>NC_026001.2:78765087-78803322 GCF_000442705.2 Elaeis guineensis | reverse complement strand
TATCTGATCAAGGTCTCTCTCAATCCCTCCTAAGCCCCAGTAAGAATTCTCTTTCTGATAGAAAAGTTGAAACCGAAAAGAATATAGATTTTCGGTTCTTTGAGAAAGAAGGTTTTTCTTTTGCAAGTAAAATTAAAAACCAAGGATGGAAATTCTACTGCTCCCTTAAGGAAGTCACCTATGTTGACCTAGTTAGAGAATTTTACCAGAACCTACATTATGGAAATGGGTCAGTGACTTCAACAGTCAAGGGAATTGATATCTGCTTGGATTCTAGGATATTGGGAGAAATACTTCAGTTACCTAGTGAGGGTTACTCTTATATGGAACTCCCAGTAAAAGAAGAGGGGATCAGAATTATACTAGGAGAAACTTATTCAGGAAGTTTAAATAAATTGGAAGCAAAGATTTTGTCCATTGAGATGAGGATCCTGCATCAGATGGTAACGAAGCTCTTCTTTCCTAGGAGTGGTAGGCATGACTTACTTTCCAGCAGAGATGTTTGTATCATGTTTCATGTCATCACTCAGACCCCCCTGAACCTCCCTGCACTTATGATAGAGGCCATGAGAGAAACTTTGAACAGATCTAAGGCACACTTGCCTTATGGTATGGCCCTTACTAGAGTATTTAGGAGGTTTGGAGTTAGCTGTGAGGGGAGGCACCTACCAAGCTATCTCATGTGGACACTTTCAACCAACACAGCCTGCACCAATGGGATTTACAAAGACTGATGGTGGTTGGATCAAGGGATCTGAGGAAAGAGCTGAGGAAAGAGCTGAAGATAGAGCTGAAGACAGAACTGAAGACAGAGCTGAAGAAGAAGGTCCATCATCTCCTGTACATGACTTCAGGGCAGCATCACCAAATATCCAGTTCATTCCTAATACAGAGGCTGGCCCTTCAGAGTTTACTAGGATGACCACACCAGTGTATCAGCCAGAGAGCAGAGCACCTCATTCAGAGTTCAGACTGGCTGACGATCAGATCGAGCATATATCACAGCGTGTGGCCTCTTTGTTATCTAGTCAGTGGAGCAGTACTACTTTTACACCAAGTACTACTTCTTCTGATCAGACCATGACTCCCCATATATCCACTGTGATTCAGATGATATCAGATCAATCCATCCGGATTCAGCAACTTGAAGACACTGTCTGGAGATTGACTGGCAGAGTTCTTGACTTGCAGGGGCAAGTCCTTGCATTGGCCCATCCTCAGCCACAGGAGTCTACTATTGAGGTCACAGACCTCACTGCAGAGGCTGGCAGGCTCAGAGGAGCACTAGAGGGTGGATATGAGTTACTGAGGAAAGAGATCCGAGGATCGAGTGAGCATGCTACCACTCAGTTCACTGCTCTACTTCAGTCTGTTTTCAGAGCACTGAACGTACTTGATTCTATCAGACTCACCCTTTCTGTTCAGTCCTTAGCATCTCAACGTACTCAGCCTCCTAGTTCATCTCGCTCTCCTGCTCGTGCCAGAGGCAGACGGGGTAGAGGACGCACTTCCGATCCATCAGCTTCTCATACCATATCTGATGACTCCGATCCATGATTTGTCTTGATCATTACTAGGTCCTAGGAGTTAGTGTCTTGTTCTAGGATCTGTATTTTGGGGCCATGTATTGACAATTAGCTGGTTGATTATTATAATATGAACTATGTATTTAAACAATTATGATTTTAATGGAATCATCTTTTACTTATATTTCTACCTTTTGTAATGATGTTGATCATATTTTGGTTATATATATTCTCCTTGTTGAAATATTGTCTTATCTTTGTTGTTGTTTGCTGTTAATAATTGCTGTATAAAGGGGGAGCAAACATCTATGATTAACTCTAAAGGGGGAGAAATTAAAGAATGTTTCAGAAAAAGGAGAAGTTAACCATGTCTGATGATGTCAAAAAGGGGGAGAAATTAAACAAAAAGCAACTCATCAAAAGCAAAACCCTAAATTATGAAAAAAAAAGGGAAAAATTAAACAAAAAGCAACTCATCAAAAGCAAAACCCTAAAAGCAAAACCCTAAATTATGAGAAATTTGGCATCAAACAGAAATTAAACAAAAAGCAATTCAATTATGAGCAATTAAAGAAAAAGCAACCCATTAAAAGCAAAACTAAAAATTATGAGAAATTAATGAATGAATTGAAGAATTTAAAGAACAATATCAAAAGTACAATGCTAAGTACAATGCAATTATGTAACTTTTAAATTACTTCTTTACATATGCTCTAATTTACTTTAAAAATTTAAATATGCTCTGATATACTTCAAAATTCCAACTTACTCTGATACATCTTAAATTTTTTTTTAACTTGCTCTGATACATCATAAAATTTATTCTGATACATTATAAAATTTTCTCTGATACATTGTAAAATTATTTTTCTTACTCCGATACATTGCAAAATTTATTTTTTCTCTTGCTCTGATATATCTTAAACTCAAAATGAGCTAATACATTTTCAAAATCAACTCTTAAACATGCTTTGGCACACATAATTATTTTTTGTATCAAAAGCAATTAAAGCACATAATTAATTTTTGCTCTGATGATAAAACTAAAATCAAATGAAAATAAACAAATTTTAAAATACAACTTGCTCTGATAACAAAAATAAGTTTTCTGCTCTAACACCAAAATCACATATTCCAATGAGTATATCTTCAAATCTTTAAGAAGATGGACAAACTATTTTTGTATATGATCATTTATATTACATGCCAAAAGAATCTTACTCTTTTCAAGCATATAAATGTATAATACATTCTTTTGAAATTATTGATTCACATAAATGCTTTTGTTCAAATATTTTGTCATCATCAAAAAGGGGGAGATTGTTGCTCCTAGATTGATTTTGATGATTACAAAGCAGATTGAAGGGATACAAATATTTTAAATTGAAAAAGTCTTTATGCTCTTCAAGGGCAAAATCATAATTTCACTAAAATCCTAATTTGATAGTATCATTTGGTAGAACAAATGATTAGTAATCTATTGGTGAAAATTTCATTGTGTTTGGACTTATATTTTTGAAGTTATGAAGGTTTGAAGTGCATGAGTCGACTCATGAGTCAACTCATGGCACTATGAGCTGATTGGCACGCAAAAATTCTCCTTGGCATGCTAGTTTTCTGGCTTGGCACGACCTGTGAGTCGACTCATGAGTCGACCCACAAGGCATGAGTCGACTCATGAGTCGACCCCTGCTGATTTGAGCCAAGAAATTCCAGAAACCACATCTCTGGTCTTTGCAACAGAAGTCGACTCATGAGTCGACTCCTGAAGCATGAGTCGACTCATGAGTCGACCCCTGCGGCGGAAAATGTCAGCAACGGCTATTTCTTTTGCCCGTTTTAATTGCCTTTTATGCTTCCTAAAAATGCTCTAACGGCTCTTTTTCTGCCTAATATATTTTCTCTTGTTTCTTATTGCTATAAAATGTTTCAAATGGTGAAAGAAATTGCAGATCAAAAAGAGAGATCAAACCTATATACAAAAGGATCCAAAATCTACACGAAAAAGCCTGAGATCAACGAAATACCCAAAAGAAAAAGAGAAAGGATCCACAATATACAAGAGAGATTGTGAAAGAGAAAAGCTAGAGCATTCAAAGAGAGGATCTTTCAAGCATATTGTTCAACCTTGATCAAGAGATCTTTCAAAGCCTTCAAGAAGTCCTCAATCAAAGATCATCTTCTTCTCAAGCGTTCATTCAAGCATTCATCCACCTTGAGAAAATCCAAAAAGGGGTTTCTTCATTTGAGTAAAGTATTTTTATTGTTATATTCGCTCATTTAAGGAGCTATTATTGTATTAATTTGTGCTCTAAGCTATTTTACTCTTTGTGAGTATTTGTTCTTATTTTTGGAGGATTTCCAAAATAAGGGAAGGTTGATCCGAACCTGAAATCGGAGTGTTTTGGGTTAGCTTGTACCCAAAAATAAGTAGACTAGCTTGGGATAGCTAGTGTCAGAGTTTCCGACGTTTTGTATTCGGGTTGAATACAAGTATAGTGGATTGAAATTCCCAAGTAGGAGCTTGGGGAGTGGATGTAGGTGCAAGGTTGGCACCGAACCACTATAAATCCTTGTGTTTGTGGTGTGCTTTATTGTTTCTCTTTATTTCTTTATTATATCCTTGCATTCTTGCTTTAGGTTATTAATCTTGAATTAAAGTCTTTGTTCTCATTCATCATAAGTAATTAATTAAGCCTAAAATTTTTAGAAACCCAATTCACCCCCCCCTCTTGGGTTGCATAGCTGGGCAACACAAGGTAATTATATGATAATACCTTGTAACTTTTTTATTTGTGATACTACTGCTTGGGTATTGGATACCGGAAGCCCTTATCATATTTGCAATTCGATGCAGGGTCTTCAGGTCAATAGGAGATTTGATGATGGCGAGAGGTTCCTGAACGTTGGAGATGGAAGTAAAGTTCCAGTTCTAGCTTTAGGAATCATGAACCTTGTAATCAATTCTCATAATATAATTCTGAGTGAATATCACTATTGTCCAAGCTTTTTAATAAATATTATTTCTGTAGGCCTTTTGGCCATATACGGTTATCAATTTTTAATAAAAGAAAACGTTTGCAATATCATTTTGAATGGTGTTACAATGTTTGTTGGACAACTAGATAATGAAATTTACTTACTGTCACAGTCTGTTAATGTGGTTCAAACCTCTGGTAAATGTCCTAGAATAGATAATGTGTCAGAAGTCTACCTTTGGCACTGTAAGCTAGGTCATATCAATAAGAATAGGATAAACAGGTTGGCTCAAGAAAGAATTTTTGAAGTTGGTGATTGTGAATCACTTCCAACCTGTGAGTCCTGTCTTCTTGAGAAGATGACCAAGTCACCTTTTACTGGAAAAGGTGAGCGAGCCAGTGAACTCTTGGGTCTGGTACATTCTGATGTATGTGGACCCATGAGCTCAAGTGCAAGAGGTGGATATTTCTACTTCATAACCTTCACAGATGACCTATCGAGGTATGGGTATGTCTATTTAATGATGCATAAGTCAGAGTCGTTTGAAATGTTCAAACTATTCCAAATGAGGTAGAAAAACAAACTGAAAAGTGTATTAAAACTCTTCGATCTGATCGAGGAGGTGAATACTTTTTCAATGAGTTTTTGACATATTTAGGAGAGAATGAGATTCTCTTTCAGTGGACTCCTCCTGAAACACCACAGCATAATGGTGTGTCTGAAAGGAGGAATCGGACCTTGTTAGACATGGTCCGATCCATGATGGGGTTTGCTGGTCTGCCGATCTTCCTCTGAGAATATGCGCTCGAATCGGCTTGTTACCTTCTAAATAGGGTTCCGAGTAAGTCTGTAACCAAAATATCATATGAGTTATGGATAGGACGTAAGTCAGTGCTCTCGCACCTTAGGGTTTGGGGGTGTCTGGCTTATGTTAAACATTTAATTCCGGACAAGCTTGGACCTAGGTCTGACAAGTGTAATTTCATAGGATACCCAAAAGAGACCAAAAGGTATTATTTCTACCTAGCTGATGAGCAAAAGGTGTTTGTCAGCCTTAAGGCAATCTTCTTAGAAAAGGAGTTCCTTGGTGAAGGGACTGTTTCCTCTAAGGTCGAACTTGAAAAAGTTCGACAGGTGGAAAAATCGACACAAGTAGCTGAACCTGAACCAGATTTGGTTAGATCAGATCCAGTGCCCATTGTTCCTGCACCCTTAAGGCGATCTAGTAGAGTACCACGTCAATCGGACAGATACTATGGTTTCTTGGTTCGGAACGGCGATCCTATCGCACTTGATGAAAATGATGAGAATCCGATCACCTACATGGATGCAATGCAGAGACTTGACTCTGAGAAATGGCTAGAGGCCATGAAATTCGAAATGGAGTCCATGAAGGTCAACGATGTGTGGACATTGGTTGACCCACTCGAAGGAGTAAAACCCATAGGGTGTAAGTGGGTCTTCAAGAGGAAGAGGGGTGCAGACGGAAAGGTGGAAACCTATAAAGCCCGTCTGGTTGCCAAGGGATATCGTCAACGTTATGTTATAGACTATGACAAGACATTTTCTCCTGTGGCAATGCTCAAATCCATTCGAATTATGCTTGCGATAGCTACCCATTTGGACTATGAAATCTGGCAGATGGATGTGAAAACAGCTTTCCTAAATAGAGAGCTGGACGAAGAGGTGTATATGATACAACCTGAAGGATTCACATCCACAGATGAGTCTAAGGTGTGCAGGCTACAGAGGTCCATTTATGGATTTAAGCAGGCATCTCGGAGTTGGAACATACATTTTGATAGGATGATCAAGATGTATGGCTTCGTTAAGAATGGAGAAGAGCCCTACATTTATAAGTAGGCTAATGGTCCAGTAGTAGTATTTCTTGTATTGTATGTGGATGATATTCTCTTAATCGAAAATGATATCCCTGCATTACAGGGAATAAAGATTTGGTTGTCGTCATAATTCTCCATGAAGGATCTGGGAGAAGCTTCCTACATTTTAGGGATAAGGATCTATAGGGATAGATCTAAAAGATTGCTTGGCTTATCCCAGTCCACGTACATTGATACTATGCTGAAGAGGTTCCGCATAGAGAATTTCAAGAAAGGCTATCTACCGATAGGCCATAGAATTTCTCTCTCGAAGAGGGATTGTCCGACAACACCTCAAGAGAGAGAGTGTATGGATAGAATTTCATATGCTTCGGCAGTGGGATCTATCATGTACGCCATGACATGTACACGACCAGATGTGGCATACTCACTAGGGGTAGTGACTAGATACCAATCTGATCCAGGAGAGAATCACTGGAAGGTTGTTAAAACCATCCTGAAGTATTTAAGAAATACTAAGGACCAGTGGCTTGTTTATGGTGAATCAGACTTGAGACTTATAGGGTTTACAGACTCTAGTTTTTAGTCTGATCACGATGATAGCAAGAGTGTGTCGGGATTTATTTTTACCCTTAATGATGGGGCTGTCTGCTGGAAGAGTTCCAAGCAGCACACAGTGGCTGATTCAGTTTGTGAGGTAGAGTATGTCGCTGCATCAGATGCTACCAAAGAAGTGGTGTGGCTAGAAAATTCATCACCGAGCTCGGAGTAGCACCCTCCTTGTTGGTCCAGTTCTGCTCTACTGTGACAGCTCTGGAGCCATTGCTCAGGCGAAAGAACCGAAAGCACACCAGCGGACGAAGCATATTCTACGCTGCTACCATCTCATCTGAGAAATTATGGATCGAGGTGACGTCGACCTTCACAAGATCGACGGGAAGGAGAACCTGGCTGACCCATTCACTAAAGCCATTGCGGTGAAGGAGTTCGATGACTTCAAGTCGAAGATGGTATTAGATACTACACCGATTGGCTTTAGGCCAAGTGGGAGATTGTTAGGAATAGTGTTCCAAAGTCAATCATCAGTCTGTTGACGGTTGTGCTCTTTGTTGTATTAGTACATAAATCATAAATAAATAAAAGTTATTTTGGTATTTTTTCATCACAAATTGTCATCTTCTAATGAACTCCTGTGTTGTGGTGAAGTCTTAGGACATTTAGACTCGACAAAAGAGGATTTATCGTTTAGTCCTTAAACCTGTTCGCGATCAAATGATACGTTGTTACCAAGGACAACAATATTTATCGAGCATAGGTCGTTGTGTGCCATATAGATTGGTTGTCCTTTTAACCAAGGATTGTGGAGACACTGGTATGGCATACAGGTGAGATGTAAGGGTACATCTGCACTGAACATGACCGACTCCAGAGCTTTTTCCGCTGTCAGATTTGCTTCGATGGGATATGGGTATAACTATCCCTCCGACCTGAGACCGCCACGGTGACTTGCAAGCAATCACTGCACTTAGGCACTGGACTATCTAAATTTCTAATTTAGTGATGGAAGGTTGCTGGGTGTAGTCAAGTACTTGACTTGTCGGTGCGTGTGTCAAGATGGGATTGACCACTCCAGTTCAGGAGCTGCGTACAGTCATGTTTTAATTTAGCAAAACCTTATCAGGATAGTCCTAGTGAGGAGTCACAGGACTGATTGAGTTGAGCACAACTCAGATGATCTAATTAGGGTTGACAGTTTAACCCTGAGTCATCCTAAATATAGGGGTCAAAAGGGATGAATTATACAGTAACCATATTCACGTAGGTTCTGAGTGTTGCAATTGCAACTATTCGATCTATCCGGATATCGGGTACCATTGCTAGATGGTCACTTCGATTAGTACAGGAATTGATTCCTGTGCTACCAGCTTAGGTTCGAACCTGCGGGGTCATACACATTAAAGATTCCTATCTGATCTGATGGCTGATGAAGAGTCTTAATATTTGTGGACTATGAGTCTTACGTGTCTAGGACTCTGTGATCGAGAATCAGGATTCTCTGATCATGAGTCCCACACATTTTGGGTACCGGGGTCAAGAGTCCCACTGGTTTGAACTTTTCGATCAGAATTTCATATCAATGAATTCTGATGCCGATTGCCCATCGAATTTAGACTCAATATTTATAAGAGGTTTAATTAGTGATTTAATCATTAATTAACTCAATTTGATTGAGTAATTATTTTTGGATCAAGTCCAATTGAATTGGATTCAGTTAGGTTTGACCCGATTAGGTTAAGAGTTGACCTAATTGTCGAGATAGTTTGGTCCCTGATTTTATTAGGGGTTGGGCTTAGTCAATTTTGATTTGATTAGGATTTTATTAAGTTAATTAAGACTAATTAAGTTGGGTTTAATTTAGTCTAATTGTGCTTAACCTATTTTGATTAGGTTGGCTCAATTAGGTTCAAACCACCATTTGAATTTCAATCCCTGCGCCACCTCACATCTCTGCGCCCATTTGAATTCACGAGAAGAAACTTCTCATGAATTTTCTCTCATGCAAAGCCCTTCTCACGCCCACTCTTGTGCGCCAATCTTTGGATAAAATTGATTAGTTAGCCATTCAAATTCAAAGCATGTTTGAATTTGAATGGATAACTTATCTCTTGCGCCTTCATGACCTTATCCACTTTAGCGCCCCATATCTCAGATGAGAAAGAGTTTCTCATGAAACCTTTCCATGCACAAAGTAGCCTCGTACCTTCTCTTCTCATGCCCAAGTGGATAGGGATGAGTTGGTTTGCATTTGAATTCAAATTTGATTTGAATTCAAATGTGTAACCACTTGTCTTTATCTTCTCACGCGGATAAGACACGTTCGACGTTGTTTTAAAAAGAGGAGAAGGATGGGGCATGCGTAAAAAATTTTTGAGAAAGAAAGTGGGGCATGAGGAAGCCTTGTGAGTGAGGTGAAGGTCTAAAACCTTCTGAGAGAAAAAGAAAGAAAAGAAAGAAAATTGGGTGTAGGGTTTCAGTGTGTTCCCTAGGGTTTCAGCCTGGGGTTCGGAAAGTGAGTTAGTGAGCTACGAGTGTCGTGAGCCCACCAAATTCAAGGAAGAGAATCATCTACTTCTCAAGCATATTTGCTGATAATTTGGAGTATTTGTGGAATCAACAGACATCGATCGAAAGAGTTCGATCAGCATCAACCGTCGAAAGGGCTCTACAACGAGCTAGCACTCGTGAGGAGCCGATCAGATTGGAAGCCTCGTGTGAATGATCCGTAGAGGTCAGACACATTGTGTGGCTATGTTGCGATGATCAGAGCCTCCCGACGGTGATCAGATTGTGGTGATCGACTACCGTACAAAGGTATTATGTTCTGAACACAGAACAGTAAATTATTTATTGTTCAAATTTGAATTTTAAATTTAAATGCATGCATGTTTTATATCATATTTAGATCTTAGTGTAGGGTAAACATATGTTAATTAATTAGATTAATTAATTATTTTCACTATAAAATAATGATTTTTTAAAAAATTTAAAATTACCATTTTACCCCTGCACTCAAATTTTGCTTCAGATGGCGTGCGGAAGGGGTGCAAAAAATTCTCGAAGGCAATCCATCGCTAAGTATTTAAAGGGGGTGCGTCGGGGGATTGGATTTATTCAGATTTCCAATTTCTCCTTTCTTTCTAACATCCTCTCCCTATTGTCCAATTAGTCTCTTCCTTCTCTTGTTAGGACAAGTCCAAAAATAGAAAGGACAAGTCCAATTTTAGGACAAGAGTCTAGGAAGAGAATTAAGGAAGACAAGAAGAGAAGAAAGGTAGGGATAGGAAGGCTAGGAGAAGAGGAAGAGCATCTTGAGGCCCTGGTGTTTAAAAAAAATTTCAGAGTGAGAATTTTGGAGGAAGAATCATCTCAAAGAGTTGGTGTCCTGATCATAGCCCTGTGTGGATCACCATTGGAGGGTGAACACTTGGGCGCCTGATGGAGGTTCTGCCGAAATTTGGATTAAGCGCTGTAGGTATTCTTCTATAACTTAAATTTAATATTGAATTATGTTATATATGATTGTTAATCATCAAGGAGATGCTGGTTTAAGGGTTTAATATTTAGAATTTCTTTATTAAAATTTTGAAATCTATTATGTTTCCACTGTGCATCCCCACCCTGAAACCCTACAATGGTATCAGAGCCGGCCTTGTTTGGTTCAATCATATATACATAATATTTATATGATCCATAGTATGATTTATACTATAAAATGATTTATGCTTTCATATGATGATATGAAATAATGCATATATCATTCACCACTTCATCATCTTGACATAAGGTTGTCCTAGCATAACGTGGTTATGCTGCAAGGTTATCCTAGGATGATGAATATCCATATATTACACTTGCACATGTAGAAAGTTTTAATGTTTATACATAAATGGGTATTGTGTAGTTACAATGTGCATGAGACCAAATAAAAGCCCTCACTAGAAAATTATATTAAGTGGTAGTGATATGCAATTATGGGTTAACCAATTCTTGATCAATTGATCAATTGGTGTCTAGAAAAGTACTATAGGTAATTTTTTAATTGGTTCCATTGTCTAACCTGACCAATTTATTGGTGTCTAAGAAAAGCAACAAGGGGACCCCCACCTTACTTACCTGGTCAATTTGATTAAGCGATCTTGATATTGAAAAATCCTAATGTTGAAAATACTATTAAGGGCCTTCCTTCATGTTAGGTTAATGTTACATCATGAACTATGGCTAGTTTGTTGTGTTAACATGAGGCTTGTCATAAGGATTGATATAACATAATCCTGATACATAGAAGATGCTTATGGCAATTTTAAATATACTGCTTTGTTGTGTTAACACAAGGGCAGTTATATTAGAATTTGACTGTATTGAAATGAAGGATCTAACTTAACTAAAATATTATAGCTTGTTGTATTAACACAAGGCTAATAATATTTTAGAGGTCAAGATATAATATTGAAAGTTGCATGAGATGCAATTGGAAAGAGTTTCCTACCTATGAACTCATAAGGGTTTGTTGTATTAACACAAGATCATTATGAGGAATTAGGTTCTCAATCCCACTAAGATAAATATTAAATATATCTCGTTCATCATAGTAGAGGGTTATGATGTTCGATAAAATAGTGGGAGGCACAATTAAATCTTAAGATCTTATTTAATTGTATGAGTCAATATGAGTTGTTTGCTTATGTAATATTCTTTAATTATTATAGATTAAATTCTACAAATGGTATCTTCACTATCATTGCGAGGTATTTTAGATTTCAACAAATTGATCGGTCCCAATTATGTGGACTGATTGAAGAATTTAAAGATCGTACTCACTCAGGAGAAGCTCTCCTATATTCTTGATATCCCTGAACCACAAGAGGTTGGGGATGATGCCACAGAAGAGGAGGTATCCACATACAGGATGTGGAAGAATGACAGTTTGACTGTCAAGTGCATCATACTGGCCTCTATGAGTAATAAGTTGCAGAGGCAGCATGAGAGCATGGATACTCAATCTATTGTTGCTCCTTGGATTGATTTTGATGATTACAAAGCATTTGAAGGAGTACTAATAATTTTCACTTGAAAAAGACTTATTGCTTTTCAGTGGCAAAATCATAATTTTACCAAAACCCTGATTTGGAAGCATCAAGTGATAGAACAAAAGATTTATGTTTCATTGATGAAAATTTTATTATTTTTGACTTGTATTTTGAAAGATATGCATGTTTGAAAATCATGAGTCGACCCATGAGTCAACACATGGCACAATGAGCTGTTTGGCATGCAAATTTTTTGGCTTGGCACAACCTGTGAGTCGACCCATGAGTCGACCCCCAAGGCATGAGTCGACCCATGAGTCGACCCCTACTATTTTTAGGCCAAAAATCACAGAACCTTATCTTCTGGTTGTTTTCTGATATTTTTCCATAGAGGTCGACCCATGAGTCGACCCCCAGACATGAGTCGACCCATGAGTCGACCCCTGTGACGGGATTGTTCCACAACGGCTAGTTTTTAACCCATTTTAAGTGCTTTTAATGCTCATTTAATATGGTCTAATGGCTCTATTTTAGCCCAAAATATTTTTCACTATTTTTGAAGCTATAAAAGGGACAAAAAGGTGAGAATCAAAAAGAAGAATCAAGAAGAGAAATTTTGAAAAGAGGATTTCATGCTAACTTTTCAGTCCTAAGCAAAAGCTCACTCAAAGCATTCAAGAAGCCTTTGATCCAAGCTCACCAACTCCTCAAGTGCACATTCTAGTCTCCAACCACCTTGAGGAAATCAAAAAGGGTCTTCTTCTTCTTGAGTAAATTGTATTTAAAGTCTCATACGCTCATTAAAGGAGCTTTCTCTGTACTTTTTGTGCTATTCATTGTTATACTCTGGTTGAGTTAGTGTTCTTTATTTTGGAAGAGTTTCAAAATAAGGGAAGGTTGATCCGAACCTTGAATCAGAGTGTATTGGACTGGTTTGTACCCGAAAAATAAGTGGACTAGCTTGGGATAGCTAGAGTCAGAGTTTCCGACGTTTGTATTCGGGTTGAATACAAGTTAGTGGATTGAAATTCCCAAGTAGGAGCTTGGAGAGTGGATGTAGGTGCAAGGATTGGCACCGAACCACTATAAATCTATTTGTTTGTGTTGTGCCTAATTGCTCTTCTTTAACTCTTCATTATTCTCTTGCATTCTTGCATTTAGTCATTAGCCTTGAATTAACTTTACTCTCCCTATTTATTTAGCTATTGTCAAATATTTTTCATAAGATATAAGTTAAGTTTAAAATTTTTTAGAAACCCAATTCACCCCCCTCTTCGGTTGCATAGCTGGGCAACAAGTGGTATCAGAGCCCGGTGCTCTAACCCTACTTTGATCTAATCAATCAAAGAGCCAAAGATCTATGGCAACTCAAGTCGGCACTTCTCTAGCCGAGGGGCAATCCACTAACCGACCTCCACTTTTCAATGGATCTAATTACACTATTGGAAAGCTCGGATGAAAATATTCATTCAAGCACTCGACTATGATATATGGAGTATCATAGTGAACGGTCCTCACACACCCACTAAAATTATAGATGGTGTGGAATCAGCCAAACCCGAGAAAGAATGGGATGAGGTTGATAAGAAAATGGCCCAATTAAATGCTAAAGCTATGAATGTTCTTTATTGTGCTCTTGATGCTAACGAATTTAATTACATTTCTACTTGCTCATCTGCGAAAAAATATGAGATAGGTTAGAAGTAACCCATGAAGGAACCAATCAAGTAAAGGAGTCCAAAATCAACATGCTTGTGCATAAATATGAATTATTTAAAATGGAGCATGATGAGTCCATAACTGAAATGTTTACTCACTTTACTGATATTATAAATGGTTTAAAGAGTCTTGATAAGTCCTATACTAACAGTGACTTGTAAGAAAGATTCTCAGGTCCTTATCAAGAACTTGGGAAGCCAAAGTGACCGCCATCCAAGAAGCCAAGGACTTGAACATTCTACCCTTGGAAGAGCTTCTTGGATCATTGATGACTCATGAGTTGAGCATGAAGCAACATCAAGAGGAAGAAGTCAAAAAGAAGAGAACAATTATCCTCAAATCCACAGCTCCACCAGATGAAGAAACTGATGACACTGAAGATGAAGAACAGGATGAAGAGATGGCACTCATTACTCGAAGATTCAAGAAATTTTTGAAAAAAAGGAAACAAGGGATGAGGAAGAGGCCATTCACAAAAGAGAACAGAGCAAAGAAAAGGAGAAAGACCAATCCCTTATCTGCTATGAATGTAAGAAATCGGACACTTCAACTCCGAATGCCCACAACTGAAGAAGGATCCCAAGAAGTACAAGAAGAAGGCCATGATGGCCACTCAGAGTGGGAGTGATGACTCAAGCTCCGAAGAGGAAGACTCGACTGAACAAGCCAATCTGTGCCTTATGGCACATGAAAATGAGATAATTTCTGAAACTCCTAGTGACTTTACATTTGAAGAACTGCATGAAGCTTTTTGTGATTTAGTTGATGAACTAAAGAAACTAGGGATAAAGAACAAAGATCTAAAATCGAAAAATCAATCTTTATTAAAACAAAATGAAAGTATTTCAATTGAAAAATCCACCCTGCTTCAAGAAAATCAAACTTTAAAGAATGAAATTGCCAAGTTAAAACCATTAATTAAAAAATTCACCTTGAGTTCAAATAAACTTAATATGATTCTTGAAAATCAAAAGGCCGTGTATGATAAGGCTGGACTTGGCTATAATCCCTTGAAGAAACAAAAGTATCTGAAAAATATCTATGTAAACTCTTTAAGTAATAAGTCTTCTAATATTACTTGCTTCAAATGTGGTAGAGTAGGACATAAGTCATACACTTGCTTCTCTAACAAGTCTGCAAACTCAAATATAAAGAAAATATGGGTTCCAAAAGGAACCATTATGACTAACCAAAAAGGATCCAAGAAAGCTTGGGTACCTAAAACAAAAACTTGACTTTTGCTTGCAGGTGTGTCTAGCATCCCAAGGAGGAAACAGGAAATGATATCTTGACAGCGGATGCTCGAGACACATGACTGATAATGAATCCCAATTCATCACTCTTGATGCTAAGAATGAAGGGATGGTCACCTTTGGAGACAATGACAAAGGAAAGATCATCGGTATAGGTAACATTGGTATCACTCCCTCCAAATACATTGAAAATATTTTGTTAGTAGATGGTTTAAAGCATAATTTACTAAGCATTAGTCAATTTTGTGATAAAGGATATAAAGTTATTTTTGAATCTTCTGTTTGCATTGTAACTAGTCCTACTAATGATGGTATTAAATTTATTAGACATAGACATGGTAATATTTATATGGTAGATTTGAATGATCTATCCAAAATAAACATGCAATGCCTAGTATCCTTGAATACCAAAATTAATGAGACTAGTTGGTTTTGGCATCGTAGGCTTGCACATATTAGCATGCACTCACTTTCAAAATTAATTAAGAAAGAATTAGTTCTTGGTTTGCCAAAATTGAATTTTGAAAAGGATAGAATTTGTGATGTATGCCAACTAGGTAAACAAACAAGAGTTTCATTTAAATCCAAAAATATTGTTTCAACCTCTAGATCTTTAGAGCTTTTGCATATGGACTTATTTGGACCTACTAGAACTACTAGTCTGGGAGGAAAATGATATGATTTTGTAATTATAGATGATTACTCTCGTTTCACTTGGGTTTTCTTTTTGACACCAAAGATGAAACTTTTCAAGTTTTCACTAAATTTTACCGAAAATCACTAATGAGAAAGAATTTTTAATTCAAAATATTCGAAGTGATCATGAAACTGAATTTGAAAATCAAGACTTTGAAAAATTTTATGATGAAAAAGGAATAGGCCATAATTTTTCTGCACCTAGGACACCTCAACAAAACGGGGTAGTAGAAAGGAAAAATAGAATCTTAGAAGAAATGGCCCGTACCATACTATGTGAAAGCAACCTTCCAAGATATTTTTGGACGAAGTAATTAACACAGCATGTTACATCTTAAATCAGACTTTGATTAGACAATTTTAAAGAAAACCCCTTATGAGCTTTGGAAAGGAAGAAAACCTAATATTGCTTATTTTCATATTTTTGGTTGTCGATGTTTTATATTAAATAATGATAAAGAAAGACTTGAAAAATTTGATGCAAAATCAGATGAAGCAATTTTTCTTGGTTACTCCTCCACTAGTAAAGCTTTTAGAGTTTTTAACAAAAGAACCTTAGTAGTAGAGGAGTCGATACATGTTGTCTTTGATGAATCTAACGATCTTCCTTCAAGGAAGAATGAAGGTGTTGATGATGCAGATCCTCTTATAGAAAGAATGAAGGAGATCACTCTGAAAGATTCAACAATTCAAGATGATAGGAATATGAAGACAAACAGGATGAGGGAGGTGAAGAACATCAAGAACAACGTCAAGGTACAAATGACCTACCCAAAGAATGGAGGTATGTTCACAATCACCTAAGGAGCTAATTATTGGTGATCCTATGCATGGGTAAAAACTCATTCTTCACTTAAAGATGTATTTAATCATTGTACTTTTATCTCTCATCTTGAACCTAAAACTATTGAAGAAGCTGAAAATGATTATAATTGGATTAATGTAATGCAAGAAGAACTTAATCAATTTGAAAGAAATAATGTATGGACTTTAGTATCAAGAACTAAAAATTATTCAATAATTGGCACAAAATGGGTCTTAGGAACAAATTAGATGAACATGGAAATGTAATAAGAAATAAAACAAGATTGATTGCTAAAGGTTATAATCAAGAAGAAGGAATTAATTTTGATGAGACCTTTGCACTTGTTGCTAGATTAGAGGCCATTAGACTTCTACTTGCATATGCTTGCTTTATGAAATTTAAATTATTTAAATGGATGTCAAAAGTATATTTTGAATGGATATATTGCTGAAGAAGTCTATGTAGAACAACCCCCAGGTTTTGAAAATCATGCTTTTCCTAATCATATTTTTAAATTAAATAAAGCTCTATATGGTTTGAAACAAGCACCTAGGGCTTGGTATGATAGGCTAAGCAAATTTTTACTAAATAATAGTTTTTCAAGAGGTAATGTAGACACAACCCTTTTCATTAAAAGAAATCAAAATGATATATTAATTATATAAATATATGTTGATGATATTATTTTTGGATCTACTAATGAATCTCTTTGTCAAGACTTTGCTAAGCTCATGCAGGGGGAGTTCGAGATGAGCATGATGGGAGAATTTATATTCTTCCTCGGACTCCAAATCAAACAAACAAAAGAAGGAATCTCCATCACCCAAAGCAAGTACACAAGAAATTACTCAAAAGATTTGGAATGGAGAACTCCAAAGTAATTGGCACACCCATGAGCACTTCATGTAAGCTTGACAAGGATGAAGAAGGTAAAAGTGTAGACTTAAAATATTATAGAGGTATGATTGGCTCCTTATTATATTTAACTGCAAGTAGACCTGATATCATGTTTAGTGTTTGTCTGTGTGCTAGATTTCAATCTAATCCTAAAGAATCTCACTTGAATACTGTTAAAAGAATCCTTAGATATTTAAATGGTACTCAAACTCTAGGATTATGGTACTCTAAGGACTTATTAATTGATTTAATAGGATATTCAGATGCTGACTTTGTTGAATGTAGATTAGATAGAAAAAGCACTAGTAGAACTTGCCAATTTCTCAGAGTTAACCTAATCTCCTGGTTTAGCAAGAAATAAAATTCGGTAGCACTGTCTATGGCCGAGGCCAAATATATTACAGCCGGAAGTTGTTGTGCTCAAATCTTGTGGATTAAGCAACAACTCGAAGATTTTGGTATCAAACTTAATGAAACACCCATAAGATGTGATAACACTAGTGTCATAAATCTTACTAAAAATCAATTCAACATTCTAGGTCTAAACATATTGAAATCAGACATCATTTTATAAGAGAACATATTCAAAACAAAGATATAATTCTTGACTATGTTTACACTGAAAATCAATTAGCCGATATCTTTATAAAGGCCTAAGTGAAGATAGATTCTGTGAAATTAGGAGAGATCTAGGAATTCTTGATCCATTTGCTTAAATATCTCTCTAATTCTAAGGAATCAATGTCAAAATTTCTTTGAGCTCAATTTCCATCATCTCTCTTGGACCTAAAAGCTCAAGATTATCATTCTCACAACTTTTCATAGAGCAAAAATTCTTCTCCTAAATTTTGAATTTTTTAGAATTTATTCATATTTTTCTTGAAATTTTGTGAATCATGAGTCGACCCCCTAGGGTCGACCCAATGGCATACTTGTAATTTTCGACCAAAACCCCACGGATTCCTCTCTTTTTGGTTAAAACCCCATTCATGAGCCGACCCTCTCCATCTTCATCTTCCTCCCTCCAAAACCCATAGTCTTCTTCTTCTTTCTCTCCAAATCCAAGGTCTAAGCCCAAGATCTTTCTCCCATCACCTCTCCACCTCAAATCGCCCCTTGGGAATGGTGCTATTCCCATTTTTCTCCCATGATTGGAGCGGTTGGAGCGTGCCCTAGCTTCCACCATTCTCGTCCAAATCAGGGTTTCTCTCCTCCAAAAATCCCTTTCCATCCCTTAATAACCCTCTATCTCCTCACATATTTGATCTTCCAAGTCTCCTTGCTTGTTCTGGTGGTGAGAATGGCTCCAAAAATGAAACTCCCTCAAAGAAGGAAATCGGTCCGTGAGTTGGAAGAGAGCGTGCGTAGGAAAAGACAAGCTTCTCAGACCTCTTCTGCTTCCATTCCTGCTTCGACATCTGCTCCAGGTTTCTCTCAGTCTCCTCTTAGCCCTAGTAAAATTCTCTCTCTGTCAGAAAGGTAGAAATCGAAAAAAATGTTGACTTCAGATTTTTTGAAAAAGAGGAGTTCTCCATTGGTTCAAAGATCAAAAACCAAGGTTGGGATTTTACTGTTCTCTTAAAGAAGTTACATATGTGGATTTAGTTAGAGAGTTTTATCTGAATCTGTGCTATGGCAATGGAACAGTAGCATCCACTGTAAAGGGTATTGATATCTGTTTAGATCCTGTTATTTTGGGAGAGATTCTTCATTTGCCCTGTGAGGGATATTCAAACATGGAACTCCCAGTGAAGGAAGAAGGGATTAATGTGATTTTAGGAGGAACCTACTCGGGAAGCCTGAATAAACTAGAACCAAGATCCTGTCCATTGAAATGAGAATTCTACATCAATTGGTAACAAAGCTTTTCTTCCCAAGAAGTGGTAGACATGACCTTCTTTCAGGCCGAGACATCTGTATTATGTTTCATGTGATTACCAAACCCTCCTAAACCTCCCTGCATTAATGATAGAAGCCATGAGGAAAACTCTGAATAGATCCAAGGCTCATCTGCCTTTTGGTATGGCCCTCACCTTGGTATTCAGGAGGTTTGGAGTTAGTTTTGAGGGGGAGGCATCAGCTAGGCTCTCTCACTCTGACACCATCAACCAACACACTTTGCACCGCATGAGATTTACTAGGACTGATGGTGGTTGGATTAAGGGTGCAGAAGAGAGAGTTGAGGACAGAGCTGAGGACAGAGCTGAGGAAGAAGGTCCTTCATCACCTCTCCATGACATCAGGGCAGCATCTCCAGACATTCAGTTTATTTCAGATCCAAAGGCTGGCCCTTAGAGTCCACTAGGAGGCACAGCCCAGTCCAGCAGCCAGACAGCAGAGCATTTCCCTCAGAGATCAGATTGGCTGATGACCAGATTGAGATGATCTCACAGCGTGTGGCTTCTTTGCTTTCTCGACAGTGAAGCACTTCAGCTTTTGCGCAGGGATCCACATCATTAGATGCATCTGATCAGACTTTGATCCCCCACATCTCCACTGTATTTCAGATGATCTCAGATCAGTCAGTTCGGATTCAGCAACTCGAGGGTTACATTTTGAGACTGACTGGAGGGTACTTGACTTGCAGGGGCAAGTGTTAGCTCTGGCCCATCCACAGCCATAGGAGTGCACTACTGAGGTCTCAGACCATCTATGGAGGCAGCCAGACTTAGAGGAGTATTGGAGAGTGGATTTGATTTCGTGAGGAGAGAGATCAGAGGCTCTAGTGAGCATGCATCCACACAGTTCACTGCACTACTTCAGTCTGTTTCGAGAGCTCTAAACCTTCTTGACACCATCAGGCTCTCTCTTGCAGTTCAGTTTACTGCTTCTCAACCTTCAGGATCATCTCGCCCACCTACTCGTGCCTGCACCTCCACTCGTGGCAGAGGCAGACAGGGTAGAGGACGAGCCCTTGGTCGTGATCCATCATCTCCCCACCCTATCTCCGATACATCTGATTTCGATCTATCCAGTCATGAGCTCTACTAGATCCTTGTAGTTAGTCTTGTCTTTTGTCTCTTTCTAGGATCTATCTTTTGGGCCATGTAATGATGTTGACTGATTGACTTTTATATTTTGGTATATGTATTGGAATAACTATGTGGTATCAGTCATATTTTGATTATATATATATCTACTCTTTGACTTTTAATGTATGACCTTCAAATTGAGTCACTTTCAATTGTATGCATTTTAAAATACTATGAATTGCTATTTCATATCTATGATATCCAATGGTATATTCTTTTATGATTGCTGTATTCAGGGGGAGTAAACATTAATGCTAGTAAAATTACTGTTAGTAAAAGAAGCTAAAGAAGTAATATTAGTAAAATTATTTCCATCAAAAGAAAGAAAAAGAGAAAATATATTCAAAGAAAAAGGGGGAGTAAACAATCTTTTGTTGATGATGTCAAAAAGGGGGAGAAATGCTATACCAAAATGAAAGAATCAAAAGCAAATTGATGAAAGAATCAAAAGCAGATTAATAAAAGAATTAAAAGCAAAATGAGTAAATTGTTAAGCAAAAGCAAATGAGCAAAAATGAGCAAACTTTAAAAGCAAAATGAGTAAATTGTTAAGCAAAAGCAAATGAGCAAAAATGAGCAAACTTTAAAATTAATTCTTAGACATGCTCTGGTACCAAAATTAAGTAATCAAATGAGAATGAGCAAATTTTCAAGCAAATGAGCAAATGAGATATTTTAAATGAGAAATTTTCAAAATTCTTAGGCAAATTCTGCTTTGATTAAATAACAAAAATAAATTTTGCTTTGATACCAAAATCACATAATAAAATGAGCAAATTTTCAATTTATTAAGCAATAGGCAAATTGTTTATGCAAATGAGCAACACAAGCAAATGGGCACATGTATAACATGCCAAAAGAATCAATCTTCTTTTCAAGCAAATACATTTATAAGTAATTTTTAAGTTGGTTGTAAATTCTTATTTATCTTCAAACTACCTATAATGCATTTCATTCCTTTGAAATTCATGCTCATTGTTTCATATATATGCTTTTGTTCAAGTATTTTTCATCATCAAAAAGGGGAGATTGTTGCTCCTTGGATTGATTTTGATGATTACAAAGCATTTGAAGGAGTACTAATGATTTTACTTGAAAAAGACTTATTGCTTTTCAGGAGCAAAATTGTAATTTTACCAAAACCCTGATTTGAAAGCATCAAGTGATAGAACAAAAGATTTATGATTCATTGATAAAAAATTATTATTTTTGGACTTGTATTTTGAAAGATATGCATGTTTGAAAATCATGAGTCGACCCATAAGTCAACTCATGGCACAATGAGTTGTTTGGCACGCAGATTTTTTGGTTGGCACAACCTGTGAGTCGACCCATGAGTCGACCCCCAAGGCATGAGTCGACTCATGAGTCGACCCCTGTTGTTTTTAGGCCAAAAATCATAGAACCTTATCTTCTGGTTTTTTCTGATGTTTTTCCACAGAGGTCGACCCATGAGTCGACCCCCAGGCATGAGTCGACCCATGAGTCGACCCCTGTGATGGGATTGTTCCATAACAGTTAGTTTTTAACCCATTTTAAGTACTTTTAATGCTCATTTAATGTGGTCTAACGGCTCTATTTCAGCCCAGAATATTTTTCACTATTTCTTGAAGCTATAAAAGGGACAAAAAGGTGGGAATCAAAAAGAAGAATCAAGAAGAGAAATTTTGAAAAGAGGATTTCATGCTAACTTTTCAGCCCTAAACAAAAGCTCACTCAAAGCATTCAAGAAGCCTTTGATCCAAGCTCACCAACTCCTCAAGTGCACATTCTAGTCTCCAACCACCTTGAGAAAATAAAAAGGATCTTCTTCTTCTTGAGTAAATTATATTTAAAGTCTCATACGCTCATTAAAGGAGCTTTCTCTGTACTTTTTGTGCTATTCATTATTATACTCTGGTTGAGTTAGTGTTCTTTGTTTTGGAAGAGTTCCAAAATAAGGGAAGGTTGATCCGAACCTTGAATCGGAGTGTATTGGGTTGGCTTGTAGCCGAAAAATAAGTGGACTAGCTTGGGATAGCTAGAGTCGGAGTTTCTGACGTTTGTATTCAGATTGAATACAAGTTAGTGGATTGAAATTCTCAAGTAGGAGCTTGGGGAGTGGATGTAGGTGCAAAGATTGGCACCGAACCACTATAAATCTTTTTATTTGTGTTGTGCCTAATTGCTCTTCTTTAACTCTTCATTATTCTCTTGCATTCTTGTATTTAGTCATTAGCCTTGAATTAACTTTACTCTCCCTATTTATTTAGCTATTGTCAAACATTTTTCATAAGATATAAGTTAAGTTTAAAATTTTTTAGAAACCCAATTCACCCCTCCCTCTTGGGTTGCATAGCTAGGCAACATCCATACTCCTCAATCTTAAAGAGTTGTATGGAGAACAGAGTAGAACTGCTAGATATAAGATATCTAAGCAGTTATTCCCTGCTAGAATGACTGAGGGATCATCCATACATGATCATGTCTTGAAGGTCATTGATCTATTCACCAGATTGGGTCAACTTGGTTTTATGATGGATGAAGAATTAAGTCAGGATTTGATCCTGCAATCTCTCCCCGAGTCATTCGCTCAGTTTGTTGTGAACTATCATATGAACAAACTAAATACCTCCTTGCCTGAGTTGTTAAATATACTTAAGATAGCTGAGACCATATTAAGAAAGAAAATGCTCCACTTCTTCTTGTGGGTAAAACCTCTAAGAAGAAGTCAGATTTTAAGGGTTCAAAGAAAGTATTGAATCCTAAGGGTGGCAAGATGAAGAAGAAGGGAAAGAAAGTCTCCGGACAGGGTACCTACTTTCACTGTGGCAAGGCAGGACACTGAAAAAAAAATTGCAAATTATATCTTGCAACTGTAAAGGTAGGTGCAAGCGATGCACCAAAAGGTATGTATGAGATACATACAATTTTATCATTAAGTTCTTCCAATTCAGACTCTTGGGTATTGGATACCGTCTGCGGTTCTCATATCTGCAAGTCATTGCAGGGGCTGCAAAACATTAGAGTGCTAAAGAAGGGTGACTTCAAGCTCTACGGTGCTGGAGGAGAGTCAATCTAAGCAGAGGCTGTAGGAACATATATGTTAAAGTTACCTTTTGAAAAGATCTTAGAGCAAGAAAATTATTATTATATGTCTAAGATCATTAGAAATATTATTTCTGTATCGTTACTATTGCAACGAGGTTATGAAATAAATGGAAAGAGCAATAGTTGCTCAATTTCTTTTTCTAATGAAATTATTTGTCATGGTATTATTAATAATGGTCTTCTAATTCTATTTAATGATAATATTTTTCATATTAATGAAAGTAAAAAGTGAAAGAGAGAAGAGTTGAATAATACTTTACTTTGGCATTGTTGACTTGGTCATATAAGTGAGACAAGGATTAATAAGTTATACAAAGAAGAGTTCTTTGATCCTTATGATTATGAATCATTAGGTACTTGTGAATCTTGTCTTATAGAAAAAATGACTAAGACTCCATTTAGTGGACATGGAGAAAGGACAAGTAAGTTATTAGGACTTGTACATACTGATGTATGTGGTCCTGTGACAACAGAAGTCAGAGGAGGATACTCTTATTTTATAACGTTCACTGATAATTTATCTAGGTTTGGATATATATATCTTATGAAACACAAATCCGAAGCCTTTGATAAATTTAAAGAGTATCAAAGTATGGTCGAAAAACAAACTGAAAAAAATATTAAAATCCTTCGATCTGATCGAGGAGGAGAATACTTATCCAGTGAATTTTTAGATCATCTTAAAGAAAATAGAATTCTCTCAGAATAGACTCCTCCCTATACACCACAACTAAATGGTGTAGCAGAAAGGAGGAATCGCACTTTATTAGATATAGTGCGGTCCATGATGTGCCTTACAGATTTGCCAATTTTTTTCTGGAGATATGCCCTAGAAACTGCTGTCTATATCCTGAATAGAGTACCTTCAAAATCTATGCCAAGCACTTCATATGAGATATGGAGAGGAAAGAAGCCTAATCTTAAGTATCTTAAGATATGGGGCTGTCCAGCTTATGTTAAAAGAAATTTTGGACATAAGCTGAGTGCTAGGGTAGATAAATGCTTGTTTGTAGGTTATCCTAAAGAGAGTATAAGATACCTCTTTTATCATCCTGCTGAACATAAGATATTTGTCAGTAAATATGCCACTTTTATGGAAAAAGAGGTTATCCTAGAAAGAGGCAGTGAAAAAAAATTGAACTTGGAGAAGTTCAAGACCTACAAATGCAAGAACAAGATGATCCTCAACAAAAAATATCCATTAATGAAGTACAAACACAAAGTATACCTCCTCTTCGAAGGTCGGATAGGGTGCGAAATGCACCTATGAGGTATGGGTTCGTTATTGAGAATAATGAAGCCCACATCATTGAGAATGATGAACCTTTGACCTATACGGAAGCCATCATAAGAAGGGACTTAGACAAATGGCTAGAGGTTATGAAATCCAAATGGACTCCATGTATTCCAACCAAGTGGGGACTTTGGTTGATGCACCAGAGGGTGTGACCCCTATTGGATGCAAATGGATCTATAAGAAAAAGATTAGAGCGGATGGCCAAGTTGAAACCTATAAAGGATACCATGATATTGATTATGATGAAATATTTTCACCTATTGCCATGCTCAAATCTATACGGATTATGCTTGCAATAGCAGCATACCATGATTATGAGATTTGGCAAATGGATGTGAAGACCGCCTTCCTTAATAGTTATCTTGAGGAAGAGGTTTACATGTCTCAGCCAGAAGGGTTTATCTCAAAAGGGAGAGAAAATCAGGTATGCAAGCTTAAGAAATCTATTTATGGATTAAAACAGGCCTCAAAGAGTTAGAACATCTGATTTGATGTTACAGTCAAAGAGTTTGGCTTTATCAAAAATATAGATGAACCTTGTGTATACAAGAAGACTAGTGGGAGTGCCATTGTCTTCTTAGTTTTATATGTAGATGACATACTTCTTATTGGGAATGATATCCCAATGTTATAATCGGTCAAGACATGGCTATCAAGTAAGTTTTTTATGAAGAATTTGGGTGAAGCATCCTATATACTAGGTATAAAGATATATAAGGATAGATCTAAGAGGATGTTAGGCTTGTCTCAATCCAGGTACATAGACTTAGTGCTAAAGAGTTTAGCATGGATGGAAGTAAAAGAGGTTATTTATCCATGAGTCAAGGCATACATCTCTCTAAAAGGATGTCTCCTAAAACACTGAAAGAGAGAAATAAAATGAGTTCTATTCCCTATGCTTCGCAGTAGGGTTGATCATGTATGCTATGCTATGTACTAGGCCTGATGTTGCCTATGCCTTGGCATAGTTAGTAGATTTCAGGCTGATCCAGGAGAAGATCATTGGAAAGTAGTGAAAAATATTCTTAAGTACCTAAGAAGGACTAAAGATATTTTTCTAGTATATAGAGGATCTGATTTAAAATTAGAAAGTTATTCTGATTTTAGTTTTCAATCAGATCCTGATGATAGCAAGTCCACTTCAGGGTATGTCTTTACTCTTAACAGTGGAGCTGTTAGTTGGAAAAGTTCCAAGCAGCAGACTGTAGCTGACTCAACCACTGAGGCAGAATATATAGCTGCAAGTGAAGCCGCCAAGGAAGCTGTCTGGATGAAGAAGTTCATCACTGAGTTGGGTGTCATTTCTGAGATTAAAAATTTAGTACTACTTTACTGTGATAATACTGAAGCAGTTGCTCAAGCAAAGGAACCAAGGTCTCATCATAAATCCAAGCACATTCTAAGACGCTTCCATCTCATTCGTGAAATAATCGAAAGACAAGATATTGTCATTGAACGAGTAGAAACAAAAAATAACATAGCAGACCCATTCACTAAGGCTCTGTTGCCCAGCTATGCAACCCAAGAGGGGGGGGTGAATTGGGTTTCTAAAAATTTTAAACTTAACTTACAACTTATGAAGATTATTTAACAATAGCAAGATAAGTAAGGAGAGTGTAATTGATTTAAGGCTAATGGTTGAATGCAAGAATGCAAGAGAATAAAGAAGCTCTAAAGGAGAGCAATTAAGCACAACACAAATAAGAGAATTTATAGTGGTTCGGTGCCAACCTTGTACCTACATCCACTCCCCAAGCTCCTACTTGGAAATTTCAATCCACTAAACTGTATTCAACTTGAATACACTCATCGAAAACTCCGACTCTAGCTATCCCAAGCTAGTCCACTTGTTTCTCAGGTACAAGCCAACCCAATACAATCCGATTCAAGGTTCGGATCAACCTTTCCACATTTTGGAACCCTTCCAAAACAAAAATAATAACTCAAGGAGAGTATTACAATTAATTGTATAAAAAAATACAGAGGAAGCTCCTTTAATGAGCGAATGAAGCTTTAAATATACTTTACTAAAATAGAAGAAAGCTCTTTCTGATTTCCTCAAGGTGGTTAGAGACTTGAATGAGTGCTTGAGGAGTTGGTGGACTTGAATTAAAAGCTTCTTGAATACTTTAAGTGGGCTCTTGCTTAGGGTTGAAAAGAATGCTTGAAGAATCTCTTTCAAAAATCTCTCTCTATTTACTATCAATTGATTCCCTCCTTTAGGTCCCTTTATATATCTTCAAATAATGGTGGAGAGTAATCTGAGCTGAAATAGAGCCGTTAGAGCACATTAAATGAGCATTAAATACAATTGAAATGGGTTAAAAACTAGCCGTTGCGGAACTTTCCCGTCACAGGGGTCGACTCATGCTCATGGGGCGACTCATAGGGTCGACCTCTGTGAAACAGAATAGAAAATGACTGTTCTGTAATTTTTCCTGCAAAGCAGCAGAGGTCGACTCATAGGGTCGACTCACAGAGAGTGCCAGCCAAAATTTCAGCGTGTCGTTCAGCTCTTTAAGCCATGAGTCGACTCATGGGATCGACTCAAAAATAAAAATATGATTTTCTTGTAAAATATACTTTCAAAAATATTTAAATTTTCTCCAATAGACTGCACGTCTTTTGTTCTTGCTCTTGAGGCTTCTGAATCAGGTATTGATGAAATTACAATTTTACTCCTGAAATGCAATAAGTCTTTTTCCAAGCCAAGATCATTAGTAATCCCTCAAATGCTTTGTAATTATCAAATCAATTTAAGGAGCAACAATCTCTCCCTTTTTGATGATGATAAAATACTTGAGCAAAAGCATATATAAAGCATTGAACAAGAATTTCAAATTTATAAAGACGCATCACTTAAATATCATAGCCAAGTATTGGAACGAAATGCATCATAAGTAGTTTTAAGATAGATTTAAAATTTGCTATAAATTTGAAATTTGATTATAAATTTGAGATTTGCTTATAAATTTAAAATTTGCTTATAGTTCAATCTGTATTGCTCTTATTGCACAATCTTGATTTCGATTTTTAGAATTTTTGCTCAATCTCAATCTTAATGTTTAATCTTTACTGCTCTTATTGCTTTGCTCAATCTCATCAATCTTGATTCTCTACTCCCCCTTTTTGACAGCATCAATTGAGATTCTCTACTCCCCCTTTTTTTGAATATATTTTCTATTCCTTCCTTTTGATGGGATCAATTTAACTTCTTTAGCTTCCTTCTTTAATTGCTTGTTTTGTATTGCTTATTGTTTTACTCCCCCTCAATATAGCAATCGTAAAAGATATATCAATTTGGTTATTGAAAAGATATTGCTATTCAAGTATTTCACAATTTAAAAGTAATTCAAGTTGATCACATTCAGAGATATTCATTGAAAGTCAAATGTATATATATATTCAAAAGATCTTTGAGTACAAAGATGTTTTAATACATAAGTGTTGACTAAGAGTATAAAAGACATGGATAGAAACTATCCAAAAGTCAAACAGTCAACATTGCATTACATGGCCTACAAGATATATCCTAGACAAAAACTAAAGAAAAGACTGACTCCACTGGATCTAGTAGAGATCATGACTGGATGGATCGGAGTCTGATGAGTCAGAGATGGGGTGAGGAGATGAAGGATCACGTCCATGGGCTCGACCTCGACCGCATCTGCCTCTGCCACGGGTAGAGGTGCCAGCACGAGTGGAAGGGTGAGAGGATCCTGAAGGCTGAGAAGCAAAGGACTGTGCTACAAGTGATAGTCTGATGGTGTCCAGGAGGTTTAAAGCTCTCGAAACAGATTGTAGCAGTGCAGTGAACTGAGTGAAAGCATGCTCACTAGAGCCTCTGATCTCTCTCCTCAGAAAATCAAACCCACTCTCCAAGACTCCTCGTAGTCTGGCTGCCTCCGCAGATAGGTCTGAGACCTCAGTGATATCCTCATGTGGCTGTGGATGGGATAAAGCAGTACTTGCCTCTGCAAGTCAAATACTCTGCCAGTCAGTCTCACCACACAACCCTCAAGCTGCTCGATGCGAACTGACTGATCAGAAATCATCTGGAACACAGTGGAGATGTGGAGGATCAGTGTCTGATCAGATACATCGTGAAATATCGATCCCTGAGCAAAAGCTGAAGTACCCATCTGACGAGATAGTATGGAAGCTACGTGCTGAGATATCATCTCTATCTGATCATCAGCCAATCTGATCTCTGAGGGAGGTGCTCTGCTGTCGGCTGCTGGAGTGAAGTATGCCTCCTCGTAGACTTTGACGGCCCAGCCTCATGGTCAGAAACAAACTGAATGTCTGGAGATACAGCCCTGTGATCATGGAGAGGTGATGATGGTCCTTCCTCCTTTGCTCTGTCCTCAGCTCTCTCTTCCATATTTTTTGTCCAACGACCATCAGTCTTGGAAAATCCCATGCGGTGCAGAGTATGGCGGTTGATAGTGTCGGAGTGAGAAAGTCTAGCTACTGCCTCCCCTCAAAGCTAACTCCAAACCTCCTGAATACTAAAGTGAGAGCCATACCGAAAGGCAAATGTGCCTTGGACCTATTCAAGGTCTCTCTCATAGTTTCAATCATCAATGCGGGAGGTTCAGGGGGTTTGAGTAATAACATGATACATAATGCAGATATGCCGGCCAGAGAGGAGATCATGTCTACCACTTCTAGGGAAGAATAACTTAGTTACCATTTGGTGTAGTAGCCTCATCTCAATGGAAAGGATCTTGGCCTCTAATTTGTTTAGGCTTCCCATGAAGGTTCTTCCTAGAATTACATTTATTCCCTCCTCCTTAACTGGGAGTTCCATGTTTGTGTATCCCTCACAGGGTAAATGAAGAATTTCTCCCAAAAGCATAGGATCAAGGCTAATTTCTATACCCTTTACTGTGGATTTTACTGTTTCATTACTATAGCTCAAGTTCAAATAAAATTCTCTAACAAGATCCACATAGGTATTTTCTTTAAGTGAGCAGTAGAATTTCCAACCTTGGTCCTTGATTTTTGATCCGATAGAGAACCCTTCCTTTTCAAAAAATCTGAAATCAATATTTTTGTCGGGCTCTACCTTCCTATCAGAGAGGGGTATCTTACTGGGACTAATTGGAGACCGAGATGTAGCTGGAGCAGATGCAGGAGCAAGGATTGAAGCTGACATGGTCTCGGTTGCCTGTCTCTTCCGGTGCACACCCTCTTCGAACCCGCGGACTGATTTTCTCCTTTGTGGAAGCTTCATTTTTGGAGCCATTTGCACAACCAGAGCTAGCAAGGATCTTAGGAGATCAAATGTGTGGAGAGATAAAAGGTTTTTAGGGGAATGGTAAGGATTTTGGAGAGGAGGAGTGCCGATCTAGAGAAGGCGGGTAGAGTCTAGGGCAAGCTTGACTCGCTCAAAATGAAGAAAGAGAAAAGGGAGGAGCTGGGTTCCAAGAAGGCGATTTAGAGGGTGAGAGACGGTGGGAGAAGAGCTTTTGGAGAAGAACTTGGGTTTGAGGAAGAAGAGAAGGAGTCTTTTGGTTTGGTGGAAGGAGGAAGACGAAGAGTTGGGTCGGCTCAAAGGAGGTTTTCCAACAAAAGGAAGCGCCCGAAAGATTTGGTCAAAAATTATAAGTTTACCCTAGGGTCGATCCTAGGGGTCGACTCATGGCACAGAGAAATTCAGAAAAATGGTGAAATAATTTCAAAAAAATTGAAATTTATGAGAAGGATGTATACCCAAACATTGATTATGAGAATGATTATTTTGGACGATTGAGCTCAAAAGATGAGAATTAAGCTAAAGGAATTTTTGGTATTGATATCTTAGAATCAGAGAGACACCTAAGCAGATGGATCAAAGATTTCTAGTTCTCTCCTAATTTCATAAAATCTATCTTCACTTAAGGCCTTGTAAAGATGTCAGCTAATTATTTTTCAATACAAACATAGTCAAGAATTATGTCTTTATTTTGGACATGTTCTCTTATGAAATGATACCTGATTTCAATATGTTTTGACCTAGAATGTTGAATTGAATTTTTAGTGAGATTTATAGCACTAGTGTTATCACATCTTATGGGAGTTTCATTAAGTTTGATACCAAAATCTTCAAGTTGTTGCTTAATTCACAAGATTTGAGCACAACAACTTCCGACTGCAATGTATTCGCCTCGACCGTAGACAGTGCTACCGAATTTTGTTTCTTGCTAAACCAAGAGATTAGGTTTACTCCAAGAAATTGGCAAGTTCTACTAGTACTTTTTCTATCTAATTTACATCCAACAAAATCGGCATCTGAATATCCTATTAGGTCAATTAATGAGTCCTTAGAATACCATAATCCTAGAGTTTGTGTACCATTTAAATATCTAAAGATTCTTTTAACAGCATTCAAGTGTGATTCTTTTGGATTTGATTGAAATCAAGCACACAGGCAAACACTAAATATGATATTAGATCTACTAGCAGTTAAATATAATAGAGAACCAATCATGCCTCTATAAAATTTTAAGTCTACACTCTTACCTTCTTCGTCCTTGTCAAGCTTACATGTTGGGCTCATAGGTGTGCCAATCGGTTTAGAGTTCTCCATTCTAAATCTCTTGAGTAATTCTCTTGTATACTTACTTTGGGTGATGAGATTCCTTCCTTTGTTTGTTTGATTTGGAATCCGAGAAGAATGTAAGTTCTCCCATCATGCTCATCTCGAACTCCCCCTGCATGAGCTTTGCAAAATCTTGACAAAGAGTTTCATTAGTAGACCCAAAAATAATATCATCAACATATATTTGTATAACTAATATATCATCTTGATTTCTTTTAATGAAAAGGGTTGTATCTATATTTCCTCTTGAAAAATATTATTAAGTAAAATTTGCTTAACCTTTCATACCAAGCCCTGGATGCTTGTTTCAAACCATATAAAGCTTTATTTAATCTAAAAAATGATTAGAAAAAGCGTGATTTTTAAAACCTGAAGGTTGTTCTACATAAACTTCTTCAGCAATATATCCATTTAAAAAGGCACTTTTGACATCCATTTGGAATAATTTAAATTTCATAAAGCAAGCATATGCAAGTAGAAGTCTAATTGCCTCTAATCTAGCAACAGGTGTAAAGGTCTCATCAAAATCAATTCCTTCTTCTTGGTTATAACCTTTTGCAACTAATCTTGTCTTATTTCTTATCACATTTTCATGTTCATCCAATTTATTCCTATATACCCATTTTGTGCTAATTATTGAATAGTTTTTAGGTCTTGATACTAAAGTCCATACATTATTTCTTTCAAATTGATTAAGTTTTTCTTGCATTGCATTAATCCAATTATAATCTTTTTCAGCTTCATCTATAGTTTTAGGTTGAAGATGAGAGACAAAAGCACAATGATTGAATGCATCTTTAAGAGAAGAACGAGTTCTTTCTCCATGTGTAGGATCACCAATGATTAGTTTCTTGAGGTGATTGTGATCATACCTCCATTCTTTGGGTAGATTATTTGTACCTTGAGGTTGTTCTTATCGTTCTTCACCTTCTCATCTTGTTTGTCTTTATGTTCTTCATCATCTTAAATTGTTGAATCTTTTAGAGTAATCTCTTTATCCCTTCTATAAAAGGATCTGCATCATCAAAACCTTCATTCTTCCTTGAAGGAAGATCGTTAGTTTCATCAAAGACAACATGTATTGACTCCTCTACTACTAAGGTTCTTTTGTTAAAAACTCTAAAAGCTTTACTAGAAGAGGAGTAACCAAGAAAAATTGCTTCATCGAATTTTGCATCAAACTTTCTAGTCTTTCTTTACCATTATTTAACACAAAACATCGACAACCAAAAATATGAAAATATGCAATATTTGGTTTTCTTCCTTTCCAAAGCTCATAGGGAGTTTTCTTTAAAATTTATCTAATTAAAGCATGATTTAATATGTAATATGATGTGTTAATAGCTTTCGTCCAAAAGTATCTTGGAAGATTGCTTTCACATAGCATGGTACGGGCTATTTCTTCAAGGTTCTATTTTTCCTTTCTACTACCCCATTTTGTTGGGGTATCCTAGGTGCTGAAAAATTATGACCAATTCCTTTTTCATCACAAAACTTTTCAAAATCTTGATTTTCAAATTCGATTCCATGATCACTTCAAATATTTTGAATTGAAAATCTTTTCTCATTTGTGACTTTTCGATAAAACTTAGAGAAAACTTGAAAAGTTTCATCCTTGTGTGCCAAAAAGAAAACCCATGTAAAATAAGAGAAATCATTAATAATTACAAAACTATATCATTTTTCTCCTAGACTAGTAGTTCTGGTAGGTCCAAATAAATCCATATGCAATAGTTCTAATGGCCTAGAAGTTGAAACAATACTTTAGATTTGAATGAAACTCTTGTTTGTTTATCTAGTTGGCATGCATCACAAATTCTATCCTTTTCAAAATTTAATTTGGGTAAACAATAACCAATTCCTTCTTAATGAGTTTTGAAAGTGAGTGCATGCTAATATGTGCAAGCCTACGATGCCAAAGCCAACTAGTCTCATTAATCTTGGTATTTAAGGATACTAGGCATTGCATGTTTATTTTGGATAGATCATTCAAATCTACTATATAAACATTGCCATGTCTATGCCCAATAAATTTAATACCTTCATTAATAGGACTAGTTACAATGCAAACAGAGGATTCAAAAATAACTTTATATCCTTTATCACAAAATTGACTGATGCTTAATAAATTATATTTTAAACCATCTACTAATAAAATATTTTCAATAAACTTGGAGGGAGTGATACCAATGTTACCTATACCGATGATCTTTCCTTTACCATTATCTCCAAAGGTAACCATCCCTCCATTTTTAGCATCAAGTGTGATGAATTGGATTCATCACCAGTCATGTGTCTCAAGCATCCACTATCAAGATACCATTTTCGATTTGCTCCTTGGGATGCTAGACACACCTGCAAGCAAAAGTCAAGTTTTTACTTTAGGTACCCAAGCTTTCTTGGGTCTTTTTGGTTAGTCACAATGGTTCCTTTTGGAACCCATATTTTCTTTGCATTAGAATTTAAGAAATTATTAGAGAGACAAGTGTATGACTTGTGACCTACTTTACCACACTTGAAGTAAGTAATGTTTAAGAACTTATTGTTTGAAGAGTTTACATAGATATTTTTTAGAAACTTTTGTTTCTTTAAGGGGTTATAACCAAGATCAGCCTTATCATAAACAGCCTTTTGATTTTCAAGAATCATATTATGTTTATTAGAACTTAAAGTGAATTTTTTAACTATTGATTTTAGCTTGGCAATTTCATTCTTTAAGTTCAGATTTTCTTGAAGCAAGGTAGATTTTTTATTTGAAATGCTCTCATTTTATTTAGTAGAGATTGATTCTTTGATTTTAACTCTTTATTCTTTACCCCTAGCTTCTTTAGTTCATCAATTAAATCATAAAAAGCTTCATGAAGTTCTTCAAAGGTAAAGTCAACAGGAGTTGAAGAATTTACCTCATTCTCATGTGCCATAAGCACAAGTTGGCTTGTTCAGTTAAGTCTTCTTCTCAGAGCTTGACTCATCACTTCCACTCCAAGTAGCCATCATGTCCTTCTTCTTATACTTCTTGAGACCCTTCTTTAGTTGTGGGCATTCAGACTTGAAATATCCTGATTTCTTGCATTCGTAGCAGATAAGGGGTTGGTCTTTATCTTTTTCTTTGCTATATTCTCCTTTTGTGGGTGGCCTCTTCCTCGTTCCTTGTTTTCTTTTCTTCAAAAATTTCTTAAAACTTCTAGTAATGAGAGCTATTTCTTCATCCTGCTCTTCATTTTTCGTATCATCAGTTTCTTCATCAAGTTGAGCCATGGATTTGAGGGTGATTGTCCTCTTTTTTTTGACTTCTTCTTCTTGGTGTTGTTTCATGCTCAACTCATGTGTCATCAGTGATCCTAGAAGCTCTTCCAAGATAGAATGTTCAGATCCTTGGCTTCTTGGATGGCGGTCACTTTGGCTTCTCAAGTTCTTGGTAAGGACCTAAGAATCTTCCTCACGAGGTCACTGTTAGAATAAGACTTACCAAGACTTTTCAGACCATTTATAATATCAGTAAAATGGGTAAATATTTCAGTTATAGATTCATCATGCTCCATTTTAAAAAGTTCATATTTATGCACGAGCATGTTAATTTTGGATTCTTTGACTTGATTAGTTCCTTCATGAGTTACTTCTAATCTATCCATATTTCTTAGCAGTATGCATGTTGAAATATGATTGAATTCATTAGCATCTATGTACAATAAAAATATTCATGCTTTAGCATTTAGTTGGGCCATTTTTTATCAACCTCATCCATTCTTTTTCGGATTTGGTTGATTCTACACCATCAATAATTTTAGTGGGTGTGTGAAGGCCGTTTACTATGATACTCCACATATCATAGTCAAGTGCTTGAATGAAGATTTTCATCGAGCTTTCAATAGGTATAGTTGGACCCATTGAAAAGTGGAGGTCGTTAGTGGACTGCCCCTCAGCTAGAGAAGTGCCAACTTGAGTTGCATAGATCTTTAGCTCTTTGATTGGTTAAATCAAAGTAGGACTAGAGCACTGGGCTCTGATACCACTTGTTGCCCAGCTATGGAACCCAAGAGGGGGGGGTGAATTGGGTTTCTAAAAATTTTAAACTTAACTTACAACTTATGAAGATTATTTAACAATAGCAAGATAAGTAAGGAGAGTGTAATTGATTCAAGGCTAATGGTTGAATGCAAGAATGCAAGAGAATAAAGAAGCTCTAAAGGAGAGCAATTAAGCACAACACAAACAAGAAGATTTATAGTGGTTCGGTGCCAACCTTGCACCTACATCCACTCCCCAAGCTCCTACTTGGGAATTCCAATCCACTAAACTATATTCAACTTGAATACACTCATCGAAACTCTGACTCTAGCTATCCCAAGCTAGTCACTTATTTTTCGGGTACCAGCCAACCTAATACAATCCGATTCAAGGTTGGATCAACCTTCCATTTTTGGAACCCTTCCAAAACAAAAATAATAACTCAAGAGAGTATTACAATTAATTGCACAAAAAAAATACAGAGGAAGCTCCTTTAATGAGCGAATGAAGTTTTAAATATACTTTACTCAAATAGAAGAAAGCTCTTTCTGATTTTCTCAAGGTAGTTGGAGACTTGAATGAGCGCTTGAGGAGTTGGTGGACTTGAATTAAAAGCTTCTTGAATGCTTTAAGTGGGCTCTTGCTTAGGGTTGAAAAGAATGCTTGAAGAACCTCTTTCAAAAATCTCTCTCTATTTCTATCATTGATTCCCTCCTTTAAGTCCCTTTATATATCTTCAAATAATAGTGGAGAGTAATCTGGGCTGAAATAGAGTCGTTAGAGCACATTAAATGAGCATTAAATGCAATTAAAATGGGTTAAAAACTAACCATTGTAGAACTTTCCTCACAGGGTCGACTCATAGGGTCGACTCATGCTCATGGGTCGACTCATAGGGTCGACCTCTGTGAACAGAACAGAAAATGACTGTTCCATAATTTTGGCCTGCAAAGCAGCAGAGGTCGACTCATAGGGTCGACTCATGCCAAGGGTCGACTCATAGGTCGACTCACAGAGAGTGCCAGCCAAAATTTCAGCGTACCGTTCAGCTCTTTAAGCCATGAGTCGACTCATGGGGTCGACTCAAAAATAAAACCTGGTTTTCTTGCAAAATATACTTTCAAAAATATTGAAATTTTTTCCAGTAGACTGCACGTCTTTTGTTCTTGCTCTTGAGGCTTCTGAATCAGGTATTGATGAAATTATGATTTTACCTCTGAAATACAATAAGTCTTTTTCCAAACCAAGATCATTAGTAATCCCCTCAAATGCTTTGTAATCATCAAAATCAATTTAAGAAGCAACAGGCTCTACCACAGCAGCAGTTCGATTGCCATCTCGATTGTATGGAGATAAAATATAAGGGCGATTGGCTTTAGTGCAAGTGGGAGATTGAAAGGAATATGCCCTACAAGCCAATCAAAATTGTATTTTGATAGATTTTTTCTGTAATCTTCCAGACTTATGTATTGACTCTTTAAATAATAAAAGGCATTTTTCGTCATATGCTGCATCTTACTTTAGTAATGATTATGATGAACTCCATAAATCAGGAAAATGGGTTTAGGGTTATGATGAGATCATACCTATGAGACCTAAATCCTAAAAATCCTAATTTAGAATATTCCTAGTCATAGGAGCATTGAGTAGGGGATCAATGTTCCAGATAGATTAGCACTTTCTATGTATGCTCAATGGAGAGGGTGGCAGATCTCATATGCCACTTGTGTGAGACACTAATACAAGGAAGTGGGTGCTCATTAGAGAATGAGTTCACTGAATTGATCCAACTTAAGAAACATCTTATGGAATTACTTACCTGTCAAGAGATATTTTCTTATAGTGAGAGTTGTGCATGTAATCCTTTGACCTGAGACTACCATAGAACCTTGTATACATGAATCCATATTTTTTGGTTCATAGTCATTCATGACTTAGTCATGCACAGGGTATTCTAAATATAGTAGAATGTATATGGAGGTTGTGAGTAGGTCAACATGGAATCGATCACTTATGGTAAGAGGAAATCGCATCTTACTTGTTCTGATCGATTGATGATCCAGAAAGCCTTTGATCAAAGTAGAATAAAAATTAGAAAAAGTTTCTAATATTTTAATTAAATCATCATATAAGATTGAGAGAAATATGAGTATGATATTGGATTTGACATCATTCCATATCCAGAGTCATATTCGGGATGCAGGGAGATCGCAGGATCAAATTGCACGGTAACTTTCCACTGAAGGGTATTTTTGATATTTTTATCAAAAATTTTATATCTTTCAGGTAGACATGATACGTTGCTAGACATCAATCTTGTCTTATGGATTTGATCGAATTAAAGAGTTTAATTCAATCATCAATTAGAAAGAGTTCTAATTGCTGAAATCGGGTTAGCTTGATTGGATCTAGATTGGTTAGATTAAATTCTAATCAAATCAAATCGACTTGAACTCAGACCTATTGCTGGCTAGATGTGGAACCCAATAGGTCACACACAAAGGGTATTGATAAGGGGTCTAATTGGATTAGATCATGTTTGCAAAATTGACATGCTAGCACATGTTGCAAAAAAACTAGCTCCTTATTTCGAATCAGATTTAAAATTGATTCCAGATTGGGCTAATTGAAGATAAATTAATTCAAATAAATTATGGATTTTAGTTGGTTCAGCCCTTGGCTACATGTATCAAAATTTGGACCCAAAAAACCAAGTTTCCATGAGTCAAGAATTTTTTTTTGTGCATGGGTGCAGTTTTTGTGTGCAGAAATAGTTTTTGCTCCCATGAGATGGGATGCCTCATCCTTAAGCTTATCATATGTTTCATGATAAAATAAATTTTTGGATGATTCCTAACTTTATTTTGAGCATGAAAATTTTTTTTTGATGTTAAAATTCCTTCTGGTTTAATCGTGGA
>NC_026001.2:78748443-78764987 GCF_000442705.2 Elaeis guineensis | reverse complement strand
TCTCCCCTGCATGAGCTTTGCAAAATCTTGACAAAGAGTTTCATTAGTAGACCCAAAAATAATATCATCAACATATATTTGTATAACTAATATATCATCTTGATTTCTTTTAATGAAAAGGGTTGTATCTATATTTCCTCTTGAAAAATTATTATTAAGTAAAAATTTGCTTAACCTTTCATACCAAGCCCTGGATGCTTGTTTCAAACCATATAAAGCTTTATTTAATCTAAAAATATGATTAGAAAAAGCGTGATTTTTAAAACCTGAAGGTTGTTCTACATAAACTTCTTCAGCAATATATCCATTTAAAAAGGCACTTTTGACATCCATTTGGAATAATTTAAATTTCATAAAGCAAGCATATGCAAGTAGAAGTCTAATTGCCTCTAATCTAGCAACAGGTGTAAAGGTCTCATCAAAATCAATTCCTTCTTCTTGGTTATAACCTTTTGCAACTAATCTTGTCTTATTTCTTATCACATTTTCATGTTCATCCAATTTATTCCTATATACCCATTTTGTGCTAATTATTGAATAGTTTTTAGGTCTTGATACTAAAGTCCATACATTATTTCTTTCAAATTGATTAAGTTTTTCTTGCATTGCATTAATCCAATTATAATCTTTTTCAGCTTCATCTATAGTTTTAGGTTGAAGATGAGAGACAAAAGCACAATGATTGAATGCATCTTTAAGAGAAGAACGAGTTCTTTCTCCATGTGTAGGATCACCAATGATTAGTTTCTTGAGGTGATTGTGATCATACCTCCATTCTTTGGGTAGATTATTTGTACCTTGAGGTTGTTCTTATCGTTCTTCACCTTTCTCATCTTGTTTGTCTTTATGTTCTTCATCATCTTAAATTGTTGAATCTTTTAGAGTAATCTCTTTTATCCCTTCTATAAAAGGATCTGCATCATCAAAACCTTCATTCTTCCTTGAAGGAAGATCGTTAGTTTCATCAAAGACAACATGTATTGACTCCTCTACTACTAAGGTTCTTTTGTTAAAAACTCTAAAAGCTTTACTAGAAGAGGAGTAACCAAGAAAAATTGCTTCATCGAATTTTGCATCAAACTTTCCTAGTCTTTCTTTACCATTATTTAACACAAAATATCGACAACCAAAAATATGAAAATATGCAATATTTGGTTTTCTTCCTTTCCAAAGCTCATAGGGAGTTTTCTTTAAAATTTATCTAATTAAAGCATGATTTAATATGTAATATGATGTGTTAATAGCTTTCGTCCAAAAGTATCTTGGAAGATTGCTTTCACATAGCATGGTACGGGCTATTTCTTCAAGGATTCTATTTTTCCTTTCTACTACCCCATTTTGTTGGGGTATCCTAGGTGCTGAAAAATTATGACCAATTCCTTTTTCATCACAAAACTTTTCAAAATCTTGATTTTCAAATTTGATTCCATGATCACTTCAAATATTTTGAATTGAAAATCTTTTCTCATTTGTGACTTTTCGATAAAACTTAGAGAAAACTTGAAAAGTTTCATCCTTGTGTGCCAAAAAGAAAACCCATGTAAAATAAGAGAAATCATTAATAATTACAAAACTATATCATTTTTCTCCTAGACTAGTAGTTCTGGTAGGTCCAAATAAATCCATATGCAATAGTTCTAATGGCTAGAAGTTGAAACAATACTTTAGATTTGAATGAAACTCTTGTTTGTTTATCTAGTTGGCATGCATCACAAATTCTATCCTTTTCAAAATTTAATTTGGGTAACCAATAACCAATTCCTTCTTAATGAGTTTTGAAAGTGAGTGCATGCTAATATGTGCAAGCCTACGATGCCAAAGCCAACTAGTCTCATTAATCTTGGTATTTAAGGATACTAGGCATTGCATGTTTATTTTGGATAGATCATTCAAATCTACTATATAAACATTGCCATGTCTATGCCCAATAAATTTAATACCTTCATTAATAGGACTAGTTACAATGCAAACAGAGGATTCAAAAATAACTTTATATCCTTTATCACAAAATTGACTGATGCTTAATAAATTATATTTTTAAACCATCTACTAATAAAATATTTTCAATAAACTTGGAGGGAGTGATACCAATGTTACCTATACCGATGATCTTTCCTTTACCATTATCTCCAAAGGTAACCATCCCTCCATTTTTAGCATCAAGTGTGATGAATTGAGATTCATCACCAGTCATGTGTCTCAAGCATCCACTATCAAGATACCATTTTCGATTTGCTCCTTGGGATGCTAGACACACCTGCAAGCAAAAGTCAAGTTTTTACTTTAGGTACCCAAGCTTTCTTGGGTCTTTTTTGGTTAGTCACAATGGTTCCTTTTGGAACCCATATTTTCTTTGCATTAGAATTTAAGAAATTATTAGAGAGACAAGTGTATGACTTGTGACCTACTTTACCACACTTGAAGTAAGTAATGTTTAAGAACTTATTGTTTGAAGAGTTTACATAGATATTTTTTAGAAACTTTTGTTTCTTTAAGGGGTTATAACCAAGATCAGCCTTATCATAAAAGCCTTTTGATTTTCAAGAATCATATTATGTTTATTAGAACTTAAAGTGAATTTTTTAACTATTAATTTTAGCTTGGCAATTTCATTCTTTAAGTTCATATTTTCTTGAAGCAAGGTAGATTTTTTATTTGAAATGCTCTCATTTTCTGTAGTAGAGATTGATTCTTTGATTTTAACTCTTTATTCTTTACCCCTAGCTTCTTTAGTTCATCAATTAAATCATAAAAAGCTTCATGAAGTTTTTCAAAGGTAAAGTCAACAGGAGTTGAAGAATTTACCTCATTCTCATGTGCCATAAGACACAAGTTGGCTTGTTCAGTTAAGTCTTCTTCCTCAGAGCTTGACTCATCACTTCCACTCCAAGTAGCCATCATGTCCTTCTTCTTATACTTCTTGAGACCCTTCTTTAGTTGTGGGCATTCAGACTTGAAATATCCTGATTTCTTGCATTCGTAGCAGATAAGGGGTTGGTCTTTATCTTTTTCTTTGCTATATTCTCCTTTTGTGGGTGGCCTCTTCCTCGTTCCTTGTTTTCTTTTCTTCAAAAATTTCTTAAAACTTCTAGTAATGAGAGCTATTTCTTCATTCTGCTCTTCATTTTTCGTATCATCAGTTTTTTCATCAAGTTGAGCCATGGATTTGAGGGTGATGTCCTCTTTTTTTTGACTTCTTCTTCTTGGTGTTGTTTCATGCTCAACTCATGTGTCATCAGTGATCCTAGAAGCTCTTCCAAAGATAGAATGTTCAGATCCTTGGCTTCTTGGATGGCGGTCACTTTGGCTTCTCAAGTTCTTGGTAAGGACCTAAGAATCTTCCTCACGAGGTCACTGTTAGAATAAGACTTACCAAGACTTTTCAGACCATTTATAATATCAGTAAAATGGGTAAATATTTCAGTTATAGATTCATCATGCTCCATTTTAAAAAGTTCATATTTATGCACGAGCATGTTAATTTTGGATTCTTTGACTTGATTAGTTCCTTCATGAGTTACTTTTAATCTATCCATATTTCCTTAGCAGTTATGCATGTTGAAATATGATTGAATTATTAGCATCTAATGTACAATATAAAATATTCATAGCTTTAGTATTTAGTTGGGCCATTTTTTTATCAACCTCATCCTATTCTTTTTCGGATTTGGTTGATTCTACACTATCAATAATTTTAGTGGGTGTGTGAAGGCCGTTTACTATGATACTCCACATATCATAGTCAAGTGCTTGAATGAAGATTTTCATTCGAGCTTTCTAATAGGTATAGTTGGACCCATTGAAAAGTGGAGGTCGATTAGTGGACTGCCCCTCAGCTAGAGAAGTGTCAACTTGAGTTGTCATAGATCTTTAGCTCTTTGATTGGTTAAATCAAAGTAGGACTAGAGCACTGGGCTCTGATACCACTTGTTGCCCAGCTATGGAACCCAAGAGGGGGGGGGGTGAATTGGATTTCTAAAAATTTTAAACTTAACTTACAACTTATGAAGATTATTTAACAATAGCAAGATAAGTAAGGAGAGTGTAATTGATTCAAGGCTAATGGTTGAATGCAAGAATGCAAGAGAATAAAGAAGCTCTAAAGGAGAGCAATTAAGCACAACACAAACAAGAAGATTTATAGTGGTTCGGTGCCAACCTTGCACCTACATCCACTCCCCAAGCTCTTACTTGGGAATTCCAATCCACTAAACTATATTCAACTTGAATACACTCATCGAAAACTCTGACTCTAGCTATCCCAAGCTAGTCTACTTATTTTTCGGGTACCAGCCAACCTAATACAATCCGATTCAAGGTTTGGATCAACCTTTCCATGTTTTGGAACCCTTCCAAAACAAAAATAATAACTCAAGGAGAGTATTACAATTAATTGCACAAAAAAAATACAGAGGAAGATCCTTTAATGAGCGAATGAAGTTTTAAATATACTTTACTCAAATAGAAGAAAGCTCTTTCTGATTTTCTCAAGGTAGTTGGAGACTTGAATGAGCGCTTGAGGAGTTGGTGGACTTGAATTAAAAGCTTCTTGAATGCTTTAAGTGGGCTCTTGCTTAGGGTTGAAAAGAATGCTTGAAGAACCTCTTTCAAAAATCTCTCTCTATTTACTATCAATTGATTCCCTCCTTTAAGTCCCTTTATATATCTTCAAATAATAGTGGAGAGTAATCTGGGCTGAAATAGAGTCGTTAGAGCACATTAAATGAGCATTAAATGCAATTAAAATGGGTTAAAAACTAACCATTGTAGAACTTTCCCATCACAGAGGTCGACTCATAGGGTCGACTCATGCTCATGGGTCGACTCATAGGGTCGACCTCTGTAGAACAGAACAGAAAATGACTGTTCCATAATTTTGGCCTGCAAAGCAGCAGAGGTCGACTCATAGGGTCGACTCATGCCAAGGGATCGACTCATAAGGTTGACTCACAGAGAGTGCCAGCCAAAATTTCAGCGTACCGTTCAGCTCTTTAAGCCATGAGTCGACTCATGGGGTCGACTCAAAAATAACAACCTGGTTTTCTTGCAAAATATACTTTCAAAAATATTGAAATTTTTTCCAGTAGACTGCACGTCTTTTGTTCTTGCTCTTGAGGCTTCTGAATCAGGTATTGATGAAATTATGATTTTACCTCTGAAATACAATAAGTCTTTTTCCAAACCAAGATCATTAGTAATCCCCTCAAATGCTTTGTAATCATCAAAATCAATTTAAGAAGCAACAGGCTCTACCACAGCAGCAGTTCGATTGCCATCTCGATTGTATGGAGATAAAATATAAGGGCGATTGGCTTTAGTGCAAGTGGGAGATTGAAAGGAATATGCCCTACAAGCCAATCAAAATTTGTATTTTGATAGATTTTTTCTGTAATCTTCCAGACTTATGTATTGACTCTTTAAATAATAAAAGGCATTTTTCGTCATATGCTGCATCTTACTTTAGTAATGATTATGATGAACTCCATAAATCAGGAAAATGGGTTTAGGGTTATGATGAGATCATACCTATGAGACCTAAAATCCTAAAAATCCTAATTTAGAATATTCCTAGTCATAGGAGCATTGAGTAGGGGATCAATGTTCCAGATAGATTAGCACTTTCTATGTATGCTCAATGGAGAGGGTGGCAGATCTCATATGCCACTTGTGTGAGACACTAATACAAGGAAGTGGGTGCTCATTAGAGAATGAGTTCACTGAATTGATCCAACTTAAGAAACATCTTATGGAATTTACTTACCTGTCAAGAGATATTTTCTTATAGTGAGAGTTGTGCATGTAATCCTTTGACCTGAGACTACCATAGAACCTTGTATACATGAATCCATATTTTTTGGTTCATAGTCATTCATGACTTAGTCATGCACAGGGTATTCTAAATATAGTAGAATGTATATGGAGGTTGTGAGTAGGTCAACATGGAATCGATCACTTATGGTAAGAGGAAATCGCATCTTACTTGTTCTGATCGATTGATGATCCAGAAAGCCTTTGATCAAAGTAGAATAAAAATTAGAAAAAGTTTCTAATATTTTAATTAAATCATCATATAAGATTGAGAGAAATATGAGTATGATATTGGATTTGACATCATTCCATATCCAGAGTCATATTCGGGATGCAGGGAGATCGCAGGATCAAATTGCACGGTAACTTTCCACTGAAGGGTATTTTTGATATTTTTATCAAAAATTTTATATCTTTCAGGTAGACATGATACGTTGCTAGACATCAATCTTGTCTTATGGATTTGATCGAATTAAAGAGTTTAATTCAATCATCAATTAGAAAGAGTTCTAATTGCTGAAATCGGGTTAGCTTGATTGGATCTAGATTGGTTAGATTAAATTCTAATCAAATCAAATCGACTTGAACTCAGACCTATTGCTGGCTAGATGTGGAACCCAATAGGTCACACACAAAGGGTATTGATAAGGGGTCTAATTGGATTAGATCATGTTTGCAAAATTGACATGCTAGCACATGTTGCAAAAAACTAGCTCCTTATTTCGAATCGATTTAAAATTGATTCCAGATTGGGCTAATTGAAGATAAATTAATTCAAATAAATTATGGATTTTAGTTGGTTCAGCCCTTGGCTACATGTATCAAAAATTTGGACCCAAAAAACCAAGTTTCCATGAGTCAAGAATTTTTTTTTGTGCATGGGTGCAGTTTTTGTGTGCAGAAATAGTTTTTGCATCCCATGAGATGGGATGCCTCATCCTTAAGCTTATCATATGTTTCATGATAAAATAAATTTTTGGATGATTCCTAACTTTATTTTGAGCATGAAAATTTTTTTTTGATGTTAAAATTCCTTCTGGTTTAATCGTGGAAATTCGTTGAAGTTGGAAATCCTATCAGCCTGATCCATGCGCCTGACCAAGAGTCCAACTTGTGAAGGACTCTAACCCATTTGTCATGCCACTTCTTAATCTAAAGTTTTTTCCATGATATTTTCATATTAGCACCTTGATTTTTGGCCATTGGATGGACCAAATTACATTGATGGGTGGTGAAAAAAAATTATGCCATGGGAAGCTGCGCGACTCATCGGAGAATCATCGAGAAAAATATTTTGAAAAGTCCTTCTACATGAAGTATCTCTTGGATTTTTTTCCGATGATTGCCATGTATCAAAAGCTTCCAGATAGGCATGAGAATTCATCAGAAGGTGTGAGATTTTCTGATGGATGCGAGATGGCGCGTGGAAGGGGCGCAAAAAATTCCCAAGGCAACCCATCGCTAAGTATTTAAAGGGGGGTGCGCCGGGGGATTGGATTCATTCAGATTTCCAATTCCTTCTTTCTTTCTAACATCTTCTCTCTATTATCCAATTAGTCTCTTCCTTCTCTTGTTAGGACAAATTCAAAAATAGAAAGGTCAAATCCGATTTTAGGATAAGAGTCTAGGAAGAGAATTAAGGAAGACAAGGAGAGAAGAAAGGTAGGGATAGGAAGGCTAGGAGAAGAGGAAGAGCATCTTGAGGTCCTGGTATTCAAGAAAATTCTCAGAGTGAGAATTTTGGAGGAAGAATCATCTCAAAGAGTTGGTGTTCTGATCATAGCCCTGTGCGAATCACCGTTGGAGGGCGAACACTTAGGCGCCTGGTGGAGGTTCTGCCGAAATTTGGATTAAGCGTTGCAGGTATTCTTCTATAACTTAAATTTAATCTTGAATTTATGTTATATATGATTGTTAATCATCAAGGAGATACTAGTTTAAGAGTTTAATATTTAGAATTTCTTTATTAAAATTTTGAAATCCATTATGTTTTCACTGTGCATCCCCACCCTGAAACCCTACACTATTGGCCTAAGGCAAGATTATTAATGGAGCAAAGTCCAAATATGGTGGTCGAAGACTCATGATATGGGAGGGAAAGGCATACTACCTAAAAATTGAGAAGAATAGTAACACTATTTGTTATGCATGACTGTTGCTCCTAGATTGATTTTGATGATTACAAAGCAGATTGAAGGGATACAAATAATTTTAAAATGAAAAAGTCCTTATGCTCTTCAAGGGCAAAATCATAATTTCACTAAAATCCTGATTTGATAGTACCATTTGGTAGAACAAATGATTTGAAATCTATTGGTGAAAATTTTATTGTGTTTGGACTTATATTTTTGAAGTTATGAAGGTTTGAAGTGCATGAGTCGACTCATGAGTCAACTCATGGCACTGTGAGCTGATTGGCACGCAAAAATTCTCCTTGGCACACTAGTTTTCTGGCTTGGCATGACCTGTGAGTCGACCGACCCACAAGGCATGAGTCGACTCATGAGTCGACCCTTGCTAATTTGAGCCAAGAATTTTCAGAAACGCATTCTCTGGTTTTTGCAACAGAGGTCGACTCATGAGTCGACCCCTGAAGCATGAGTCGACTCATGAGTCGACCCCTGCGACGGGAAATGTCAGCAATGGCTATTTTTTTGCCCGTTTTAATTGCCATTTATGCTTCCTAAAAATCCTCTAACGGCTCTTTATCTACCTAAATTATTTTCTCTTGCTTCTAATGCTACAAAATGCTTTAAATGGTGAAAGAAATTGCAGATTAAATAGTGGATCAAACGTGAAATCACAAGAAAAAAAGAGAGAAGAACAGAAGAGAGGATCCGAAATTTGCAAGAAAAAGCTTGAGATCAACGCAAAATCCAAAAAGAAAAAGAGAGAGGATCCACAATATACCAGAGAGATTGTGAAAGAGAAAAGCAAGATCTTTCAAGGAGAGAATTCTTCACGCCTATTGTTTCATCCTTGATCTAGAGATCGTTCAAAGCTTTCAAGAGATCTTCAATCATCAATCAACCTCTTCTCAAGCGTTCATCCACTTTGAGAAATTTCGAAAAAGGGGTTCTTCATTTGAGTAAAGCTTTTATTGTTATATTCGCTTATTTAAGGAGCTGTTATTGTATTAATTTATGCTCTAAATTTTCTAACTCTTTGTGAGTTTTTGTTCTTGTTTTTGGAGGATTTCCAAAACAAGGAAAGGTTGATCCGAACCTGAAATCGGAGTATTTTGGGTTTACTTGTACCCGAAAAATAAGTGATCTAGCTTGGGATAGCTAGTGTCGGAGTTTCCGACGTTTTGTATTCGGGTTGAATACAAAGGATAGTGGATTGAAATTCCCAAGTAGGATCTTGGGGAGTGGATGTAGGTGCAAGGTTAGCATCGAACCACTATAAATCCTTGTGTTTGTGGTGTGCTTTATCTCTTCACTTTATTTCTTTATTATATTCTTGCATTCCTGTCTTAGGGAATTAATATTGAATTAAAGTCTTTGTTTTGTTCTTCATAAGTAATCTGTTGGGCTTAAAATTTTTTAGAAACCCAATTCACCCCCCTCTTGGGTTGCATAGCTGGGCAACAAGTGGTATCAGAGCCGGTGCTCTAGCCCTTCTTTGATCTAACAATCAAAGAGCCAAAGATCTATGGCAACCCATGTTGGAACTTCTCTAGCCGAGGGGCAATCAACAAACCGACCTCCACTTTTCAATGGGTCTAATTACACCTATTGGAAAGCTCGGATGAAGATTTTCATACAAACACTCGACTATGATATGTGGAGTATCATAGTGAATGGTCCTCACACACCCACCTAGATTATAGATGGTGAGGAGTCAACCAAACCCGAGAAAGAATGGGATGAGGTTGACAAGAAATTGGCACAATTAAATGCCAAAGCCATGAATGTTCTTTATTGTGCACTAGATGCAAGTGAATTTAATCGCATTTCTACTTGTGCATCTGCTAAAGAAATATGGAATAGGTTAGAAGTCACCCATGAGGGAACAAATCAAGTAAAAGAGTCTAAAATAAACATGCTTGTACATAAATATGAATTGTTCAAAATAGAGCATGATGAGTCCATAACTGCTATGTTTACTCATTTTACTGATATAATCAATGGTTTAAAGAGTCTTGGCAAATCTTATACTAACAGTGAACTTGTAAGGAAGATTCTCAGGTCACTGCCAAGAACTTGGGAAGCCAAGGTGACTGCCATCCAAGAAGCAAAGGACTTGAACACTCTACCTCTAGAAGAGCTTCTTGGATCCTTGATGACTCATGAACTTAGCATGAAGCAACATCAAGAAGATGAAGTCAAAAAGAAAAGAACCATTGCCCTCAAATCCACAACTTCGCCTGATTATGAAACGGATGACTCTGAAGATGAAGATCAGGATGAAGAGATGGCTCTCATCACCCGAAAATTTAAGAAGTTTCTAAGAAAAAGGAAACAGGGGATGAGAAAGAAATTCACAAAAGGGGAACAAAGCAAAGAAAAAGAGAAAGATCAACCCCCTACATGCTACGAGTGCAAGAAGCCAGGACATTTCAGATCCGAATGTCCACAATTGAAGAAAGGTCCAAAGAAGTTCAAAAAGAAGGCAATGATGGCGACCTGGAGTGCGAGTGATGACTCAAGCTCCGATGAGGAAACCTCAACAGAACAAGCCAATCTGTGCCTGATGGCACATGAAAATGAGGTAACTTCTGAATCCACTAGTGAATTTACTTTTGAAGAATTGCATGAAGCATTCTATGATTCAATTGATGAATTAAAGAAACTAGGGAAGAAAAACAAAGAGCTGAAATTGGAAAATCAGTCCTTAGTGAAACAAGCTGAAAATCTTTCAATTGAAAAATTCACCTTGATTCAAGAAAATCAAAACTTAAAGGATGAAATGAACAAGCTGAAATCTATAGTAGATAAATTCACCTTAAGTTCAAACAAACTAAATATGATCCTTGAAAATCAGAAAGCTATATATGATAAGGCTGGACTTGGTTATAAACCCCTGAAGAAACAAAAATTTCTGAAGAATATTTATTCAAGTAACAAGTCTACAAATATTACTTGTTTTAAATGTGGAAGAATAGGACATAAATCATATACATGTCTTATTAACAAATATGCAAACACAAAGAAAATATGGGTTCCAAAAGGAACCATTCTGACTAACCTGAAAGGACCCAAGAAAGCTTGGGTACCTAAGATAGAAACGTGACCTTTGCTTGCAGGTGTGTCTAGCATCCCAAGAAGGAAACAGGAAATGGTATCTTGACAGCGGATGCTTGAGACACATGACTGGTGATGAATCACAATTCATCACGCTTGATGCTAAGGATGGAGGGATGGTCACCTTTGGAGATAATGGCAAAGGAAAGATCATCGGGATAGGTAACATTGGTATCACTCCCTCTAAATACATTGAGAATATTTTATTAGTTAAAGGTTTAAAGCATAACTTACTTAGCATTAGTCAATTCTGTGATAAAGGATATAAAGTAAGTTTTGAATCATATGTTTGCATTGTGACGAGTCCTATTAACGATGGCATTAAATTTATAGGACATAGGCATGGCAATGTTTATATGGTAGACTTGAATGATTTAACTAAATTAGACATGCAATGCCTAGTTTCCTTAAGTGCTAAAATAAATGAGACTAGTTGGCTGTGGCATCGTAGACTTGCACACATTAGCATGCATTCTCTCTCAAAATTAATTAAAAAGGATTTAGTTCTCGGTTTGCCAAAATGGAATTTTGAAAAGGATAGAATTTGTGATGCATGCCAATTAGGTAAACAAACTAGAGTATCATTTAAATCCAAAAACACTGTTTCAACTTCTAGACCTTTAGAGCTCTTACATATGAATTTATTTGGACCAACTAGAACCACTAGTCTAGGAGGAAAACGATATGGATTTGTAATAATTGATGATTACTCTCGTTTTACTTGGGTTTTCTTTTTAGCTCACAAAAATGAAACTTTTCAAATTTTCACTAAATTTCATCGAAAAGTCACTAATGAAAAAGGTTTTCAATTCAAAATATTAGAAGTGATCATGGAACAGAATTTGAAAATCATGACTTTGAAAATTTTTATGATGAAAATGGAATTGGCCATAACTTCTCTGCTCCTAGGACACCCCAACAGAATGGGGTAGTAGAAAGGAAAAACAGAACCTTAGAAGAAATGGCCCGTACCATGCTTTGTGAAAGCAACCTTCCAAGATATTTTTGGGCAGAAGCTATTAACACAGCATGTTACATTTTAAATCATGCTTTAATTAGACAATTTTTAAAGAAAACCCCCTATGAACTTTGGAAAGGAAGAAAACCAAATATTGCATATTTTTATGTTTTTGGTTGCCGATATTTTGTATTAAATAATGGCAAAGAAAAACTTGGTAAATTTAATGCAAAATCAGATGAAGCAATCCTTCTAGGTTACTCCTCCACTAGTAAAGATTTAGAATTTTCAACAAAAGAACTTTAGTAGTTGAGGAGTCCATACATGTTGTCTTTGATGAATCTAACGATCTTCCTTCAAGGAAGAATGAGGGTGTTGATGATGCAGATTCACTAATAGAAGGTATGAAGGAGATCACTCTGAAAGACTCAGCAACTCCAGAAGACAAGGATCAAGAAGACAAACAAAATGAGAAAGGTGAAGAAGTTCAAGAACAACCTCAAGGTACAAATGACCTACCCAAGGAATGGAGGTATGTTCACAACCACCCTAAGGAGTTAATAATTGGTGATCCTATGCATGGGGTAAAAACCCGTTCTTCACTAAAAGATGCAGTTAATCATTGTGCATTTGTATCTCAACTTGAACCTAAAACTTTTGAAGAAGCTGAAAATGATCATAACTGGATTAATGCTATGCAAGAAGAACTTAATCAATTTGAAAGAAATAATGTTTGGACCTTAGTAACAAGACCTAAAGATTATTCAATAATTGGCACAAAATGGGTCTTTAGAAACAAATTAGATGAGAATGGAAATGTAATTAGAAATAAAGCAAGACTGGTTGCTAAGGGATATAATCAAGAAGAAGGAATTGATTTTGATGAAACCTTTGCACCTGTTGCTAGATTAGAAGCCATTAGACTTCTACTTGCTTATGCTTGCTTTATGAAATTCAAACTATTTCAAATGGATGTTTAAAGTGCATTTTTAAATGGATATATCTCTGAAAAGTATATGTAGAACAACCCCCTGGATTTGAAAATCATGCTTTTCCCAATCATGTCTTTAGATTAAATAAAGCTTTATATGGTCTAAAACAAGCACCTAGAGCATGGTATGAAAGGCTAAGCAAATTTCTACTAAATAATGGTTTCTCAAAAGGCAATGTAGATACAACCCTATTTATTAAAAGAAACCAAAATGATATGCTAATTATACAAATTTATGTTGATGAATAATTTTTGGGTCTACTAATGAATCCCTTTGTCAAGACTTTGCTAAGCTTATGCAGGGAGAGTTCGAGATGAGCATGATGGGAGAACTCACCTTCTTCCTCGGACTCCAAATCAAACAATCAAAAGAGGGAATCTCTATCACCCAAAGCAAGTACACCAAGGAACTACTCAAAAGATTTGGAATGGAGAACTGCAAACCAATTGGCACACCATGAGTCCCTCAAGTAAGCTTGACAAGGATGATAAAGGTAAAAGCGTAGACTTAAAATACTACAGAGGTATAATTGGCTCATTATTGTATTTAACTGCAAGTAGGCCTGATATCATGTTTAGTGTTTGCTTATGTGCAAGATATCAATCTAATCCTAAGGAATCTCATTTGAATGCTGTTAAAAGAATCCTTAGATACTTAAATGGTACACAAACTATAGGGTTATGGTACTCTAAGGACTCACAAATTAATTTGTTAGGATATTCTGATGCTGATTTTGCTGGATGTAAATTAGATAGAAAAAGCACAAGTGGAACTTGCCAATTTCTTGGAGTAAACCTAATCTCATGGTTTAGCAAGAAACAAAATTTGGTGGCACTGTCTACGGCTGAGGCCGAATACATTGCAGCTGGAATTGTTGTGCTCAAATCTTGTGGATTAAGCAACAACTCGAAGATTATGGAATCAAACTTAATGAAACACCAATAAAATGTGATAATACAAGTGCCATAAATCTATCTAAAAATCCAATACAACACTCAAGATCCAAACATATTGAAATAAGACATCATTTTATAAGAGAACATGTTCAAAACAAAAATATAATTCTTGAATATGTTTGCACTGAAAATCAATTAGCTGATATCTTTACAAAGGCCCTTAGTGAGGATAGATTCTGTGAAATTAGGAGAAATCTAGGAATTCTAGATCCATTTGCCTAAAATTTCTCAATTTTCAAAGAATTGATTAGAGCTCAATTTTCAACATCCATCCTGGTCCCAAAAGCTCAGATTTTTCACTCTAAAAACTTATCATTGAGCAAAATTCCTTCTCCCAAAATTTCAAATTTTTTTGAAATTTATTCATATTTTTCCTGATTTTCTGAACTTCATGAGTCGACCCCCATGAGTCGACTCAATGGCAAACTTGTAAATCCCACAAACTTCCATCGGGTTCATTGTTTTTAAACGGAAAACCCTGTTCGTGAGACGACTCATCTTCCATCGTTCTTCTTCCAAAAGCCGTCTTCTCCAACTCTTCTTGCTCCAAATCCAAGGATCAATTCTGAGGCAATTCTCCTCCTACTCTCCACCAAAAATCGCCTCCTTGGAAAAGAGATTTCTCGTGCTTTCTCGCATTGCTCGGCGCGGGTGGAACGTGCCCTAGAACTTCACCATTCATTCAAAATCCACTTCTTTTCTCCACCAAAATTCCTCTTTACTCTTTGTGATCCCTCCTCCTCTCAATTCAAGTCTTCTTGTCTGCTACTTTATTGGATATGGCTCCAAAGATGAAACTTCCCCAAAGAAGGAAATCAATCCGAGAGCTGAGGAAATTGTCCGAAAGAAAAGGCATGCTCAGTCTTCTAGTGTTTCACTCCAGTTTCAGTACCTGCTCAAGGTCCCTCTCATCCTCCATAAGCCCCAGTGTAAATCCTCTTTCTGATAGAAAAGTAGAAACCGGGGAAAAACATAGATTTTCGGTTCTTTGAGAAAGAAGGCTTTACTTTTGCTACCAAAATCAAAAATCAAGGATGGGAACTCTATTGCTCTCTTAAGGAAGTCACCTATGTTGACCTTGTTAGAGAGTTCTACCAGACCTACATTATGGAAACGGGTCAGTGACTTCAACAGTCAAGGGGATTGACATATGCTTGGATTCTAGGATATTGGGAGATATACTTCAGTTGCCTAGTGAAGGATACTCATATATGGAACTCCCAATTAAAGAAGAAGGGATCAGAATTATCTTAGGAGAAGCTTTTTCAGGAAATTTAAACAAATTGGAAGCAAAGCTATTATCCATTGAGATGAGGGTCCTGCATCAGATTGTAACAAAATCTTCTTTCCTAGGAGTGGTAGGCATGATCTACTATCTAGCAGAGATGTATGTGTCATGTTTCATATCATCACTCAGACCCCCTGAACCTCCCTGCACTTATGATAGAGGCCATGAGAGAAACTTTGAATAGATCCAAGGCACACTTGCCTTATGGTATGGCTCTTACTAGAGTATTCAGGAGGTTTGGAGTTAGCTGTGAGGGGGAGACACCTACCAAGCTCTCACATGTGGACACTTTCAACCAACACAGCCTGCACCGAATGGGAATTACAAAGACTGTTGGTGGTTGGATCAAGGGCTCTGAAGAAAGAGCTGAGGAGAGAGTTGAGGAAAGAGCTGAAGACAGAACTGAAGCAGAGTAGAAGAAGAAGGTCCATCTTCTCCTGTACATGACTTCAGGGCAGCTTCACCAGATACCCAGTTCATTCCTGATACTGAGGCTGGCCCTTCTGAGTTTACTAGGATGCCCACACCAGTGTATCAGCCAGAGAGCAGAGCACCTCATTCGGAGTTCAGACTGGCTGATGATCAGATCGAGCATATTTCACAGCGTGTGGCTTCTTTGCTGTCTAGCCAGTGGAGCAGTACTTCTTTTGCACCTGGAGCTACCTCTTCTGATCAGACCATTACTCCCCAATCTCCATGTATTTCAGATGATTTCAGATCAGTCCATCAGGATACAGCAGCTTGAGGAACAGTTTGGAGGACTGACTGCAGAGTTCTTGACTTGCAGGGGCAAGTCCTTGCATTGGCCCATCCCCAGCCACAGGAGTCTACTATTGAGGTCACAGACCTCACTGCAGAGCTGGCAGGCTCAGAGGAGACTAGAAGGTGGATATGAATTACTGAGGAAAGAGATCCGAGGATCGAGTGAGCATGCTACCACCCAGTTCACTGCTCTACTTCAATCTGTTTCCAGAGCACTGACGTACTTGATTCTACAGACTCATGGTATCAGCCTAGCATCTCAGCATTCTCAGCACCAAGTTCATCTCGCCCTCCTACTCGTGGCAGAGGCGACGGGGTAGAGGACGCACTTCTGATCCATCATCTCCTCACCATATCTGATGACTCCGATCATTGACTTATCTTGATCTTTACTAGGTCCTAGGAGTTAGTATCTTGTTCTAGAATCTATACCTTGGGCCATGTATTGACATTTAGCTGGTTGAATTTTATGTATTGAAACAATTATGATATTAATGGAATCATCTTTTACCTATATTTCAGAAAAAAGAAAGG
>NC_026001.2:78731232-78748343 GCF_000442705.2 Elaeis guineensis | reverse complement strand
AAAATATGGCAAAACACAAGAAAATATGGGTTCCAAAAGGAACATTCTGACTAACCTGAAAGGACCCAAGAAAGCTTGGGTACCTAAGACAGAAACGTGACCTTTGCTTGCAGGTGTGTCTAGCATCCCAAGAAGGAAACAGGAAATGGTATCTTGACAGCGGATGCTCGAGACACATGACTGGTGATGAATCACAATTCATCACGCTTGATGCTAAGGATGGAGGGATGGTCACCTTTGGAGATAATGGCAAAGGAAAGATCATCGGGATAGGTAACATTGGTATCACTCCCTCCTAAATACATTGAGAATGTTTTATTAGTTAAAGGTTTAAAGCATAACTTACTTAGCATTAGTCAATTCTGTGATAAAGGATATAAAGTAAGTTTTGAATCATATGTTGCATTGTGACGAGTCCTATTAACGATGGCATTAAATTTATAGGACATAGGCATGGCAATGTTTATATGGTAGACTTGAATGATTTAACTAAATTAGACATGCAATGCCTAGTTTCCTTAAGTGCTAAAATAAATGAGACTAGTTGGCTGTGGCATCGTAGACTTGCACACATTAGCATGCATTCTCTCTCAAAATTAATTAAAAAGGATTTAGTTCTCGGTTTGCCAAAATGAATTTTGAAAAGGATAGAATTTGTGATGCATGCCAATTAGGTAAACAAACTAGAGTATCATTTAAATCCAAAAACACTGTTTCAACTTCTAGACCTTTAGAGCTCTTACATATGAATTTATTTGGACCAACTAGAACCACTAGTCTAGGAGAAAACGATATGGATTTGTAATAATTGATGATTACTCTCGTTTTACTTGGGTTTTCTTTTTAGCTCACAAAAATGAAACTTTTCAAATTTTCACTAAATTTCATCGAAAAGTCACTAATGAAAAAAGGTTTTCAATTCAAAATATTAGAAGTGATCATGGAACAGAATTTGAAAATCATGACTTTGAAAATTTTTATGATGAAAATGGAATTGGCCATAACTTCTCTGCTCCTAGGACACCCCAACAGAATGGGGTAGTAGAAAGGAAAAACAGAACCTTAGAAGAAATGGCCCGTACCATGCTTTGTGAAAGCAACCTTCCAAGATATTTTGGGCAGAAGCTATTAACACAGCATGTTACATTTTAAATCATGCTTTAATTAGACAATTTTTAAAGAAAACCCCCTATGAACTTTGGAAAGGAAGAAAACCAAATATTGCATATTTTATGTTTTTGGTTGCCGATATTTTGTATTAAATAATGGCAAAGAAAAACTTGGTAAATTTAATGCAAAATCAGATGAAGCAATCCTTCTAGGTTACTCCTCCACTAGTAAAGTATTTAGAATTTTCAACAAAAGAACTTTAGTAGTTGAGGAGTCCATACATGTTGTCTTTGATGAATCTAACGATCTTCCTTCAAGGAAGAATGAGGGTGTTGATGATGCAGATTCACTAATAGAAGGTATGAAGGAGATCACTCTGAAAGACTCAGCAACTCCAGAAGACAAGGATCAAGAAGACAAACAAAATGAGAAAGGTGAAGAAGTTCAAGAACAACCTCAAGGTACAAATGACCTACCCAAGGAATGGAGGTATGTTCACAACCACCCTAAGGAGTTAATAATTGGTGATCCTATGCATGGGGTAAAAACCCGTTCTTCACTAAAAGATGCAGTTAATCATTGTGCATTTGTATCTCAACTTGAACCTAAAACTTTTGAAGAAGCTGAAAATGATCATAACTGGATTAATGCTATGCAAGAAGAACTTAATCAATTTGAAAGAAATAATGTTTGGACCTTAGTAACAAGACCTAAAGATTATTCAATAATTGGCACAAAATGGGTCTTTAGAAACAAATTAGATGAGAATGGAAATGTAATTAGAAATAAAGCAAGACTGGTTGCTAAGGGATATAATCAAGAAGAAGGAATTGATTTTGATGAAACCTTTGCACCTGTTGCTAGATTAGAAGCCATTAGACTTCTACTTGCTTATGCTTGCTTTATGAAATTCAAACTATTTCAAATGGATGTTAAAGTGCATTTTTAAATGGATATATCTCTGAAAAGTATATGTAGAACAACCCCCTGGATTTGAAAATCATGCTTTTCCAATCATGTCTTTAGATTAAATAAAGCTTTATATGGTCTAAAACAAGCACCTAGAGCATGGTATGAAAGGCTAAGCAAATTTCTACTAAATAATGGTTTCTCAAAAGGCAATGTAGATACAACCCTATTTATTAAAAGAAACCAAAATGATATGCTAATTATACAAATTTATGTTGATGATATAATTTTTGGGTCTACTAATGAATCCCTTTGTCAAGACTTTGCTAAGCTTATGCAGGGAGAGTTCGAGATGAGCATGATGGGAGAACTCACCTTCTTCCTCGGACTCCAAATCAAACAATCAAAAGAGGGAATCTCTATCACCCAAAGCAAGTACACCAAGGAACTACTCAAAAGATTTGGAATGGAGAACTGCAAACCAATTGGCACACCATGAGTCCCTCAAGTAAGCTTGACAAGGATGATAAAGGTAAAAGCGTAGACTTAAAATACTACAGAGGTATAATTGGCTCATTATTGTATTTAACTGCAAGTAGGCCTGATATCATGTTTAGTGTTTGCTTATGTGCAAGATATCAATCTAATCCTAAGGAATCTCATTTGAATGCTGTTAAAAGAATCCTTAGATACTTAAATGGTACACAAACTATAGGGTTATGGTACTCTAAGGACTCACAAATTAATTTGTTAGGATATTCTGATGCTGATTTTGCTGGATGTAAATTAGATAGAAAAAGCACAAGTGGAACTTGCCAATTTCTTGGAGTAAACCTAATCTCATGGTTTAGCAAGAAACAAAATTTGGTGGCACTGTCTACGGCTGAGGCCGAATACATTGCAGCTGGAATTGTTGTGCTCAAATCTTGTGGATTAAGCAACAACTCAAGATTATGGAATCAAACTTAATGAAACACCAATAAAATGTGATAATAAAGTGCCATAAATCTATCTAAAAATCAATACAACACTCAAGATCCAAACATATTGAAATAAGACATCATTTTATAAGAGAACATGTTCAAAACAAAAATTAATTCTTGAATATGTTTGCACTGAAAATTAATTAGCTGATATCTTTACAAAGGCCCTTAGTGAGGATAGATTCTGTGAAATTAGGAGAAATCTAGAATTCTAGATCTATTTGCCTAAAATTTCTCAATTTTCAAAGAATTGATTAGAGCTCAATTTTCAACATCCATCCTGGTCCCAAAAGCTCAGATTTTTCACTCTAAAAACTTATCATTGAGCAAAATTCCTTCTCCCAAAATTTCAAATTTTTTTGAAATTTATTCACATTTTTCCTGATTTTCTGAACTTCATGAGTCGACCCCCATAAGTCGACTCAATGGCAAACTTGTAAATCCCACAAACTTCCATCGGGTTCATTGTTTTTAAACGGGAAACCCTGTTCGTGAGACGACTCATCTTCCCATCGTTCTTCTTCCAAAAGCCGTCTTCTCCAACTCTTCTTGCTCCAAATCCAAGGATCAATTCTGAGGCAATTCTCCTCCTACTCTCCACCAAAAATTGCCTCCTTGGAAAAGAGATTTCTCGTGCTTTCTCGCATTGCTCGGCGCGGGTGGAACGTGCCCTAGAACTTCACCGTTCATTCAAAATCCACTTCTTTTCTCCACCAAAATTCCTCTTTACTCTTTGTGATCCCTCCTCCTCTCAATTCAAGTCTTCTTGTCTGCTACTTTATTGGATATGGCTCCAAAGATGAAACTTCCCCAAAGAAGAAATCAATCCGAGAGCTTGAGGAAATTGTCCGAAAGAAAAGGCATGCTCAGTCTTCTAGTATTTTCCACTCCAGTTTCAGTACCTGCTCAAGGTCCCTCTCAATCCTCCATAAGCCCCAGTGTAAATCCTCTTTCTGATAGAAAAGTAGAAACCGGGAAAAACATAGATTTTCGGTTCTTTGAGAAAGAAGGCTTTACTTTTGCTACCAAAATCAAAAATCAAGGATGGGAACTCTATTGCTCTCTTAAGGAAGTCACCTATGTTGACCTTGTTAGAGAGTTCTACCAGTACCTACATTATGGAAACGGGTCAGTGACTTCAACAGTCAAGGGGATTGACATATGCTTGGATTCTAGGATATTGGGAGATATACTTCAGTTGCCTAGTGAAGGATACTCATATATGGAACTCCCAATTAAAGAAGAAGGGATCAGAATTATCTTAGGAGAAGCTTTTTCAGGAAATTTAAACAAATTGGAAGCAAAGCTATTATCCATTGAGATGAGGGTCCTGCATCAGATTGTAACAAAATTCTTCTTTCCTAGGAGTGGTAGGCATGATCTACTATCTAGCAGAGATGTATGTGTCATGTTTCATATCATCACTCAGACCCCCCTGAACCTCCCTGCACTTATGATAGAGGCCATGAGAGAAACTTTGAATAGATCCAAGGCACACTTGCCTTATGGTATGGCTCTTACTAGAGTATTCAGGAGGTTTGGAGTTAGCTGTGAGGGGGAGACACCTACCAAGCTCTCACATGTGGACACTTTCAACCAACACAGCCTGCACCGAATGGGAATTACAAAGACTGTTGGTGGTTGGATCAAGGGCTCTGAAGAAAGAGCTGAGGAGAGAGTTGAGGAAAGAGCTGAAGACAGAACTGAAGGCAGAGTAGAAGAAGAAGGTCCATCTTCTCCTGTACATGACTTCAGGGCAGCTTCACCAGATACCCAGTTCATTCCTGATACTGAGGCTGGCCCTTCTGAGTTTACTAGGATACCTACACCAGTGTATCAGCCAGAGAGCAGAGCACCTCATTCGGAGTTCAGACTGGCTGATGATCAGATCGAGCATATTTCACAGCGTGTGGCTTCTTTGCTGTCTAGCCAGTGGAGCAGTACTTCTTTTGCACCTGGAGCTACCTCTTCTGATCAGACCATTACTCCCCATATCTCCATTGTATTTCAGATGATTTCAGATCAGTCCGTCAGGATACAGCAGCTTGAGGATATAGTTGGAGACTGACTGACAGAGTTCTTGACTTGCAGGGGCAAGTCCTTGCATTGGCCCATCCCCAGCCACAGGAGTCTACTATTGAGGTCACAGACCTCACTGCAGAGGCTGGCAGGCTCAGAGGAGTACTAGAAGGTGGATATGAATTACTGAGGAAAGAGATCCGAGGATCGAGTGAGCATGCTACCACCCAGTTCACTGCTCTACTTCAATCTGTTTCCAGAGCACTGAACGTACTTGATTCTATCAGACTCATGGTATCAGCCTAGCATCTCAGCATTCTCAGCCACCCAGTTCATCTCGCCCTCCTACTCGTGGCAGAGGCAGACGGGGTAGAGGACGCACTTCTGATCCATCATCTCCTCACCCTATATCTGATGACTCCGATCATTGACTTATCTTGATCTTTACTAGGTCCTAGGAGTTAGTATCTTGTTCTAGAATCTATACCTTGGGGCCATGTATTGACATTTAGCTGGTTGAATTTTATGTATTGAAACAATTATGATATTAATGGAATCATCTTTTACCTATATTTCAGAAAAAGAAAAGGAAAGAGTTAAACAAAAAAATTGAAATTAGACAAAAAGCAAAACCCTAATTTATGAGAAAAAGGGGGAGAAATTAAACAAAAATAAAGATTGGAAGATTAAAACAAATATTGGAGAAATTAAACAAATATTGGAGAAATTAAACAAAAACAAGGATTGAAAGATTAAACAAAACTTTGAGAAATTTGGTATCGAAATTTGGTATCAGACAGAACTTAAACAAAAAGTTATCCATCAAAAGCAAAATCATAAGTACAATGCAAATAAGTATTTTTTTATGCTCTGATATATTTCAAAATTTAAACTTGCTCTGATACATCTTTTAAAATTTTATTCACCTTGATACATCTTAAGAAATTTGTTTTACTCTGATACACCCTACAATTTCTTTTAACTTGCTCTGATACATGATAAATTATAACATTTGATCTGATACAGTGAGAAAGTTTCTCTAGTATATTTTTTTTGCTCTGATACAGTGTGAAATTTTCTCTGACATTTGCTCTAATACAGTGTGAAATTTTCTCTGATATATTATAAAATTTTCTTGCTCTGATACATTGTAAAATCTTTTCTGATATCATTGTAAAAATTATTTTTCTTGCTCTGATACATTGCAAAATTTATTTCTCTTCTCTTGCTCTGATATATCTTGAATTCAAAATAATCTAATACCCTTTTCAAATCTTTAAGAAAATGGACAAACTATTTTTGCATTTATATTACATGCCAAAAGAATCATACTCTTTTCAAGCATATACACCTATAATGGATTCTTTTGAAATTAATGCATTAACATAAATATTTTTATTCAAATATTTTATCATCATCAAAAAGGGGGAGATTATTGCTCCTAGATTGATTTTGATGATTACAAAGCAGATTGAAGGGATACAAATAATTTTAAAATGAAAAAGTCCTTATGCTCTTCAAGGGCAAAATCATAATTTCACTAAAATCCTGATTTGATAGTATCATTTGGTAGAACAAATGATTTGAAATCTATTGGTAAAATTTCATTGTGTTTGGACTTATATTTTTGAAGTTATGAAGGTTTGAAGTGCATGAGTCGACTCATGAGTCAACTCATGGCACTGTGAGCTGATTGGCACGCAAAAATTCTCCTTGGCATGCTAGTTTTCTGGCTTGGCACGACCTGTGAGTCGACTCATGAGTCGACCCACAAGGCATGAGTCGACTCATGAGTCGACCCTTGCTAATTTGAGCCAAGAATTTCCAGAAACGCATTCTCTGGTTTTTGCAACAGAGGTCGACTCATGAGTCGACCCCTGAAGCATGAGTCGACTCATGAGTCGACCCCTGCGATGGGAAATGTCAGCAACGGCTATTTTTTTGCCCGTTTTAATTGCCATTTATGCTTCCTAAAAATCTCTAATGGCTCTTTATCTACCTAAATTTTTTCTCTTGCTTCTAATGCTACAAAATGCTTTAAATGGTGAAAGAAATTGCAGATTAAATAGCGGATCAAACGTGAAATCACAAGAAAAAAAGAGAGAAGAACAGAAGAGAGGATCCGAAATTTGCAAGAAAAAGCCTGAGATCAATGCAAAATCCAAAAAGAAAAAGAGAGAGGATCCACAATATACCAGAGAGCTTGTGAAAGAGAAAAGCAAGATCTTTCAAGGAGAGAATTCTTCACGCCTATTGTTTCAACCTTGATCTAGAGATCGTTCAAAGCTTTCAAGAGATCTTCAATCATCAATCAACCTCTTCTCAAGCATTCAAGCATTCATCCACTTTGAGAAATTCTGAAAAAGGGGTTCTTCATTTGAGTAAAGCTTTTATTGTTATATTCGCTCATTTAAGGAGCTGTTATTGTATTAATTTGTGCTCTAAATTTTCTAACTCTTTGTGAGTTTTTGTTCTTATTTTTGGAGGATTTCAAAACAAGAAAAGGTTGATCCGAACCTGAAATCAGAGTATTTTGGGTTTACTTGTACCCGGGAAACAAGTGATCTAGCTTGGATAGCTAGTGTCGGAGTTTCCGACATTTTGTATTCGGATTGAATACAAAGGATAGTGGATTGAAATTCTCAAGTAGGATCTTGGGGAGTGGATGTAGGTGCAAGGTTAGCACCGAACCACTATAAATTCTTGTGTTTGTGGTGTGCTTTATCTCTTCACTTTATTTCTTTATTATATTCTTGCATTCCTGCCTTAGGGAATTAATATTGAATTAAAGTCTTTGTTTTGTTCTTCATAAGTAATCTGTTGGGCTTAAAATTTTTTAGAAACCCAATTCACCCCCCCTCTTGGGTTGCATAGCTGGGCAACAATGACAATAGTGGGCTATGTGACACACAATGGCAAGTACATTTACTAAATCCAATTAGTAGATCTATCTTTCTATTATCAATGATGTGAAAGGTTAGATAGTATAACTTGTCATGTATGGCAATAGTAGTCTATGTGTCACATAATAGTAAATACAAGTATCTAATATGGTGCATCCATCTTGCCAGTTAAAAGGAGCCACTGATTAATATCATATTGTAATAATGAAAAAAAGGGACCCTTGAACACATCAGTTAATCTAGCTTATTTTTAACAATCTTTTACTTTTTCTTGATCTTTTCTCATATATAGTGTATCAATAGGATTAGATCTTAGGAGTAACACTTCAGTTGAAGCCTCGACTGTACTCTATCCTATCCTATTTATCTTCTTTTCAACTTGTGGTGTAATGGTAGTGAAAGTTTTTGAAGTTTAAGACACCTCAACCCAAGCTACAAGCATAATGATGTATTCTTCAATCATCTATTTCTAGCTAATTCATTACCGTTGGCATACCCATGCATTTATCTCTAGCTACAAGAATTATCACAAGCTTTCTGGCACATCCATCCTCGAGCGAAAAGGAAAGCCCTTGCCAACATGTGGCATTGCCATGTATCATTCTAATGTGCTCTCCTTCTCCATTACATTCTAAGGGAGAAAGAAAAGAGTAATAGATACTTAAATAGGCCTATATAAGGATTCAAAAAGAAAAAAAGGGGGTGGGGTGAGAAAAAACCTTTAGCTAATCTTTTTATGTAGGGACCAAGATCCTCATCTAAGAACTTGAGCAGACATATGTTTGTTTCTATACTAGATGTGTATTAGGAAGGTATATATCTTCTACCTAGCCTTCTTGGATTAGGACTAAGGTAGCTTCAAGGACTTTTGTTGTCATACACTCTTGCTGTGTGATTTGAGAGGGAAGGGGGTTAGATATTTAAGCATGGCAATTATCCTAAATAGTAACATTTTAGCTAGCATTATCAGCGAAAGTCTTAAATCATGATAAATGTATTTAAGGACCCATAGAGGCATGTATATAGTTCTACACCATATTTGTGTTAGAGAGGTTTTTTGTACTTAATTAGCAGGGCCAAGAATCCCAATTAATATGTTTTCACTAGTCCTTTTGGTGAGGCCATGGCTCGTGCCTTCTAAATAGTCCCTTTGGGTAAAGTGAAGACCTGATCCAGGAAAATCACTGGACTTATTGTCTGACCACCTAAGATAGGTCTAGATATAGCTTAGGAGCAAGATCTACCATATCAATATTGATTTGCACATCAAAACTTGTAAAAGGCATAACATTCCCATGTGATGTCTGTTTGAAGTATTTTCTAATCAAGTAACTTTTCGACATCTAAGATATGGCAATCGATTATAGGGCTGATCATGCTCTAGATGATTCTATTTTGATATCAATTTGGCCTTCAAACACTGACCAAACCCGATTTTACTACTTTTAATAACTTCAAATTGGATTTTATATGGAGGAATCCAGTGGTGCAATAGAAAGCAAATATACTACTCAAGATATAGCTTCAAAAAGTTTTAGCTTTTTTATTTTTATTCTTTCTTGTCACTTTCCATTTAGAAAATTCTAACCTCTTTTAACTAGCAAATGGATCTAACTCAAATTTGGGGACTTGAACCTCACCGATACAGGGAGAGTTGTTCTAACTAGTTTTGTTATTTAGTGAATGAAAGTTAATAGGATCTAGTGTTCGACTTTCAAAATTCTGTGTACTTTTTGTTATTTTCTGAGAGGTTCAAATATAGTGGATTGAAAGAATTGCTTCCTCTCTCTCATTTAAGAGGGCTTACAAAAGGATTGTTTTGAGTTACTATCCATATTCCTTGGCCCTGCTTAAATATCCAAAACCTCCTTAATAATTTAATAGGAGTAAACACATACTCACAAGGATCGTCACACAAATTCTTATAATATATATATACTTAAGTGCATTTTCTTATTTAAGATTCAGGATTGTTGTTCATTATATGACAAAGTTAGCATAGAAACTCAGTGCTTGATCCTTTTGTTTTATTAAGGCTAAGGGCTAATCCCACCTATTTTACCCTACCCACATCACCTTTGAGGATGATTCCTATTTGAATTGAACTGCTATTCCCTTGTCTAATCGGCAATAATACCATCAAAGCAAGTGCTCAATGTTTTAGTACTTGATTCTTTTATGACTATTATTTGAAAATTATCCCTTATAGAGCCCTTTTCTGCTTAAAACAAGTTTAGTCAATTTATGATTAGCTCTTTGGATATAATCATGTCTATCTTGTGGAGCTGGTCCTTGCTTTCAAATATAACTAGCGGCCCATTTTAAAGGAAAATTGGAGATCAAACATAAAAAGGAACATCAGTTAACAAGGGCCAAAACATAACAGGTCTATTGGAGAAATCATCCCCAATTTCCCCGCATCAATAAGATAAAAATTTGTTGGTGATTTTTTTCTCTTTTGAGCAAAAAATAATGCTTTGACAGCAAGTAAACAATCTATCAGCAATTACGTGATTACCTATAGATTATTCTTTTTGTTGTTTAAATAATAGGAAACCACAAGGACCCAAATTTAGAAGTGGTTCAAGGAGAAATAGCTTTTCATATGTTCATCACTAACAGAAAGCATAAGTGAATATTTTACTTTGGCTACACATAAAAAGAAGTAAAAAATGATCTAAATTCCAGTCAATCCCAATACATTTCAATCGATTCCACTAGAACCAGTCGATCCCAATAGAACCAGAGTCGACCCTAGACTGATCTCAGGGTAAGACAGAGGGTAGTTAAATTTGGCTAGTTCTTGAGTCAACCTTGGTTTTTCACGAGTTGGCTCCAATTCTACAAGAGTCGACCCCAATAGTAACTTAGTCGACCTATGAATGTGTTGAAAATTGTGTCCTAAAGTTAATCGTTTGATGGTTGTGCTAATTATAAATACATATGAATTGATAAATAGTAAAAGTTATTTGACATTTTTCATCATAAGGTTACATTTTCTAACGAACTCCTATATTGTGATGAAGTCCTTAGGACTACTTTGATCGATAAAAAAGAATTTATCGCGTAGTCCTTAAACTAATTCGCAACCAAATGATACGTTATTACCAGGATAATAGTGATATCAAGTATAGGTCGTTGTGTGCCATATACGTTGGTTGTCCTCATAACCAAATGGTATGGAGATACTGGTATGGCATATAGGTGAGATGTAGAAGTACATCATCACTGAATGTGACCAACTGCAGAGCACTCTGTTGTCAAGGATAGCTCGTGAAGGATATGGGTATAAGTGTCCCTTCGATCTGAGATCTCCATGGTGATTTGCAAGCAACTCACTGTACTTTAATGTCGGACTAACTGAGTTTCTAATTTAGTGATGAAGATTTTTGAGTGTAGTCAAATACTTGTCGAGTCAATGCATGAGTTAAGATGGGATTGACCCCTTCGAATTAGTAGGAGATATGCATCAATGTATTTTAATTTAGCAAAATTTAAACCCGGATAATCCATGTGATGGATTTGAAATGTCACGCCCCAAATCCGGGACATAACACGGCCATGCTACCGAGGGATGGAGCCCATGATAACACGAAGCCAATTCATCATAATCATCTAAAATCCGTCAAATAAAAAGATTCAATTCTATTATTCATCAAATAATCGAACCAATATGGGTTCAGAGCATCTAAATCCAAAAGCAAGTACTAACCCGAATCTCAACATTCATAAATAACTACAAATTCATGATTATAAAATAAATTAAACTTCTGTTGTCAAATTTTTTAGCTTGCTATGTCGATCTTCAAGCTTGGATTCCTTTTGCGATCCAAACCTTATTTCTCTGTTCAAACAAAAAGAAAACAAAAAGAATATGAGCTACACTAGCCCAGTAAGTAGAACTTGCACTTCCTTATCGGATCAAGCATAGGTTTTTCATGATAATGCAATATTTAAAAAATAACAGATAATATAAAATAAAGCATTTCATAGAGCATGTAACAAAATAAGTTTTAAACCCATCATGCATGCATAAATCATGTATATTTCACAATCATGAATCGTAAATCATTTTCATCATGTATTCATGTCATGTTTCAAAAATTGCTCACAGATATTCTGCTAAGGTCACTATTATACCCATGACAGGGCCATATTTCTTAATCGACAGAGTTCTTAATTCATGTGCCAACTTTATACCCGCTGGCAGGGCCATGTTTCATATGGATGCTAGCTCTGGATGTCGACCTTCCCGAAGGGATTCATTCATAGCCATCTGAGAGTCTTTGAAATCATTATATCGTTTTCTTAAAGCATACATATACATAGATGAAAAAACAATAAATTCATACTTCATAATCATGCTATTTTCATAAGACATATTCATGAAATCAATGCTCGTAATAAAACATGCTTTTTCATATCACATATACCGATCTTTATTTTATGAAAATTTATGATATCATCAATATCAATTCTTTGCATAAAAATATGATCATTTAAAAATAAATAAGGAGCATAAGATCTACTTACCTCGTTCATCTTAGATCTTCGGACTTCGTTAGAAGAATCAGCTAATCCTATTTAAAATATCAAACCATTATCAAATTCTATTCCATAAATATAACAAGATTAAATCATAAGGAAAGAGGACTGTTGTCCGGATGTGTCGGACCATCCAGATACCAGGGCAATTCAGGATCTCTGATCTGAGGGTCAGATTCAAGTGACTTGATCAAGAAATGTGAGGCACAGATCGAATTAAAGTCAAGATCAATCAATAGGGTTCTTTAATAAATTTGAAAGATCTTTGATACGATAGATGAGGTTGACATACAGCACGGATATCAAAGCAACTTCAGATCTTGTTAGAGTCAATATAAGCTTCTAAAAGATGAAGGCATGACTGATACAGGATTCATAGACTTTTTTTTAGAGAGAGAAAGTTGGTCATGAGAGAGAAAGTAGAGAGGAAAGTGAAGAGAGAATCTTCGTATCCTTTAAAAGTGGCAATCATGATTGAGATCATCAGAGGTCATATCAAGGTGACTTAATATAGATTAACCATGATTGATATTATCAATTTCGAAGAAGGATCGGATCAGGATCTAATCTACTGCACGAATTTCGGAGCAGTCTCAGATCATCATATTTTCATCTTAAGTTTATCCTAGGGTCTATGATGCAATCAGAGAGAGAATGACCCTAGGGAAAAAAATCCATAATGAGAGAGAAAGATCTAGAGAGAGAAAATAAGAAGAAAATCTAGAGAGAGAAAATATAGAGAGAAGATAGAGAGAGAAAGTCTAATTCTAGAGAGAGAAAGACTTAAGAGAGAGATGAGAAAAACTTTCTCTCACATGTATTTATTTTTTTTATTATTATATTTTTCTTTTCTTTTTTTTTCTTTTTCTTTTTCTTTTTAGAGAGAGACAATAGAGAGAGAAAGAGGGAGAAAGAGGGAAGAGAGGGAATTTTTCTCTTTTCTTATTATTATTTTTTTTTCTATTTTATTATTTTTCTATTTTGCATTTTCTTTTCTTTTTTTTTTCTTTTTCCTTTTTCTTTTCTTTTTCTTTTTCCTTTTTCTTTTTTTTTTCTTCTCTTCTTTTCTTCCTTCTTTCCTCTTCTTTGGCTGAACGGGAGGGGATCAGAGGGGCGTCGCCCATGGTCCGGCGGGCTGCAGCGGCACGGTCGATGGTCCGGCAGCGGCGGCCGACAGCAGGGAGCAACAGAACGCCGGCGGTGAGGCTCGGCCAGCGGGAGATTTAGAAAAAAAATGAAAAATAGGGGACCGCCTCCTTTCCATGGATTTCTCCGGTCATTGGCCTATCACCGGTGGCCATGACTTTCGGAAAAGACAGATAGAGGGGTGGGGGTCCAAACCTAAGGGTGAGATGCCGCAAACGATGGCGTCGATGGTCGGAAAAGGGTGAAAGATGACTCGCCAAACAGGAGAAAAACAGGGCATCATTTTCTTCTCGATTTTCGGCAAATCGACGACCGACAATGATGTTTGGGGCCAGAGGGGAAATGAAAGAAGAGAGGAAGAAAGGTTGGAGCCTTACCTGAGCTCCGACGGCATCTTCGGCATCTGCTTTCCGGCGAGCACAAGAATAGGAGGCCGCGGCTTCAATCGAGAAAATCGGAGAAAAACTCCGGTGATCGTCGGTGGCTGATGGATCTACACTTAGAGGAGAGGAGGGAGATTCTTATAGAGTTTGTCCTAGGATCTTTTAATGGCCCTAGGACTCTGATTCTTGATCGAAATTGGGGAAGAGGAAGACTCCGATCAGGAGTCTTCCTCCCTGTTTTTTTTTTTTTTTTTTTTTTAATGGGCTTAGTGGGCTTTGTGAGCTGTTTTGGGCCCAATTGGGCCGGATTATCATATGAAAAATATTAAAATATAATGTGAATGACTTATCTAGGATTGACAGTTAAATCTTAGGTCATCCTCGAGCATTAGGATTAAAGGAATAAATTATATGGTAACCATACACCAATAGGTTCTTGAATGTTGCTTCACCTTCATTCGACCTATCCGGATGTCGGGTCATTATTACTAGATGGTTATATCGATTGGTTCAGAAAAATATTTTTGTGCTACTGACCTAGGTTTGAATCTATGGAGTCACACTCAAAAAAAATTTCTGACTGATCATGTGGCTGATCAATGATTGAGAATCATTCAAGGGCTTAATCGTCAATTCAATTAATGGTTAACCTTATGCAAAAGTTACAATAAATTAATTTACTAAGTATTAGTGAATTAATAAAAAATTAATTATTAATTAAATTATTAATTAACTCAATTTGATTGAGCAAAGAAGATTAAATAAAATCTAATTGAATTAGATTCAATTAGGTTTGACCCGATTAGGTTATGAGATGACCTAATTGCTAAAGGAGAATTATTCTTGATTTGATCAGAAGTTTGGTTCAATCAATTTTTAATTTGATTGAGATTTGATAAAAACTTTATAAACTTAATTAGATTGGGTTTCATATATTTTATTTGGGCTAAACCGGATGTGATTTGGTTTGGATCCAAATAAGGAAACTTAGAGTCTTTATAGGAATAGGACTATTCTCCCTTGTGCTAACCCAATTTGCATGCCATATATCTTCATGCACAAAATTATTTTTTATGAGATTTTTTTACACCAAAGAGTCCTTTTCCTTATCTATCTCACAACTAAATATAATTTAGTTTTAATAAAAGAAAGATTCTAAAATTAAATTTTAAAATATTCTTTATTAAGAGAATCTGTTCTCATCCAGATCAACCTCTCCATGTCAATAAATTTTTCTCTCCTTATATGTGCAACATTTTAAGAACATTTTTTATAAAAAATTATCTAGAGAACTGATTTATCATAAAAAAATATAGAAAGAGGCATCCCATATTTTTTTAACATATTTTGGGATGTGAAATTATGAAGGGAGGCGGAATCCTGTAAGAGTCCAAGATCACTGGGACTCTTCACCCCACCTCCTTACAAGCCTATAAAAGGGGTTTTTATGGTTTTTTTTATGTATGTAAGATACCAGAAGAGAGATCTTCATGTGAAAGAAATTTGGGCATGGTTCATGATGTGAAAAATAGAGAGGAGGGTCCTCTCTCTTGGGGTGTGGACAAAAATTTGAATATCAGGTTTTTGATTCTAAGGGTTTGGGAAGAGAGAATAAAATAAAAAAAAATTATTTTCTTCTCCATCTTTCTTCTATCTCTTCATCTCCTCCAAAGTTTATCTTCAATCTCTGAAAAGATTCTAAAAGTTTGACAAAAAGATCCAGATCAGCCAAGAAGAAGGTCTTCATGTGAGCTAGCACTCTCGAGAAGATCGATCAGATCGAACTTCGAGTGAATTTTTTGTAGAGGCGGACACGTGTGCGGTTGCAAGCAACCAGCAAGAACCCTCTCTACCATCTTCTCAATCATGGTGATCATCATCTACACTCAGGTATTGAGTTCTGAACTCAGATTAGAAGTAGATATGATCTACTGCTCATATGCATACATGCTGATTTTATCTTCAGTGTTTTTAGATTTTATATGCAACATATCATGTCATAGATCTCAGAGTAGGTTGATTTGATGATTAGATCATATATATATTAGATTAATTTTATTAATTTAATAGTCTTCCACTATAATTTTTTTAAAAAAATTTCAAAATACATGCATGAAATCACCTACACATCTCAATAGTGGTATCAGAGCCTAGGTTCGTTATGACATGATTTATGTACATATTAAATTTAAAATTTAATTTTATGTAGATCTGGTATGTGATATTTAAATCTAAATTTAATTAATGATAGATCGCATAAATTGATATAAGATTGTCCTGCTGTAGGGTTTACCCCTTACAGTGAATAGGTTGTCCTAGTTTGTACTGATCCTTGATAAAATCTGATTTTATGTCATGCATGCAATGTTTATGATCTGATTTAGATGTGATCTAAAGTTATAATCAGATCTAATATTATTTAGATTAAATCTAAATTTATGCATATATGATATGTGATTAGATTAGATGATTTGATTAGCAAGTACTTGGATTGGATTGATCACCAGACCGTCCGGTCATAGGAGCAAGAAGAGTTTAAAGATCCTCTCTTCTCATTCGATGGAATGCTCTTATGATGTGTAGGGGTGCCATGTGATTAGATCCCATGAAGAAGAATGTGAAAGGAAGAACTTATTTTTCTGCAAAATCCTAGATCTTGAAACCCTAGGTTTGTTGTATGTGATACAAAATTATATAAAAAATAAGACATCTAATCTATATGATTAAAATTATTTTAATCATGATAAAATAAAATTTTGAATCATAAAAGTTTTAGATATGATCTAAAAATATTATGATTGATTTTATTTTAGTGTTATACAAGAATTTTCATATCTGAAACTTCTTGAATCGTGCTTGTACAATTACTGAGCCAACCCAGTTTTGAACTGAGTCGACTTAGTCTCTATGTGTAGCCAGCTTAATGTTGATTGAGTTGATCCAGTTTCAGAATAAAAAAATTTTGCATAATATTTATTATAAATTATTTATAAAATAAAAAGTTGAAATTATTTCAAACTATAACCTAAACCCATGTTGATGCTGAACTTAATTGAGAATTAAGTATAGAATCGATTAGATCTAGAATTATGAATTAAAGATCTAATATCATT
>NC_026001.2:78702289-78731132 GCF_000442705.2 Elaeis guineensis | reverse complement strand
CTCTTTTTTGTGTGACAAAAGTCCTCTCCCAGGTCTTTCCTACATCCAAAAGGTTTTCTCTCTTCTTTCATACATGGAAAGTGGTTGTGGATCAAATCAAAGAAGGAATAATTTTGGATTTCAAATTCTATGAGATAGAGTTTTGGAAATCCAAAACTCTTTTTTTTTTTGCACCGAATTTATCCAGATTTTTTTTAAGATTTTTGTGGATTTTAGGGCACCCATTGTGCACCCTTTGCTGGTGGTCCATGCATGAAAATAAGGAGGAGGCACCCAAGAGTTGGGCGCCCCTTATCTTGCCATATTTGGATAAGCCTTGACTAGGTATTTGACCTAGACAAGGACTCTATCATATCTCTCTCTATAAAATATGTTTCTTCATAAAATTTTTGGTGAACATAGAGATTTGAGAGTGTTTTGTAATATCTAAAAATAAGAGAGAAAGACCTTTGGGTCATGGAGATATAATAGACACAAGATAGGATGTCTAGGAGAGAGTAAAGAGAAGAAGAAGAGGGTCTTCTTCTAGAGTTGTTAGTTTCATCTCTTTCCTTCCTCCATCTTGAATTTTCTGAGAGTGTCTTAGATCTAAAATTTCTCCTACTTTTCATCTTTGGAAGAGTCCAAATCAAGAAGAAGGAGGCACCTGATCAACCATCGAAGAAGGATCAGCACAGTACTATCATACTGTGCTGATTTTCTGAGGCAGGACTTCTGATCGAGATTCGTGGGCTCGTGTGGATGACTCCTAGAGATCGGACATGTGTGCAGTTTGCAACATCATCTTCAAACTCTGATCAGTAAGGTTAGAATGTATAACTTGCAAGGTAATAGATCTGATCTATTGTTTAATACATACATTAGATGTAGTATAGAAACATGTTGATATGATCAACATGTAATTCATTCTCTATATATTTTAATTTTTGATTTAATACTATGTAATAATAATGTAATAAAATCTTAGATCGAGAGATTTTTTAATTTTAAAAAATAAATTTTGATTTATTTTAGTCTTCCGCTGCGTGATCTTGAAAAATTTTCAAGATCTAACCCTGAAATCCTAGATCTGGTTCCTACAATTGGTATCAGAGTCAGGTTGTTTATTACATGATTATTTATACATGCTTAGATTATTTTTTAAATTAGATCTAATTTATAATCTAATTATTAAATCTAAAATTAAAATTTTAGATCAATCACGAACTGCAAGGTTGTCCTACTGTAAGGTTTACCCCTTACAGTGCAAAGGTTGTCCTAGTTCGTGTAGATCTATCTTTGATCATAAATTTGTTAGATATGATCTAGATTAAATTTATGATTTATTAGATTTAAAAGATATTTAAATTTAAAATAAAATCTTTTTATTAATAATTTTTATGCAAAAAAATTATTTAAAGTTGAAATTATTTCAATTACATGAACCTGTTTAGATTAGATCTAAAGTAGTTTCATGTTTATTTCATTTGCATCTTGATTATGAATCAAACATGCAATATGGTTGGTAGAACCATATTATAAAATTATTTTATAAATATAAAAATTATTTCGAAAAGTCGAACCCAACCCTCAGCCCAAAATTTAATTAAGAATTAAGAAGTTGTTTGATTAGGTTCTAAGATTGTGAATTGAAGAACCTAAGACACAAACCATAACATATTGGGTTAATGGGTTAGTGGGAATTAGATCCATTAATTGGGTTAGACCTATGGTTAGATTAAAGATGGACTTAATTAGAGAATTGACTAAATCTAATCAATTGTTGTCTTGGTTTAGGTCAAGGATTCTCTAGATCAATTACAATAGTTGTATTTGGTCAAGTCCATATCTTTAATGAGAACTAAATAGACTTAATTCTTAGCTATGCGGTCTAGCACGAACTATTAGGTTGATCTAATCGAAACTAATTAAATCAGTTGGTGTCTAAGGTAAACCAGACCGATGATTTTTAATTGGGAGCCCGCTTACCTGACCATTTTTTATGGTGTCCAAGGCAAGCTTTGGCCGACCCTCCCATTGATCAAACTTACCTGACCTCTTGGTGAAATTATTTTTGATCGGATCACTTGACTATTCGAGCTGACCCATGTGAGCTAGGTAAATTAGTGTGACTGATTTAGGTGCTCTTAGACCAGCCCTTTTAATGGTCTCCCTTAAAACTGACTTGGTGAAGCCAGTGGGAGGATCATGATAAGCTGGTTCATCTGACCTCATCCTCTAAATCATTTAAATCCTCTAAAATTATTAGATCCTTAAAATGATAAGGTTATGGAGATAACTGAGTCATAGCCTCCCACTAAGGTGTTTGATAATGAGTCCATTAACTCAATAATCATTGCAAACCCAAAGGCCTAGTGCTTGTTGACTAATGAAATTATCACTCATTATATGACGACTTGGAAGTATCTCTCTAATGGTGGTTAGGTGAGCCAACCAAAGTTGGGCTTAATTATTCGTTGGTTAGATGCACCAAGTATGGTCATATTAATAGTTGGACCTAACTGGATCCTTACAGTGGAGGCCATAGCCTACTGATTAAGTTTCTGGAGCAAAATTAAAATTACTAGAAATTATTTAGAGAAACAATTGGTTATGAACCTATCCTTAGATATACATGGGTTGGCCAACCAAAGTTGAGCTTATGTGCAGTCTAAGTGAATTCTAGTACCCACTAAGGAATTAGGATAATTTCTCGAATTGGAGGTAGAGGCTACCAATTCGAATAAAATAGTGGGAGAAACCTTTTGATTAAAGTTCAAATCTTTAGGTTTAATGAATCAATTACTAATTAGGTTATGATTTTCTTTTGTGCAGATATGGCCACTTCCCTATCGCTTCGATCATTGTTGGACAATGATAAGTTGGTGGGACCCAACTTCGATAGCTGGTACCAAAAGTTGAAGATAGTCCTAGAGTATGAACAGATCCTATATGTGATAATGGATCCTGCACCTGAGGAGCTAACTACCAATGCACATGGAACAGTCAGAGACACTTACCAGAAGTGGCTCAGTGATCGGATCATGGTGTGCTGTATCATGCTGGCTGCCATGAGCGACGAGTTCAGTCGCAGATTCGAGACGGCTCAGCCAAAGGACATGCTTCAAGTGTTGGAGGATGCCTTTGGCACACCCGATGATGTGGATAAGCACAAGACTAGTTGTGCCATTTTCAATGCCAAAATGTGGGATGGTGCCTCTGTCACTGATTATGTATTGTACATGATCGAGCTGATGGAACGATTGAGCAAGCTCGGCTTTCCCTTGCATGAGCAGCTTAGAATAGATATAATACTAAACTCGCTGCCCAAGTCTTATCTCCCATTCTTCACTCATTATAGAATGACAAAGCCTGAAGTGAACTATCACGGGTTACTGGGGTTGCTTCAAAACTTTGAAAAGAATCACCAACTCCACAAGGAGTCGGTGAACTTAGTGGGAGGTTCATTTTCTGGTTCTCGACCCTTTAAAAAAGGAAAGAAGAACAAGAAGAAGAAAGTAAAAAAGATGCAAGTTCAGGCTGAGACATCAGTGCAGGATCAGACCACAAAGATCAAGCCCGATAAGAGTCAAGCTGAATGCTTCTTTTGCAAGAAGCGGGGGCATTGGAAGAGGAACTGTCCCCAGTATATTGCCTCTTAGGACCCGAACAGGCAGAGAAAGCAGCAAGTTATTGCTGGGTAAGATATTTATATGATAACTCCTTGCAATTTCTCTATTTGTGATATAACTGACTGAGTATTAGCTTGCAGGTCAGTAAGAGATTCGAGCAAGGTGAGAGGTTCCTGAACGTTGGAGATGGAAGACCAGTTCCAGTTCTAGCATTAGGAATTTTAAAACTTGTATTTGAATCCCATATTGTTGTTCTTAATGATTATTATTTCTGTCCCAATTTTTTTTTAAATATCATTTCTGTGGGCCTTCTAGCAAAAAATGATTATGAAATTTCAATAAAGAAACAAGTTTGTAATATCATTATGAATGGTGTTACTATTTTTTGTGGACATTTGAACAATGGTGTGTATATGTTATCACAACCTGTTAATATAGTCTATTCAACTGGCAAGCACTCTAGATTAGATAGTGTGTCAGATATCTACTTATGGCACTGTAGGCTAGGTCATATAAACAAGAACAGAATAAACAGGTTGACTCAAGAGGAAATCCTCAAAGTTAGTGATTATGAATTACTTCCAACCTGTGAGTCCTGTCTTCTTGGTAAAATGACCAAGTCACCTTTTACTGAAAAAGATGAGAGAGCTACTGAGCTCTTGGGCCTAGTACATACTGATGTATGCAGACCCATGAGCACAAGTGCTAGAGGTGGATATTTCTACTTCATAACTTTTACGGATGATCTATCTAGATATGGATGTGTCTATCTGATGAAACATAAGTTGGATTCATTTGAAATATTCAAACGATTCCGAAGTGAAGTAGAAAAATAAATTGAAAAGAGTATTAAAACTCTTCGATCTGATCGAGAAGGGAAATATCTTTCTAGTGAGTTTCTCACATATCTAAAAGAGAATGGGATTCTCTCTCAATGGACTCCTCCAGGAACACCACAGCATAATGGTGTGTCTGAAAGAAGAAATTGGACTCTATTAGACATAGTCCGATCCATGATGGGTTTTGCCAGCTTGCCGATATTCTTCTGGAGATATGCACTCGAATCGACCTGTTATTTGTTAAATAGGATTTCAAGAAAGTCTGTAATTAAGACTCCATATGAGATATGGACAGGATGTAAGCCAGCACTTTCACACCTTAGGGTCTGGGGGTGCCCGACCTATGTCAAACGATTAGTCACAGACAAACTTAGACCTAGGTCTGACAAATGCACATTCATCGGGTACCCCAAAGAGATCAAAGGATATTTTTTCTACCATGCTGATGAACAAAAGGTGTTCATCAGCCTTAAGACAATCTTTTTAGAAAAGAAGTTTCTTGGTGAAGGAACCGTTGCCTCTAAGGTTGAACTTGATGAAGTTCAACAGGTAGAAGGACTGACACCAATAGTTGAACCTGAGTCGGATTTGATTAGATTAGATTTGAAGCCCAATGTACCTGCACCATTAAGGTGATCCGGTAGAGTACCGTGTCAGCTAGACAGATACTACAGTTTCTTGTTCTGGAACGGTGATCCCATCAAACTCGATGAGAACGATGAGGATCCGATCACCTATATGGATGCAATGCAGAGTCCTGATTCTGAGAAATGGCTTGAAGTCATGAAATCCAAAATGGAGTCCATGAAGGTCAATGATGTATGGACATTGGTTGACCCACCTGAAGGGGTTAAACCCATTGGGTGTAAATGGGTGTTCAAAAGGAAAAGGAGCGCAGACGGAAAGGTGGAGACCTATAAAGTCCATTTGGTTGCCAAGGGGTATCGTCAACATTATGGTATTGACTATGATGAGATATTTTTCCCTGTGACAATGCTCAAATTCATTCACATAATGCTTGCAATAGCTGCCCATCTAAATTATGAGATCTGGCAAATGGATATGACAGCTTTTCTGAATGAAGAGCTGATCGAAGAGGTGTATATGATACAACATGAGGGGTTTACATCCACAGATAAGTTCAAGGTGTGCAAGCTTCAAAGATCCATTTATGGATTGAAGCAAGCTTCTCGGAGTTGGAACATGCATTTTGATAAGGTGATCAAAACGTATGGCTTCGTTAAGAATGGAGAAGAGTCCTGCATCTATAAATGGGCAAATGGTCCAGTTGTGGTATTCCTTGTCTTGTACATGGATGACACTCTTAATCGAAAATGACATCTCTGCACTACAGGGAATAAAAATTTGGTTGTCATCGCAGTTCTCCATGAAGGACTTGGGTGAAGCATCCTACATCCTAGGGATGAAGATCTATAGGGATAGATCTAAAAAGATGCTTGGGTTATCCCAGTCTACATACATAGACACTGTACTGAAGAGGTTCAGCTTGGAGAATTTTAAGAAGGGCTATCTATTGATAGGCCATAAAATTTCTCTCTAAGAAGGATTGTCCGACAATTCCTGAAGAGAGAGAGCGTATGAGTAGAGTCCCATATGCTTCGATCGTGAGATCTATCATGTATGCCATGACATGTACAAGATTAGATGTGGCATATTCACTAGGAGTAGTGAGTAGATACCAATCTGATCCTGGAGAAAATCATTAGAAAGTGGTTAAAGCCATCCTTAAGTATTTGAGAAATACTAAGGATCAATGGTTGGTTTATGGTGAGTCAGATCTGAAACTTGTGGGGTTCACAGACTCCAGCTTTCAATCTGACCATGATGACAGCAGAAGCGTGTCAGGTTATATCTTTGCTCTGAATGGTGGAGCTATCTGCTGGAAGAGTTCCAAGCAGCATACTATGGCAGACTCTGTTTGTGAGACGGAGTACATCGCAACATCGGATGCCGCGAAGGAAGCTATATGGCTGAGAAAATTCATCACCGAGCTCAGAGTAGCACCCTCCCTCGATGGTTCGGTCCTGCTCTACTACGACAGCACTGGTGCCATAGCTCAGGCGAAGGAACCCAAAGTACACCAGCGGACAAAGCACATTTTGCACCGCTTCCACCTGGTCCGAGAGATTGTGGATCGAGGTGACGTCGACTTTTAGAAGATCGATGAAAAAGAGAACCTGATCGACCCCTTCACTAAAGCCCTAGCGATAAAGGAGTTCGACAATCACAAGTCGAAGATGGGTATTAGATACTGTGCTGAGTGACTTTAGGACAAATAGGAGTTGTTAAAAAATATGTCTCAAAAGCCAATCGTCAAGTTGTTGATGGTTGAGCAATCAAGTATTGTAATTGATTTGTTAATAAATAAAATATATTTTTGGCATTTTCATTATAAGCTTTCATCTTCTAATGAACTCCATTGTTATAATGAAGTCCTTAGGACTATTTAAGTTTGATAAAGAGAGGATTTATCGATTAGTCTTTAAAACTGTTCATAACCAAATAATAGGCTGTTAATAAAGACAACAGCTTCTATCGAGCATAGGTCACTGTAGGCCATATGGTTGGTTGTCCTCTTAACCAAAGAGTATGGAGACACTGGTATGGCATACAGGTGAGATGTAAGGGTACATCATCATAGAACGTGACCAACTCCAGAGCATTCTACTGTCGAGAATGACTCTGATGGGATATAGGTATAAGTGTCCCTTAGACCTGAGATCACCTCAGTCACTTGCAAGCAACTCACTGTGCTTTGGTACTGGACTAACTGAATTTCTAATTTAGTGATGGAAGGCTTTTAGACATAGTCAAGTACTTGCGAAGTCAAAGTGTGATCGAGATGGGATTGACCACTCCAAGAGTTGGAGAAGAATGAGTCACTGTATTTCAATTTAGCAAAACCTTGGCCAAGCTAATCCATCAGATGGATTTGATATTTTGAAATACAATGTAGACAACCTGATCAGAGTTGACAGTTGAACTCTGAGGTGTCCTATGATCATTTTCGTCAAGGAGATGAATTATATGGAAACTATATCCGCATGGATTCTAAGGATGTTGTTCTACACATTCGACCTATCCGATCATCGGGTATCATTGCTAGATGGTTACTTCGATTGGTTCAAAAATTTATTTCTATGCTACCAGCTTAGGTTCGGATCTATGAGGTCACACACATTAGAGTTCATGATCCGATCGGATGGTTGATCAATGATTAAGAATCGTTCTAGGGTCAAATGATCAATACGATTGACATTTAACTGAGTGCAAGTGTTGCAGGAGAATCGATTAGCAATTTGATTGCTAATTGGCTTAATTTGATTAAACCAATGGGCTGAGATTAAGTCTAATTAAATATAATTTAGTTAGATTTAGTTTGAGCTTAATTGGATCAAGTCCAATTGGTTTATTGGATAAGCCAAGTGCAAGGAAAAAACTAGTCCGAGTTCAATTAGGATTTGGGTCAACCTAATTTCTAATTTGATTAAAAAATTAAATCAGATTTAAAGCTAATTTAATCTGATTAAATTAGGTTCTTAATTGGGTTAAGACTTATTTTAATTGGGTTGATCTAATTTAGATTTGATTTGGTTTGAGAAACTAAATTAAAACAAGTCATAAGATAGAATCCTAGTAAGACTAGGATTCCACCTTGCGCCACATAAGCGCCCCCCACGCCCTCTCTCTTATTCCACGCCAATCCCCTCTTATTTTGTGGGACAAAAGCCCTCTCCCAGGTCTTTCTTACATCCAAAAGGTTTCCTCTCTTCTTTCATACATCGAAAGTGGTTGTGGATCAAATCAAAGTAGGAATAAGTTTGGATTTCAAATTCTATGAGATAGAGTTTTAGAAATCCGAAACTCTTTCTTTTTTGCACCGAATTTATCAAATTTTTTTTTGAAATTTTTATGACTTTTAGGATACACATTGTGCACCCTTTTCTGGTGGTCCATCCACAAAAATAAGTAGGAGGCACCCAAGAGTTTGGCACCCCTTATCTTGCCATGTTTGGATAAGCCTTGACTAGGTATTTGACCTAGGCAAGGACTCTATCATATCTCTTTCTATAAAATAAATTTTTTATAAAATTTTTGGTGAACACATAAATTTGAGAGATCTTTGGAGCATCCAAAAATCAAAGAGAAAGACCTTTGGGTCATGGAGATATAATAGACACAAGATAGGGTGTCTAGGAGAGAGTAAAGAGAAGAAGAAGAGGATCTTCTTCTAGGGTTGTTAGTTTCATCTCTTCCCTTCTTCCATCTCAAATTTTATGAGAGCATCTCAGATCTAAAACTCCTCCTTCTACTTCTCATCTTTGGAAGAGCCCAAATCAAGAAGAAGGAGGCACCTGATCAACCATCGAAGAAGGATCAGTGCAGTACTAGCATACTGTGCTGATTTTCTGAAGCAGGACTTCTGATCGAGATTCGTGGGCTCATATGGATGACTCCTAGAGATCGGATGCATGTGCGGTTTGTCACATCATCCTCAAGCTTGGATCAACAAGGTTTGAACATCTAACTTGCAAGGTAATAGATCTGATCTATTGTTTAATACATACATTAGATGTAGTATAGAAATATGTTGATATGATCAACATGTAATTCATGCTCTATATATTTTAATTTTTGATTTAATGCTATGTAATAATCATATAATAGAATCTTAGATCTAGGGATTCTCTAATTTTAAAAAATAAATTTTAATTTATTTTAGTCTTTCACTGCCTGATCTTGAAAAAATTTCAAGATCTAATCCTGAAACCCTAGATCTGGTTCCTACAATAGCCTCCCATTAAGGTGAATGATAATAGGTCCATTATTTTTGATTGACATTGCAGGCCTGCCATTCATCTGGTATTCTCTCTAAATGATGAAATTATCATTCATCATATGATAACTCTATTGTACTATCTAATGATGGTTGGATTGATCGAGCTATCCTCAGGCCTAATCATTCATTAGTTAGAAACATTTAGTAGGTTCATGTTAATGGTTTGACCTAATCAAAATTTTTAGAGAAGGCCCATCGCCTACTAAAATAAAATTTGAGATAAAATTAATTACTAAAAATTATTTTAAAAAAATAATTGGTTGAAAACCTACTCATAGATGCATATGGGTTGACCAAGCTATCCTCAAGCTTGTATGCAGTCTGTGTGGATTCTAGTACCTGCTAAAGAGTTAAAGTAATTTTTCGGATTGGAGGTAGAGGCTACTAATTTGACTAAAATAGTGGAAGAACCTTTACACTAAAGTCCAAGTCTTTAAGCTTAATCAATTCATAAACATAGTGGTCTTGTGTTTTCCATTCAGTTATGGCTAGATGTCCATTGCTCCATTCACTGTTTGACAGTAACTAATTTATAGGATCCAACTTCGACAATTTAATCGCAAGTTGCAAATAGTTCTAGACCACGAATGGATCTTAAATATGATTATGGATCCAGCACCTGAAGTTCTCACATCCAATATATGTGATGCGATCAAAGATACTTATCAGAAGTGACCACATGATCATATCACCATGTGGTGTTATTGAGAGCAGCAAAAAATATAATTTAGTTATAAATTCGATGATGCTTAGTGGAAGAAAATTCTTCAAATGTTGAAGGAATTTTTTCGCATCTCTGAAGATGTATCTTCAGTGTGGCAATAATTCTTTGAGAAAGAAACAAAAAAGAAGATGCAAAAGATTCATGCTTGGGCTAATGAGTCTGAACTGACAAAAGAGTCTAAGGTTAATCTGGTCTAACAGAGTCTCTTGATCCGAACAGACTAAGAAAGAGAAATCAGCAAAGAGTTGCTAAACAAGATACTTATATGATAATATCTTGTGATTTCTCTATCTGTGACACTACTACCTAGATATTGGATATCGAAAGTCTATGCAAACTGTTGCAACGACTTTAGGTTAGTAGAAAGTTTAAAAACAGCAAGAGGTTCCTGAACATTGAAGTTAGAAGTTATATTTCAATCTTGATTTTAAGAATCGTCGAGCTTATTTTCAATTTAATAATATCATTTTAGTGATTGTCACTACTGTCTAATAATTTTGTGATATCATTATGAATGATGTCAAAATCATATAAAAAATTGAGAAATAATATTTATAAATAGTTACAGCCTGTTAGTATATTGAACACAATCAAACAAACTTCCTAAAGTAGATAATGTTATGAAAGCCTATCTTTGACAATTTAGGCTCGATCATATAAATAAGAATAGGATCAATAGGAGATAATTCTTGAGGTTAATGATTGTGAATCATTATCAACCTGTCAATCCTATCTCCTTAGTAAGATGACCAAGTCATCTTTTACTGAAAAAAGTGAATAAGCCAATGATGTTCTGAATCTGATACATAATGATGTATTGGATCTACGAACATGTTTGCCATAAATTTGAATTATTTAAAATATTCAAACAATTTTATAATAAGGTAGAGAAATAAATTTGGGAAGAGCATTGAAACTTTTCGATCAAACCAATGAGGAGAATGCTCTTTCGATGAGTGTTTTTGACATATCTAGAAGAGAATAGGATTCTCTCTTATTGAAATTAATTTTGTTAGACATAGTTCAATTCATGATGGGGTTTACAAGTCTGTCAGTCTTCATTTAAGGTTATGCTTTTAAGACTATTTATTATGTTCTGAACTAGATTCTGAATTAATCAGTTGTAAAGACTCCATATGAGATATGGACTAGACATAAACTGATACTTTTTTATCTTAGGATTTGGGAGTGTTTCTTTTATGTCCAGTATTTGTAGACAGATTAGCTTGGATCTTGGTCTATATATATTATTTTGTTGGATAACCTCAAAGAATCTAGGGGATATAACTTCTATCTTGCTAAAGAGCAAAAGTTGTTCGATATTTCTTTTAGAAAAGGAGTACCTTGGTGAAGGTACTAATGCTTTTAATGTAGAACTTATAAAATTCGACAGGTAAAAGAACCGACATAATCTAGTGAACCCATAGAATTAGATTTGATTAGATCAATCCAGAATCCATTGTAGAGGCACCATTAAGGAGATTCGATAAAGTGCTGCATCCATCGGATAGATACTTTGGTATCTAGTTTTGGGACTTGATCCTGTTGAACTCGATGAGAACAACAAGAATTTGATCACCTACATAGATTCCATGCAGAGGTTTGACTGCAAATAATGGCTTGGAGCCATAGGTCTGAAATAGAGTCCATGAAGGTCAATGGTGTATGGACACTCATTGATCCACTCGAAGAGGTAATGCCCATAGAGTGTAAGTGGATCTCCAATAGGATCAGAGTAGCGTAGATGAGAAGGTGGAGATCTATAAAGCTCATCTGGTTGCCTAAGGATATTATCAATATTATGGTATTAACCATAATGAGATATTTTTTCTTGTGGCAATGCCAAATATTTTGGAGTTGAAACGTATATTTTGATAAGTGATCAAAATACATGGCTTCGTTGAGAATGAAGAAAAACCTTACAAATACAAATGGGTTAATAGTTTTGTGAGTATATTTTTTATTTTATATGTGAATAAAATTTTCTTAATGGAGAATGATATTCCTTACATTACAAGTAATAAAGATTTCACTATTATCATAATTCTCCATAAAGGACTTGGGAAAAGCATCTCTCATCCTAGGGATGAAGATCTACAGAGATAAATCTAAGAAGCTACTTGAGTTTTTTTAGTCCAACATATATAGTGTGTTTATGAGTAGAATTTATTCTATCATTACATTATGTATAAGACCAGATATGGTATACTCACTAGGGTAGTGAGTGGATACTTACAAGATCTTGGTTAGAATCACTGGTAGGACATCCTTAGGTATTTGAGAAATACTAAGGACCAGTGATTCGGTTATGGAGAATCTGACTTAAAACTTGTAGAATTTAATTTTAATTTTAGTTGGATATAATAATAGCAAGAACGTGTCGGAATACATCTTTATCTTAAATAATAGTACAATCTACTGGAAAGGTTCCAAGTAAAAAAATATAGTCAAATTCAAATTATGAGGCAGAATGCATTACAGCATTCGATGCTTGCAAGAAAGCTATGTGATTGTACAGGTTCATTGACAAGCTAGGAGTGGCACTCTCCGATGATGGTCCTATTATATTGTACAGCACTAGAGCCATAGCTCATGCCAAAGAGCCAAAGTCCTATTAGCTTACCAAACATTTTGCATCACTACTACCTTATTCAGAAAATCTGTTAAGATGACATCAATCTTTAGAAGATCTATGGAAAGGAGAACTTGACCAACCCATTTACTAAAGCCTCGGTATCCAAGAGTTTTGAGATAATAAATTGAAGATGGATATATGATACTATACTAATTGGCTTCAGTCCAAGTGGGAGTTGTTGGAAATTATATCCTAAAGCCAATTATTTAATGGTTATGCTAATTATAAATGTATATGAATTGATAAATAATAAAAGTTATTTGATATTTTTTATCATAAAGTTACATCTTCTAACGAACTCCTATATTGTGATAAAGTCCTTAGGACTACTTTGATTGATAAAGGAGGATTTATCGCGTAGTCCTTAAACTGATTTGCAACCAAATGATATGCTATTACAAAGACGATAGCGATATCAAGTGTAGATCGTTGTGTTCCATATGCATTGTTTGTCGTCGTAACCAAATGATATGGAGATACTGGTATGACATGCAGGTGAGATATAGGAATACATCATTACTGAACTAACCAATTGCGGAGCACTCTGCTGTCCAGGATAGCTTGCGAAGGGTATGGATATAAGTGTCCCTCCAATCTGAGATTACCAAGATAACTTGCAAGCAACTCACTATACTTTAATATCGAACTAATTGAGTTTTTAATTCAGTGATGGAAGGTTTCTAGGTGCAGTCAAATACTTGTCAAGTTAGTGCGTGAGTCAAGATGGGATTGACCCCTCCAAATTAGTCAGAGATATGCATTAATGTATTTCAATTTAGCAAAATTTGAGCCTGGATAATCCATATGATGGATTTGAAAAAGATTAAAATATAATATGGATGACTTATCTAGAATTGATAGTTAAATCTTAAGTCATCCTCGAGCATTAGGGTCAAAGAGATGAATTATATGGTAACCATATGTCAATAGGTTCTTGAATGTTGCTTCATCTTTATTCGACCTATCCGGACGTCGGGTCATCATTGCTAGATGGTTATATCGATTGATTCAGAAAGGTAATCCTATGTTACCAGTTTAGATACAAACCTATGGGGTCATACTCAAAAAAAGTTTCTCACTGATTATGTGGCTGATCAACGATTGAGAATCGTTCAAGGGCTTAATCATCAATTTGATTAATGATTAATCTTATGCAAAAATTGTAATAAATTAATTCATCAAGTATTAGTGAATTAATGGAGGATTAATTAGTAATTAGATTTTTGATTAGCTCAATTTGATTGAGCAAGGAGGATTAAATAAAATCTAATTGAATTGGATTCAATTAGATTTGACCCGATTAGGTTATTAGTTGACCTAATTGCTAAGAGAGAATTATTCCTGATTTGATCAAAAATTTGGTTCAATCAATTTTTAATTTGATTGAGATTTGATCAAAAATTTATGAACCTAATTAGATTAGATTTCATATATTTTATTTGGGCTAAATTAGATGTGATTTGATTTGGATCCAAATTAGGAAACTTAGAGTACTTATTGGAATAGGACTCTTCTCCCTTGCGCCAACCCAGTTTGCATGCCATATATCTCCACATACAAAATTATTTTTATGAGATTTTTTCACACCAAAGAGTCCTTTTCCTTATTTATCTCACATCTAAATCTAATTTGGTTTTGATAAAAGAAAGGTTCTAAAATTAGATTTTAAATTATTCCTTACCAAGAGAATCAATTCTCATCTAGATCAACCTCTCCATGCTAATAAATTTTTTTCTCCTTATATGTGTGATATTTTGAGAATATTTTTTATAAAAAAATATCTAGAGAATTGATTTACTATTAAAAAATATAGAAAGAGGCATCCCATATTTTTTTAATATATTTTAGGATGTGGAATTATGAAGGGAGGCAGAATCCTGTAAGAGTCCAGGATCACTAGGACTCTTCACCACCCCTTCTTACACACCTATAAAAGGGGCTTTTGTGGTTTTTTTTATGTGTGTAAGATACCAGAAGAGAGTTCTTCATGTGAAAGAAGTTTGGATATGATTCATAGTATGAAAAATAGAGACGAGGGTCCTCTCTCTTGGGGTGTGTGCTAAAACCTGAATATCAGATTTTTGATTTTAAGGGTTTGGGAAGAGAGAATAAAATAGAAAAAAATTATTTTTTTTCTATCTTTCTTTCACCTCTTTATCTCCTCTAGAAGTTCATCTTCAATCTTTGAAAAAATTTTAAAGATTTGAAGAAAAGATCCAGATCGGCCAAGAAGAAGGTCTTCACATGAGCTAGCACTCCCGAGAAGATTGATTAGATCGGGGCTTCAAGTGAATTTTTCGTAGAGGTCGGATATGTGTGTAGCTGCGAGCAACCAGAAAGGACCTTCTCTACCATCTTCTCAACAATGGAGATCATTAATCCATGCTCAGGTATCGAGTTTTGAACTCAGATTAGAACTAGATATGATCTACTGCTCACATGCATGCATGCTGATTTTATCTTTAGTGTTTTTAGATTTTATATGAACATATCATATCATAGATCCTAGAGTAAGTTGATTTGAAAGTCATGACATGAAAGTCATGATATTTCATGCCAGAGATATTACCATCGTTGTTGCCAACACACCATAATATATTTGAAGCGTAAGCATTAGAAAATTTTATGATTTTGAACCATCCATAGAAACTCTTCTTTTCCTTATCAAACAGTGAATAACATGTAGGTGGCATAAAAAATCTATCACCTCGATGAACTAAATATGACTCCAGCTGGATTTCCATTTTCTATAAATCAAGATGAGCTTTTGTACTATCTTTTATTTTTTCTGAGATGTTCAATACTATATCGATGATATTATCATAAATATTCTTCTCAATGTACATTACATCTAAATTATGATAAAGTAGTAGCTACTTCCAATATGATAATTCAAAAAAAATATTTTGCTTCATCCAATTTAGCTCAGCTTCAGTATGCTTCCACTTGCGAGGATCCGATATTTTTTCAAATTGGATGTTTTCAATGACTTCAAGTTGTTCTAAAATTTTTGCTCCACTTAAATCCTTAGGTGGCGGATGCCGGTCGGACTTACCATCAAAGTATTAGTTGTAACGGGTCCTCCAAGAGTGATTACTAGGTAGAAACCGCTGATGACTCATAAAGTATATTTTCTATCCATACTTTAGTGTAAGGAGGATGCATCCTTGTTGCATATTGGACATGCCAGATATGCTTTGATACTCCATCTAGATAAGTTTTTATATACAGAAAAATCATTTATGATCCATAAAATCGAAGCATGCAACTTAAAATTTCTTCAACTCATAGAATTATATGTCTGTACTCCATTGTCCCATAGCTCCTTCAGATCATCAATTAACAGTCGTAGATATACATCAATTTTATTACCTGGTGCTTTCAGACTCAAAATCAATAGTGACAGAAAAATAAATGATTCTTTTATGCACTTCTAAGGTGACACATTATATACAACTAGCATCACAGGCCACATGCTGTAAAAAATATTCAAATTGCCAAAGGTATTAAATTCATCTGTCGCTAGACCAAGTCAGACATTGCGCGGGTCATTCGCAAAGTGTGGATGCTTTGTATCGAAGTCTTTTCACACTATGGAGTCAGCTAGGTGGCTAAGTATGTTCTCTTTCCAAACACACTACTCATGATGCCATCTCAATTCTTCAACTATCTTTGTGGACATATACAACCTTTGAAGTTTTGGAATCAATGGAAAATATCTCAAAATCTTTTGAGGTATCTTCTTTCCTTTCTTGTTATCGATTTTGTACCTAGACTCACTATATTTTGGATATTCAGTTACCTGTTTGTTATCCTTATAAAATAATATACAGTAATTTTTGCATGCATGTATAGGAATATAGCTAAGTTTCAATTTCTACATGTATATTTTTGCTTCAGAATATGATTTTGAAAGTCTCTCTCCATCGGAAAGAGCTACTTTAATCAATGCCAAATTTTGGTCAAATGACTTCTAACTCCATTGGTTCACAGTTTTAATATGAAGTAATTTTATCAAAAACTCTAACTTGGAGAACTTTGTACAATTTAGATAGAGTGGCTCACATGCATCCCTTATAAGTTTTGTAAACTGTTCAGAAGTCTCTTCTATCTCAAGTCGGATATTGTGTTTATGATCAAAATTGCCTTCAGATGTACTAGTACTCATGCGTACATTTGAACAAACACCCTGATGTATATCATTCAATAGTTTTTCTATACCATCATATTCGACAGGTTCAGCAACATCACTATCATCTTCAGTATCGTCATTATCGTGCATAATTTTTTTCGGATCACCCTCCCCATGCTATATCCAGCAAGTATACTCCATACTATAATATAGCAGATGCTCCTCAACAAGTATTATGTGATGATATACCATATTGATACATCTCTTACATGGACACTTTATCCGACTAACACTATCAGCCTTATGCTATGCGAACTCAATAAAATCTCGAATACCTTTTCGATATTCAGGCAAAACAATATTTTTAGTATTCATCCAACTTTTGTTGATATCCATCTAACAATAAACATGAAAATCATTAACAACAAAAGAATTTTCAATGGTATTCATCCGAACCAGATCCCAACTCAAATTTTGGACCAAATCTTAACCCAAATTCTAGACCAAATTCTGACTCAGATCCAGACACGGATCATTTTATATAAAACAGTAGGCATTTAAGAATACAGACTGAACAGTAACACAAAAAATCTACTTCCACCAATTTAACGAAGTAAAAATGCATGATCTTATCCATTTCAAATAATTACTAACAGGTGTGGCCTTATCCCTTTTAGAAAAGTAATAATCTTATTATTGTTATTAGTCGATATTTTATTTTATTATTATAAAAATTTTGATAGAATCTTTTCATAGTTCTCCAAGCATACGATATGAATATGATGCGTACGCACCCTATCCACCATATATCCGGAGAACAGTGGACAGATAACTACTAACTACCATATAATGAAACAAAATATTCACTATTAACAATAATAAGATCATTACTTTTCTAAAAAGCTCGAATATAGGACATCCAAGAGTCGAACTCAATCAAGATCGACTCTTAAATGGAAATCTATTTAACTATCATTCTTTGAACATATATTCAGAGATAAATTTTTAGTTTAATAAAAAAGAGTAGCTCTGCATTAAAATTTTTTCATCAAAAATTAATATGTTTTTTTCTAAAATAAAAATATTTTTTATATTTAATTATAATAAGTAAAAGCATACAAAATAGCACACAAAATAATTAAATTATAATAAGCGAAAGCAATGCGCATTGTGCTAGTGGAATAATAAAAAATTTATAAATTTTAGAAATAACACTAAAAAATATTTGATTAATATTTTATTATTTTTTTACCTTTTTTTTCTCCCTCGTTTCTCTCTTCCCTTCCTCACCGCCCCGGCCAACCTTCCTCCATCGACGGCTGACCCACACCCACCCCCTCCAGCACACCACCTACAGCCTCGCCCCACCCCTCATGCCACCCCCTCTGCCCTCCGACCCCCCGACCCCCATGTCACTCCCAGTCGCCCACCCCACCCCATGAAACCCCCACCACCCTTTGGCCTCCCAGCCCCTTGCAACCCCCTCCACCCATCGTGCCACCCCTCCACCCTCTGACTTTCCAGCTCCCGTGTCGCCCTTGACTGCCACCTCCAACCCTGCAACCCCCTCCACCCCCTGGCCCCCGTGTCACCACCGACTGCCCACCCCCACCCCTGCAACCCCCTCCGCCCCCCAACCCCGTGTTGCCCCCAGTCACCCACCCCCACCCTTGCAACCCCCTCCACTCCCTGACCCCCGACCCCCACATCGCCCTCGGTCGCCTACCCCAACCCCTATAACCCCCTCCGTGCCCCAACCCCCTCCCCACCCCCGTGTCGCCTCCAGCCACCCACCCCCACCCCTGCAACCCCCTCCGCCCCCTGGTGGCCCGATCAACCAAAAAAAAAGGGTGGGAAGAACCCTTACCTCTGGTGGATGGCAACGGCAGTGGTGGAGAAGCCCACGACAACAACGACAGACGGTAACGGTGGTGGCATTGGTGGAGACCCGATCGTCGGTGGGAAGAAAGGGGGAGAGATCAAAGAGGGAGAGGGAGAGCGGGGAGAGCTCGGAAGGGAGGGGGAGAGCTCGGAGGGGGGAGAGGGAGAGGGGAGAAGGAGGGGGAGGAAGAGGGTTTCGCATGAAGGGATGTCGACTTGACAGATAATAAATGAATAATTATTAGCGATAAAAATTTTATCACTAATACCGTTATTCACGATAGAAAGTAATTTTCATCACTAATAATGTCCACCAAAAAATTTTCACTAAAAAATTTTTTTCTCTAAAAAATTTTATTCAAAAAATTTATGAAATAAATTATGGGTGATGAAACTAAAAATATGCATCGTTAATATATTAGTGATGAAAATATAGTTTTTGTCAATAATAAATACCATCCAAAAATTTTTTTTTTCCTCTAACATATTTTTCTTTCAAAAAAATAAAAAAATATTTTTAAAATAGTTTTATCAATGTAAATTATTTTCATCACTAATAAATTTTTTTTACATTAATAAATTTTTTTTCATAAAAATGATTAAAATAATATTTTTAAAATCCAATTGCTGATGGAAAATAAATTTACATCACAAATAATTTTTTTTAAAAAAAAATTTAAAAAAATTAATGACTATTTATAATTAAAATTCGATTTACGTCACTAATAATTAAAAAAAATTCTCTCCCAAATTTTTTTAGTCTAAAAAAATCTTGCTAATAATAATTTTATAAAAAATTAATTTTGAAATTTTTTTATTAAAAAAATTTTCCATCCAAATAATTTAACAAAAAAATGACATTAAAAAAATTTATGATGAAAAATAAAATTAATTTTTTTTAATCTAAAAAATTTTTGATCTAAAAAAATTTTCAAAATAATTTCATCAAAAAAATTAATTTTTATTAATCAAAAAAATTTTATATAAATAGTTAATTATGATTTTTTATTCAAAAAAATTTTTTTTCTTCAAAAGTAATTACATAAAAAAATATAATTAGGATAAAAAGTTTAGTTCACATCGCTAATAATTGTTATAAAAATAGCTCTTCGACTTCTACAATGGAGTGGACACTGTGGAAGATTGATAGCTTTGAAGTCTTCAATTTCTAAGGAGCTCATTTTCTTCTTGGAGTCTTCATTTGGAAAGTCAGAGTACGAGAATATCATGATGATTTTGAGATTGCAAGAGAAATCTATCAAAATTAAGATTTGGAGGATAGGGTAGAGATAGAAAGTTAGAGGTCCAGAAGCTTGTATATTGCATGTGAGGATCGAGCTTGAGAAATTCAAGAGGAATTATGTGAGCATTAAAGAGCAATTAATCAGAATCAAAATAGACCTGCAGGTAGTGCAAGTTGTGTTATAAAGTACAAGCTCATATTTATGCTTTGCATTACTAGGAAGATGAGTACTCGTATTGTTTATCTTCTCATGATTGAAACTCCTAAAGAGATACATTTGAGTATCGATCGATGCAGAAAGTATGATACCTTTCAAGATCATGAAAGCCATGCTAGAATGTACTGCTTAACTATATGGTTTTTGTCTGAAAAGAGGCTCCTTTCATATAGTTTAAGGTAGATACTCCATCAAAAAGATTTATTGATATCACTAGTAATGGTGACAGTGATGAATAGATGAATTTTACATTGAAAATAAATGTATAGCTCATTTCATTCAAAAAGATCTATTCATTCTACTCTATGAATATCATCTACTTTTATATAATTTTTTTGTACAAAAAGTTTGATTTGGATTCTAACTCACATTTGCTTCTTTACCATATAAAAAAATAAAAAATATACATAGTTGCTACAAAAATTAGATGCAGTTGCCTTATACAAAATCAAAAATTTAAATTTTATAATTTTTTTTTTAAATTTTTGATTTTTTAAATATTGATGATGAAAATATTTTAGTTATAAATAATTAAGTATTTATGATGTAATTTTTTTGACATAAATATTAAATTATTTATGATAAAAAACTTTCATCATAAATAATTAGTAACTTTTGATTTTTTTTAAATTTTTAACTTTTTTAAATATTGGCGATAAAAATATTTTTATCATAAATAATTAGGTATTGATGATAAATTTTTTTTTATCAAAATACTTGATTATTTATGATGGATAATTTTCATCATAAATAATAAGTAATTTTTTTTTAATTTTTAATTTTTTTTTAAAATATTGATGATGAAAATATTTTCATCATGAATAATTAAGTATTTATGATAAAAAAATTTTTCATCATAAATATTTAATTATTTATGATGAAAAACTTTTATCATAAATAATCAATATTTTTATTTTTTTATTTTTTTCAAATATTAGCAACGATAATATTTGCATTGCAAATAAGATTATTAGCAATGAACATAGGTTTTCCATCGAAAATACATAAATTATTTATAATAAAAATATTTTTATCATTAATATTTAAAAATTTAAAATTAAAATAAATGATAAATTATTTATGACAAAAATATTCATAAAAAATAATAAGTATTTACGATGAAAAATTTTTCTATCGCTGATATGCGACTAGTTGCGATGAAAAATTATTTTCATTATAAATATTTAATTATTTATGATGAATATTTTTTTTATCGTCAATAGTGTTATTGATGATGAAAAATTTTTATCGTAAATAATTTCATCGTACAAAGGCTATTTTCTTATAGTGCCATAAGGGGACCCATGGCTTGTGGAAACATAAAGGGTGATGGGCGTGGTTGAGGTCTCATGAGCATTGGGTGTGGACCCACAAAGGGGTGTGTGGTTGAAGAAGGCATGTAGGTTCGGATGGACTACGAGTTCTAGTAGTGGGCTTGACCAGAGTAGATATGATTCAAGCGAAGAAGGACAGAGATAATAGACAGATGGCTTTCGGGCAGGCTTGCAAGTTGACAGGTGAGGAATACAGCCAACCAATAGATCTATTTATGTTTACTAAAAGCAATAGACGAGTTCCATATAGACTAGACCTACTAATGGAGCAAGTAAGACTGACTCTTTCCAGTTGCACTTATTCAATTGACTCGTTCTTGTACGGTTCCTACTGTTTCGGGTCTTTTGAAGGGGAAAAGGGAAGAATGGTCCTATATTGGGATTTTAAGGAGACACTGCACTAGTGCCATTTCACTTCCTGACTTAACCTGAAAGGGTAATAGCATCGGGGAGGAGAGGATGAGACAAGATTCAAGCATACGTGCCCACTTCAAACCTGGGGATAGCTAGTGAAGCAACGGATTCTGTACCAGCTTTCGGCTTTCGATCTCAAGCCAAGACAAGTAGCCTGCTTCACTTCCTTCATCTCATTACAGAGAAGGATAGGACCTCAGTCGGCTAAGCCCCTTGGTCGGTTCCAAGGGTGAGGAAGAAGTGGGTGGCTATTGGAGCTCTTCACGTACGCTAGATTTTTGGGCATAAGAAGACCCAATTCAACTAAGCGATTATGATTTTCAAGAATGAATTCCAATACCACCTTGTTTATCTCAAACACTTGACACTGAAGACTATTTAATATAGTGCACATACGCTTGTAACCGGGATTATTCAATATCACATAGAAATGGTTCAAGTCACGAGAAGTTAATACATGAAACCTATTATAGATGTCTAATGTAGCTCCGCTTAAGTAACCATGAGGTTGTATGTGGGTTCGAGCAGCTTGGTTTGGGCATCGACGAGATTGGGAACGAGCGAGTGGGAGATCAATTTGAATGTGGGCTAGCACAGTTCGGTCATGAGACTTTTTTTTTAGAGAGAGAAAGTTGGTCATGAGAGAGAAAGTAGAGAGAGAAAGTGAAGAGAGAATCTTCGTATCCTTTAAAAGTGGCAATCATGATTGAGATCATCAGAGGTCATATCAAGGTGACTTAATATAGATTAACCATGATTGATATTATCAATTTCGAAGAAGGATCGGATCAGGATCTAATCTACTGCACGAATTTCGGAGCAGTCTCAGATCATCATATTTTCATCTTAAGTTTATCCTAGGGTCTATGATGCAATCAGAGAGAGAATGACCCTAGGGAAACAAAATCCATAATGAGAGAGAAAGATCTAGAGAGAGAAAATAAGAAGAAAATCTAGAGAGAGAAAATCTAGAGAGAAGATAGAGAGAGAAAGTCTAATTCTAGAGAGAGAAAGACTTAAGAGAGAGATGAGAAAAACTTTCTCTCACATATATTTATTTTTTTATTATTATATTTTTCTTTTCTTTTTTTTTCTTTTTCTTTTTCTTTTTAGAGAGAGACAATAGAGAGAGAAAGAGGGAGAAAGAGGGAAGAGAGGGAATTTTTCTCTTTTCTTATTATTATTTTTTTTTCTATTTTATTATTTTTCTATTTTGCATTTTCTTTTCTTTTTTTTTTCTTTTTCCTTTTTCTTTTCTTTTTCTTTTTCCTTTTTCTTTTTTTTTTCTTCTCTTCTTTTCTTCCTTCTTTCCTCTTCTTTGGCTGAACGGGAGGGGATCAGAGGGGCGTCGCCTGTGGTCCGGCGGGCTGCAGCGGCACGGTCGATGGTCCGGCAGCGGCGGCCGACAGCAGGGAGCAACAGAACGCCGGCGGTGAGGCTCGGCCAGCGGGAGATTTAGAAAAAAAATGAAAAATAGGGGACCGCCTCCTTTCCATGGATTTCTCCGGTCATTGGCCTATCACCGGTGGCCATGACTTTCGGAAAAGACAGATAGAGGGGTGGGGGTCCAAACCTAAGGGTGAGATGCCGCAAACGATGGCGTCGATGGTCGGAAAAGGGTGAAAGATGACTCGGCCAAACAGGAGAAAAATAGGGCATCATTTTCTTCTCGATTTTCGGCAAAATCGATGACCGACAATGATGTTTGGGGCCAGAGGGGAAACGAAAGAAGAGAGGAAGAAAGGTTGGAGCCTTACCTGAGCTCTGACGGCATCTTCGGCCTCTGCTTTCCGCGAGCACAAGAATAGGAGGCCGCGGCTTCAATCGGGAAAATCGGAGAAAAACTCCGGCGATCGTCGGTGGCTGATGGATCTACACTTAGAGGAGAGGAGGGAGATTCTTATAGAGTTTGTCCTAGGATCTTTTAATGGCCCTAGGACTCCGATTCTTGATCGAAATCGGGGAAGAGGAAGACTCCGATCAGGAGTCTTCCTCCCTGTTTTTTTTTTTTTTTTTTTTTTTAATGGGCTTAGTGGGCTTTGTGAGCTGGTTTTGGGCCCAATTGGGCCGGATTATCATATGAAAAATATTAAAATATAATGTGAATGACTTATCTAGGATTGACAGTTAAATCTTAGGTCATCCTCGAGCATTAGGATTAAAGGAATAAATTATATGGTAACCATACACCAATAGGTTCTTGAATGTTGCTTCACCTTCATTCGACCTATCCGGATGTCGGGTCATTATTACTAGATGGTTATATCGATTGGTTCAGAAAAATATTTTTGTGCTACTGACCTAGGTTTGAATCTATGGAGTCACACTCAAAAAAAATTTCTGACTGATCATGTGGCTGATCAATGATTGAGAATCATTCAAGGGCTTAATCGTCAATTCAATTAATGGTTAACCTTATGCAAAAGTTACAATAAATTAATTTACTAAGTATTAGTGAATTAATAAAAAATTAATTATTAATTAAATTATTAATTAACTCAATTTGATTGAGCAAAGAAGATTAAATAAAATCTAATTGAATTAGATTCAATTAGGTTTGACCCGATTAGGTTATGAGATGACCTAATTGCTAAAGGAGAATTATTCTTGATTTGATCAGAAGTTTGGTTCAATCAATTTTTAATTTGATTGAGATTTGATAAAAACTTTATAAACTTAATTAGATTGGATTTCATATATTTTATTTGGGCTAAACCGGATGTGATTTGGTTTGGATCCAAATAAGGAAACTTAGAGTCTTTATAGGAATAGGACTATTCTCCCTTGTGCTAACCCAATTTGCATGCCATATATCTTCATGCACAAAATTATTTTGTATGAGATTTTTTTACACCAAAGAGTCCTTTTCCTTATCTATCTCACAACCAAATATAATTTAGTTTTAATAAAAGAAAGATTCTAAAATTAAATTTTAAAATATTCTTTATTAAGAGAATCTGTTCTCATCCAGATCAACCTCTCCATGTCAATAAATTTTTCTCTCCTTATATGTGCAACATTTTAAGAACATTTTTTATAAAAAATTATCTAGAGAACTGATTTATCATAAAAAAATATAGAAAGAGGCATCCCATATTTTTTTAACATATTTTGGGATGTGAAATTATGAAGGGAGGCGGAATCCTGTAAGAGTCCAAGATCACTGGGACTCTTCACCCCACCTCCTTACATGCCTATAAAAGGGGTTTTTATGGTTTTTTTTATGTATGTAAGATACCAGAAGAGAGATCTTCATGTGAAAGAAATTTGGGCATGGTTCATGATGTGAAAAATAGAGAGGAGGGTCCTCTCTCTTGGGGTGTGGACAAAAATTTGAATATCAGGTTTTTGATTCTAAGGGTTTGGGAAGAGAGAATAAAATAAAAAAAAATTATTTTCTTCTCCATCTTTCTTCTATCTCTTCATCTCCTCCAAAGTTTATCTTCAACCTCTGAAAAGATTCTAAAAGTTTGACAAAAAGATCCAGATCAGCCAAGAAGAAGGTCTTCATGTGAGCTAGCACTCTCGAGAAGATCGATCAGATCGAAACTTCGAGTGAATTTTTTGTAGAGGCGGACACGTGTGCGGTTGCAAGCAACCAGCAAGAACCCTCTCTACCATCTTCTCAATCATGGTGATCATCGATCTACACTCAGGTATTGAGTTCTGAACTCAGATTAGAAGTAGATATGATCTACTGCTCATATGCATACATGCTGATTTTATCTTCAGTGTTTTTAGATTTTATATGCAACATATCATGTCATAGATCTCAGAGTAGGTTGATTTGATGATTAGATCATATATATATTAGATTAATTTTATTAATTTAATAGTCTTCCACTATAATTTTTTTAAAAAAATTTCAAAATACATGCATGAAATCACCTACACATCTCAATAGTGGTATCAGAGCCTAGGTTCGTTATGACATGATTTATGTACATATTAAATTTAAAATTTAATTTTATGTAGATCTGGTATGTGATATTTAAATCTAAATTTAATTAATGATAGATCGCATAAATTGATATAAGATTGTCCTGCTGTAGGGTTTACCCCTTACAGTGAATAGGTTGTCCTAGTTTGTACTGATCCTTGATAAAATCTGATTTTATGTCATGCATGCAATGTTTATGATCTGATTTAGATGTGATCTAAAGTTATAATCAGATCTAATATTATTTAGATTAAATCTAAATTTATGCATATATGATATGTGATTAGATTAGATGATTTGATTAGCAAGTACTTGGATTGGATTGATCACCAGACCGTCCGGTCATAGGAGCAAGAAGAGTTTAAAGATCCTCTCTTCTCATTCGATGGAATGCTCTTATGATGTGTAGGGGTGCCATGTGATTAGATCCCATGAAGAAGAATGTGAAAGGAAGAACTTATTTTTCTGCAAAATCCTAGATCTTGAAACCCTAGGTTTGTTGTATGTGATACAAAATTATATAAAAAATAAGACATCTAATCTATATGATTAAAATTATTTTAATCATGATAAAATAAAATTTTGAATCATAAAAGTTTTAGATATGATCTAAAAATATTATGATTGATTTTATTTTAGTGTTATACAAGAATTTTCATATCTGAAACTTCTTGAATCGTGCTTGTACAATTACTGAGCCAACCCAGTTTTGAACTGAGTCGACTTAGTCTCTATGTGTAGCCAGCTTAATGTTGATTGAGTTGATCCAGTTTCAGAATAAAAAATTTTTGCATAATATTTATTATAAATTATTTATAAAATAAAAAGTTGAAATTATTTCAAACTATAACCTAAACCCATGTTGATGCTGAACTTAATTGAGAATTAAGTGTAGAATCGATTAGATCTAGAATTATGAATTAAAGATCTAATATCATTCGCATAAAATATGAGGGCATGAGTTAGCTCAAATCAGATCTTTTTCATTGGGTTAGACCTAAGATTAGAATCAAAGAGTTAATAGACTAATTAAAGAAATTGATTAAATTTAATCAAATATTGAATTAGATTAAATCAAGATTTCTCTAGAATCAATACAATAGTTGTAGATGATCAAGTCTATATCTTTTATTAGATCAAATGAATCTTAATTGTGGCTCAGTGGTTGAACCTAAATTATTAGGTTGATCAAATCGAAACTAATTAACCAATTGGTGTCTAAGGTAAGTTTGACATTTCGATCGATGGTTTTTAATGGGGAGCAACTTACCTGGTCATTTCGATGGTGTCTAAGGTAAGCATGACCCTCCCACCGATCTCACTTATTGAGCCAATTTGATAAATTATGTCTTGATTAGACTGCTAAGTGATTCGAATTGACCCATGCCATTAAGATTGATCAGTGTGACTGATCTAGGTGCCATTTTAACTAGTATGACCCTGACCAATTCAATGACTTAGTGAAGTCATTGGGAGGATTGTGGTTTATTGGTTGATCTCTTCTCATCTCTTCTTGAAACTAATTATCAAATATTCTAAATTATTAGATCCATAAAATAAGCTAGTTATGGAGATAACTAGATCATAGCTATTGGAAAATATATCCCAAAAGCCAATCGTCAAGCTGTTGACAGTTGAGCAATCAAGTATTGTAATTGATTTGTTAATAAATAAAATATATTTTTGATATTTTTATCATAAGCTTTCATCTTCTAATAAACTCTGTTGTTATGATGAAGTCCTTAGGACTATTTAAGTTCAATAAAGAGAGGATTTATCGATTAGTCTTTAAAACTCTTCACGACCAAATGATAGGCTGTTAATAAGGACGACAGCTTCTATCGAGCATAGATCGCTGTAGGCCATATGGGTTGGTTGTCCTCTTAATCAAGGAGTGTGGAGACATTGGTATGGCATACAGGTGAGATGTAAGGGTACATCATCATTGAACGTGACCAACTCCAGAGCATTCTGCTATCGAGAATGACTCTGATGAGATATAGGTATAAGTATCCCTTAGACCTGAGATTACCTCAGTGACTTGCAAGCAACTCACTGTGCTTTGGTACTGGACTAACTGAATTTTTAATTTAGTGATGAAAGGCTTCTGGGTATAGTCAAGTACTTACGAAGTTAGAGTGTGATCGAGATGGGATTGACCACTCCAAGAGTTGGAGAAGAATGAGTCACTGTATTTCAATTTAGCAAAATCTTGGCCAAGATAATCCATCAGATGGATTTGATATTTTGAAATATAATGTGGACAATCTGATCAGAGTTGACAGTTGAACTTTGAGGTGTCCTATGATCATTTTGGTCAAGGGGATGAATTATATGGAAACTATATCCGTATGGGTTCTAAGGATGTTGTTCTACACATTCGACCATCCGATCATCGGGTACCATTGCTAGATGGTCACTTCGATTGGTACAGAAATTTATTCCTGTGCTATTGACTTAGGTTCGGATATATGAGGTCATACACATTAGAGTTCATGATCCGATCGGATGGTTGATCAACGATTAAGAATCATTCTAGGGTTAAATGATCAATGCGATTGACATTTAACCTAGTGCAAGTGTTGTAGGAAGATCAATTAGCAATTCGATTGCTAATTGGCTTAATTTGATTAAGCCAATGGGTTGAGATTAAGTTTAATTGAATATAATTTAATTAGATTTAGTTTGAGCTTGATTGGATCAAGTCCAATTGATTTATTGGATAGACCAAGTGCAAGAAAAAAATTAATCCTAGTTCAATTAGGACTTGGGTCAACCTAATTTTTAATTTGATTAAAAAATTAAATTAAATTTAAATCTAATTTAATCTGATTAAATTAGGTTCTTAATTAAGTTAAGACTTATTTTAATTGGGTTGATCTAATTTTGGTTTGATTTGGTTTGGAAAACTAAATTAAAACAAGTCATAAGATAGAATCCTAGTAAGACTAGGATTCCACCTTGCGCCACATAAGCCCCCCCACACCCTCTCTCTTATTCCATGCCAATCCC
>NC_026001.2:78510425-78702189 GCF_000442705.2 Elaeis guineensis | reverse complement strand
CTCTTTTTTGTGTGACAAAAGTCTCTCCCAGGTCTTTCTACATCCAAAAGGTTTTCTCTCTTCTTTCATACATGGAAAGTGGTTGTGGATCAAATCAAAGAAGGAATAATTTTGGATTTCAAATTCTATGAGATAGAGTTTGGAAATCCAAAACTCTTTTTTTTTTTGCCACCGAATTTATCCAGATTTTTTTTAAGATTTTGTGGATTTTAGGGCACCCATTGTGCACCCTTTGCTGGTGGTCCATGCATGAAAATAAGGAGGAGGCACCCAAGAGTTGGGCGCCCCTTATCTTGCCATATTTGGATAAGCCTTGACTAGGTATTTGACCTAGACAAGGACTCTATCATATCTCTCTCTATAAATATGTTTCTTCATAAAATTTTTGGTGAACATAGAGATTTGAGAGTGTTTTGTAATATCTAAAAATAAGAGAGAAAGACCTTTGGGTCATGGAGATATAATAGACACAAGATAGGATGTCTAGGAGAGAGTAAAGAGAAGAAGAAGAGGGTCTTCTTCTAGAGTTGTTAGTTTCATCTCTTTCCTCTCCATCTTGAATTTTCTGAGAGTGTCTTAGATCTAAAATTTTCCTACTTTTCATCTTTGGAAGAGTCCAATCAAGAAGAAGGAGGCACCTGATCAACCATCGAAGAAGGATCAGCACAGTACTATCATACTGTGCTGATTTTCTGAGGCAGGACTTCTGATCGAGATTCGTGGGCTCGTGTGGATGACTCCTAGAGATCGGACATGTGTGCAGTTTGCAACATCATCTTCAAACTCTGATCAGTAAGGTTAGAATGTATAACTTGCAAGGTAATAGATCTGATCTATTGTTTAATACATACATTAGATGTAGTATAGAAACATGTTGATATGATCAACATGTAATTCATTCTCTATATATTTTAATTTTTGATTTAATACTATGTATAATAATGTATAAAATCTTAGATCGAGAGATTTTTTAATTTTAAAAATAAATTTTGATTTATTTTAGTCTTCCGCTGCGTGATCTTGAAAATTTTCAAGATCTAACCCTGAAATCCTAGATCTGGTTCCTACAATTGGTATCAGAGTCAGGTTGTTTATTACATGATTATTTATACATGCTTAGATTATTTTTTTAAATTAGATCTAATTTTATAATTAATTATTAAATCTAAAATTAAAATTTTAGATCAATCACGAACTGCAAGGTTGTCCTACTGTAAGGTTTACCCTTACAGTGCAAAGGTTGTCCTAGTTCGTGTAGATCTATCTTTGATCATAAATTTGTTAGATATGATCTAGATTAATTTATGATTTATTAGATTTAAAAGATATTTTAAATTTAAAATAAAATCTTTTTATTAATAATTTTTATGCAAAAAAATTATTTAAAGTTGAAATTATTTCAATTACATGAACCTGTTTAGATTAGATCTAAAGTAGTTTCATGTTTATTTCATTTGCATCTTGATTATGAATCAAACATGCAATATGGTTGGTAGAACCATATTATAAAATTATTTATAAATATAAAAATTATTTCGAAAAGTCGAACCCAACCCTCAGCCCAAAATTTAATTAAGAATTAGAAGTTGTTTGATTAGGTTCTAAGATTGTGAATTGAAGAACCTAAGACACAAACCATAACATATTGGGTTAATGGGTTAGTGGAATTAGATCCATTAATTGGGTTAGACCTATGGTTAGATTAAAGATGGACTTAATTAGAGAATTGACTAAATCTAATCAATTGTTGTCTTGTTTAGGTCAAGGATTCTCTAGATCAATTACAATAGTTGTATTTGGTCAAGTCCATATCTTTAATGAGAACTAAATAGACTTAATTCTTAGCTATGCGGTCTAGCACGAACTATTAGGTTGATCTAATCGAAACTAATTAAACCAGTTGGTGTCTAAGGTAAACCAGACCGATGATTTTTAATTGGGAGCCCGCTTACCTGCCATTTTTTATGGTGTCCAAGGCAAGCTTTGGCCGACCCTCCCATTGATCAAACTTACCTGACCTCTTGGTGAAATTATTTTTGATCGGATCACTTGACTATTCGAGCTGACCCATGTAGCTAGGTAAATTAGTGTGACTGATTTAGGTGCTCTTAGACCAGCCCTTTTAATGGTCTCCCTTAAAGCTGACTTGGTGAAGCCAGTGGGAGGATCATGATAAGCTGGTTCATCTGACCTCATCCTCTAAATCATTTAAATCCTCTAAAATTATTAGATCCTTAAAATGATAAGTTATGGAGATAACTGAGTCATAGCCTCCCACTAAGGTGTTTGATAATGAGTCCATTAACTCAATAATCATTGCAACCCAAAGGCCTAGTGCTTGTTGACTAATGAAATTATCACTCATTATATGACGACTTGGAAGTGTCTCTCTAATGGTGGTTAGGTGAGCCAACCAAAGTTGGGCTTAATTATTCGTTGGTTAGATGCACCAAGTATGGTCATTTAATAGTTGGACCTAACTGGATCCTTACAGTGGAGGCCATAGCCTACTGATTAAGTTTCTGGAGCAAAATTAAAATTACTAGAAATTATTTAGAGAAACAATTGGTTATGAACCTATCCTTAGATATACATGGGTTGGCCAACCAAAGTTGAGCTTATGTGCAGTCTAAGTGAATTCTAGTACCCACTAAGGAATTAGGATAATTTCTCGAATTGGAGGTAGAGGCTACCAATTCGAATAAAATAGTGGGAGAAACCTTTTGATTAAAGTTCAAATCTTTAGGTTTAATGAATCAATTACTAATTAGGTTATGATTTTCTTTGTGCAGATATGGCCACTTCCCTATCGCTTCGATCATTGTTGGACAATGATAAGTTGGTGGGACCCAACTTCGATAGCTGGTACCAAAAGTTGAAGATAGTCCTAGAGTATGAACAGATCCTATATGTGATAATGGATCCTGCACCTGAGGAGCAACTACCAATGCACATGGAACAGTCAGAGACACTTACCAGAAGTGGCTCAGTGATCGGATCATGGTGTGCTGTATCATGCTGGCTGCCATGAGCGACGAGTTCAGTCGCAGATTCGAGACGGCTCAGCCAAAGGACATGCTTCAAGTGTTGGAGGATGCCTTTGGCACACCCCGATGATGTGGATAAGCACAAGACTAGTTGTGCCATTTTCAATGCCAAAATGTGGATGGTGCCTCTGTCACTGATTATGTATTGTACATGATCGAGCTGATGGAACGATTGAGCAAGCTCGGCTTTCCTTGCATGAGCAGCTTAGAAAGATTAATACTAACTCGCTGCCCAAGTCTTATCTCCCATTCTTCACTCATTATAGAATGACAAAGCCTGAAGTGAACTATCACGGGTTACTGGGGTTGCTTCAAACTTTGAAAAGAATCACCAACTCCACAAGGAGTCGGTGAACTTAGTGGAGGTTCATTTTCTGGTTCTCGACCCTTTAAAAAGGAAGAAGAACAAGAAGAAGAAAGTAAAAAAGATGCAAGTTCAGGCTGAGACATCAGTGCAGGATCAGACCAAAAGATCAAGCCCGATAAGAGTCAAGCTGAATGCTTCTTTTGCAAGAAGCGGGGCATTGGAAGAGGAACTGTCCCAGTATATTGCCTCTTAGGATCCGAACAGGCAGAGAAAGCAGCAAGTTATTGCTGGGCAAGATATTTATATGATAACTCCTTGCAATTTCTCTATTTGTGATATAACTGACTGAGTATTAGCTTGCAGGTCAGTAAGAGATTCGAGCAAGGTGAGAGGTTCCTGAACGTTGGAGATGGAAGACCAGTTCCAGTTCTAGCATTAGAATTTTGAAACTTGTATTTGAATCCCATATTGTTGTTCTTAATGATTATTATTTCTGTCCCAATTTTTTTTTAAATATCATTTCTGTGGCCTTCTAGCAAAAAATGATTATGAAATTTTAATAAAGAAACAAGTTTGTAATATCATTATGAATGGTGTTACTATTTTTTGTGGACATTTGAACAATGGTGTGTATATGTTATCACAACCTGTTAATATAGTCTATTCAACTGGCAAGCACTCTAGATTAGATAGTGTGTCAGATATCTACTTATGGCACTGTAGGCTAGGTCATATAAACAAGAACAGAATAAACAGGTTGACTCAAGAGGAAATCCTCGAAGTTAGTGATTATGAATTACTTCCAACCTGTGAGTTCTGTCTTCTTGGTAAAATGACCAAGTCACCTTTTACTGAAAAAGATGAGAGAGCTACTGAGCTCTTGGGCCTAGTACATACTGATGTATGCAGACCCATGAGCACAAGTGCTAGAGGTGGATATTTCTACTTCATAACTTTTACGGATGATCTATCTAGATATGGATGTGTCTATCTGATGAAACATAAGTGGATTCATTTGAAATATTCAAACGATTCCGAAGTGAAGTAAAAAAATAAATTGAAAAGAGTATTAAAACTCTTCGATCTGATCGAGAAGGAAAATATCTTTCTAGTGAGTTTCTCACATATCTAAAGAGAATGAGATTCTCTCTCAATGGACTCCTCCAGGAACACCACAGCATAATGGTGTGTCTGAAAGAAGAAATTGGACTCTATTAGACATAGTCCGATCCATGATGGGTTTTGCCAGCTTGCCGATATCCTTCTGGAGATATGCACTCGAATCGACCTGTTATTTGTTAAATAGGATTTCAAGAAAGTCTGTAATTAAGACTCCATATGAGATATGGACAGGATGTAAGCCAGCACTTTCACACCTTAGGGTCTGGGGGTGCCCGACCTATGTCAAACGATTAGTCACAGACAAACTTAGACCTAGGTCTGACAAATGCACATTCATCGGGTACCCCAAAGAGATCAAAGGATATTTTTTCTACCATGCTGATGAACAAAAGGTGTTCATCAGCCTTAAGACAATCTTTTTAGAAAAGAAGTTTCTTGGTGAAGGAACCGTTGCCTCTAAGGTTGAACTTGATGAAGTTCAACAGGTAGAAGGACTGACACCAATAGTTGAACCTGAGTCGGATTTGATTAGATTAGATTTGAAGCCCAATGTACCTGCACCATTAAGGTGATCCGTAGAGTACCGTATCAGCTAGATAGATACTACAGTTTCTTGTTCTGGAACGGTGATCCCATCAAACTCGATGAGAACGATGAGGATCCGATCACCTATATGGATGCAATGCAGAGTCCTGATTCTAAGAAATGGCTTGAAGTCATGAAATCCAAAATGGAGTCCATGAAGGTCAACGATGTATGGACATTGGGTTGACCCACCTGAAGGGGTTAAACCCATTGGGTGTAAATGGGTGTTCAAAAGGAAAAGGAGCGCAGATGGAAAGGTGGAGACCTATAAAGTCCATTTGGTTGCCAAGGGGTATCGTCAACATTATGGTATTGACTATGATGAGATATTTTTCCCTGTGACAATGCTCAAATTCATTCACATAATGCTTGCAATAGCTGTCCATCTGAATTATGAGATCTGGCAAATGGATATGAAGCTTTCTGAATGAAGAGCTGATCGAAGAGGTGTATATGATACAACATGAGGGGTTTACATCCACAGATAAGTCAAGGTGTGCAAGCTTCAAGATCCATTTATGGATTGAAGCAAGCTTCTCGGAGTTGGAACATGCATTTTGATAAGGTGATCAAAACGTATGGCTTCGTTAAGAATGGAGAAGAGTCCTGCATCTATAAATGGGCAAATGGTCCAGTTGTGGTATTCCTTGTCTTGTACATGGATGACACTCTTAATCGAAAATGACATCTCTGCACTACAGGGAATAAAATTTGGTTGTCATCGCAGTTCTCCATGAAGGACTTGGGTGAAGCATCCTACATCCTAGGGATGAAGATCTATAGGGATAGATCTAAAAAGATGCTTGGGTTATCCCAGTCTACATACATAGACACTGTACTGAAGAGGTTCAGCTTGGAGAATTTTAAGAAGGGCTATCTATTGATAGGCCATGAAATTTCTCTCTAAGAAGGATTGTCCGACAATTCTGAAGAGAGAGAGCATATGAGTAGAGTCCCATATGCTTCGATCGTGAGATCTATCATGTATGCCATGACATGTACAAGATTAGATGTGGCATATTCACTAGGAGTAGTGAGTAGATACCAATCTGATCCTGGAGAAAATCATTAGAAAGTGGTTAAAGCCATCCTTAAGTATTTGAGAAATACTAAGGATCAATGGTTGGTTTATGGTGAGTCAGATCTGAAACTTGTGGGGTTCACAGACTCCAGCTTTCAATCTGACCATGATGACAGTAGAAGCGTGTCAGGTTATATCTTTGCTCTGAATGGTGGAGCTATCTGCTGGAAGAGTTCCAAGCAGCATACTATGGCAGACTCTGTTTGTGAGACGGAGTACATCGCAACATCGGATGCCGCGAAGGAAGCTATATGGCTGAGAAAATTCATCACCGAGCTCAGAGTAGCACCCTCCCTCGATGGTTCGGTCCTGCTCTACTGCGACAGCACTGGTGCCATAGCTCAGGCGAAGGAACCCAAAGTACACCAGCGGACAAAGCACATTTTGCACCGCTTCCACCTGGTCCGAGAGATTGTGGATCGAGGTGACGTCGACTTTTAGAAGATCGATGAAAAAGAGAACCTGATCGACCCCTTCACTAAAGCCCTAGCGATAAAGGAGTTCGACAATCACAAGTCGAAGATGGGTATTAGATACTGTGCTGAGTGACTTTAGGACAAATAGGAGTTGTTAAAAAATATGTCTCAAAAGCCAATCGTCAAGTTGTTGATGGTTGAGCAATCAGTATTGTAATTGATTTGTTAATAAATAAAATATATTTTTGGCATTTTCATTATAAGCTTTCATCTTCTAATGAATTCATTGTTATAATGAAGTCCTTAGGACTATTTAAGTTTGATAAAGAGAGGATTTATCGATTAGTCTTTAAAACTGTTCATGACCAAATAATAGGCTGTTAATAAAGACAACAGCTTCTATCGAGCATAGGTCACTGTAGGCCATATGGTTGGTTGTCCTCTTAACCAAAGAGTATGGAGACACTGGTATGGCATACAGGTGAGATGTAAGGGTACATCATCATAGAATGTGACCAACTCCAGAGCATTCTACTGTCGAGAATGACTCTGATGGGATATAGGTATAAGTGTCCCTTAGACCTGAGATCACCTCAGTCACTTGCAAGCAACTCACTGTGCTTTGGTACTGGACTAACTGAATTTCTAATTTAGTGATGGAAGGCTTTTAGACATAGTCAAGTACTTGCGAAGTCAAAGTGTGATCGAGATGGGATTGACCACTCCAAGAGTTGGAGAAGAATGAGTCACTGTATTTCAATTTAGCAAAACCTTGGCCAAGCTAATCCATCAGATGGATTTGATATTTTGAAATACAATGTAGACAACCTGATCAGAGTTGACAGTTGAACTCTGAGGTGTCCTACGATCATTTTCGTCAAGGAGATGAATTATATGGAAACTATATCCGCATGGATTCTAAGGATGTTGTTCTACACATTCGACCTATCCGATCATCGGGTACCATTGCTAGATGGTTACTTTGATTGGTTCAAAAATTTATTTCTATGCTACCAGCTTAGGTTCGGATCTATGAGGTCACACACATTAGAGTTCATGATCCGATCGGATGGTTGATCAATGATTAAGAATCGTTCTAGGGTCAAATGATCAATACGATTGACATTTAACCGAGTGCAAGTGTTGCAGGAGAATCGATTAGCAATTCGATTGCTAATTGACTTAATTTGATTAAGCCAATGGGCTGAGATTAAGTCTAATTAAATATAATTTAGTTAAATTTAGTTTGAGCTTAATTGGATCAAGTCCAATTGGTTTATTGGATAAGCCAAGTGCAAGGAAAAAACTAGTCCGAGTTCAATTAGGATTTGGGTCAACCTAATTTCTAATTTGATTAGAAAATTAAATCAGATTTAAAGCTAATTTAATCTGATTAAATTAGGTTCTTAATTGGGTTAAGACTTATTTTAATTGGGTTGATCTAATTTAGATTTGATTTGGTTTGAGAAACTAAATTAAAACAAGTCATAAGATAGAATCCTAGTAAGACTAGGATTCCACCTTGCGCCACATAAGCGCCCCCCACGCCCTCTCTCTTATTCCATGCCAATCCCCTCTTATTTTGTGGGACAAAAGCCCTCTCCAGGTCTTTCTTACATCCAAAAGGTTTCCTCTCTTCTTTCATACATCGAAAGTGGTTGTGGATCAAATCAAAGTAGGAATAAGTTTGGATTTCAAATTCTATGAGATAGAGTTTTAGAAATCCGAAACTCTTTCTTTTTTGCACCTAATTTATCAAATTTTTTTTTGAAATTTTTATGACTTTTAGGATACACATTGTGCACCCTTTTCTGGTGGTCCATCCACAAAAATAAGTAGGAGGCACCCAAGAGTTTGGCACCCCTTATCTTGCCATGTTTGGATAAGCCTTGACTAGGTATTTGACCTAGGCAAGGACTCTATCATATCTCTTTCTATAAAATAAATTTTTTATAAAATTTTTGGTGAACACATAAATTTGAGAGATCTTTGGAGCATCCAAAAATCAAAGAGAAAGACCTTTGGGTCATGGAGATATAATAGACACAAGATAGGGTGTCTAGGAGAGAGTAAAGAGAAGAAGAAGAGGATCTTCTTCTAGGGTTGTTAGTTTCATCTCTTCCCTTCTTCCATCTCAAATTTTATGAGAGCATCTCAGATCTAAAACTCCTCTTTCTACTTCTCATCTTTGGAAGAGCCCAAATCAAGAAGAAGGAGGCACCTGATCAACCATCGAAGAAGGATCAGTGCAGTACTAGCATACTGTGCTGATTTTCTGAAGCAGGACTTCTGATCGAGATTCGTGGGCTCATATGGATGACTCCTAGAGATCGGATGCATGTGCGGTTTGTCACATCATCCTCAAGCTTGGATCAACAAGGTTTGAACATCTAACTTGCAAGGTAATAGATCTGATCTATTGTTTAATACATACATTAGATGTAGTATAGAAATATGTTGATATGATCAACATGTAATTCATGCTCTATATATTTTAATTTTTGATTTAATGCTATGTAATAATCATATAATAGAATCTTAGATCTAGGGATTCTCTAATTTTAAAAAATAAATTTTAATTTATTTTAGTCTTTCACTACCTGATCTTGAAAAAATTTCAAGATCTAACCCTGAAACCCTAGATCTGGTTCCTACAATAGCCTCCCATTAAGGTGAATGATAATAGGTCCATTATTTTTGATTGACATTGCAGGCCTGCCATTCATCTGGTATTCTCTCTAAATGATGAAATTATCATTCATCATATGATAACTCTATTGTACTATCTAATGATGGTTGGATTGATCGAGCTATCCTCAGGCCTAATCATTCATTAGTTAGAAACATTTAGTAGGTTCATGTTAATGGTTTGACCTAATAAAAATTTTTAGAGAAGGCCCATCGCCTACTAAAATAAAATTTGAGATAAAATTAATTACTAAAAATTATTTTAAAAAAATAATTGGTTGAAAACCTACTCATAGATGCATATGGGTTGACCAAGCTATCCTCAAGCTTGTATGCAGTCTGTGTGGATTCTAGTACCTGCTAAAGAGTTAAAGTAATTTTTCGGATTGGAGGTAGAGGCTACTAATTTGACTAAAATAGTGGAAGAACCTTTACACTAAAGTCCAAGTCTTTAAGCTTAATCAATTCATAAACATAGTGGTCTTGTGTTTTCCTTTCAGTTATGGCTAGATGTCCGTTGCTCCATTCACTATTTGACAGTAACTAATTTATAGGATCCAACTTCGACAATTTATATCGCAAGTTGCAAATAGTTCTAGACCACGAATGGATCTTAAATATGATTATGGATCCAGCACCTGAAGTTCTCACATCCAATATATGTGATGCGATCAAAGATACTTATCAGAAGTGACCACATGATCATATCACCATGTGGTTTATTGAGAGCAGCAAAAAATATAATTTAGTTATAAATTCGATGATGCTCAGTGGAAGAAAATTCTTCAAATGTTGAAGGAATTTTTTTGCATCTCTGAAGATGTATCTTCAGTGTGGCAATAATTCTTTGAGAAAGAAACAAAAAAGAAGATGCAAAAGATTCATGCTTGGGCTAATGAGTCTGAACTGACAAAAGAGTCTAAGGTTAATCTGGTCTAACAGAGTCTCTTGATCCGAACAGACTAAGAAAGAGAAATCAGCAAAGAGTTGCTAAACAAGATACTTATATGATAATATCTTGTGATTTCTCTATCTGTGACACTACTACCTAGATATTGGATATCGAAAGTCTATGCAAACTGTTGCAACGACTTTAGGTTAGTAGAAAGTTTAAAAACAGCAAGAGGTTCCTGAACATTGAAGTTAGAAGTTATATTTCAATCTTGATTTTAAGAATCGTCGAGCTTATTTTCAATTCTAATAATATCATTTTAGTGATTGTCACTACTGTCTAAAATTTTGTGATATCATTATGAATGATGTCAAAATCATATAAAAAATTGAGAAATGATATTTATAAATAGTTACAGCCTGTTAGTATATTGAACACAATCAAACAAACTTCCTAAAGTAGATAATGTTATGAAAGCCTATCTTTGACAATTTAGGCTCGATCATATAAATAAGAATAAGATCAATAGGAGATAATTCTTGAGGTTAATGATTGTGAATCATTATCAACCTGTCAATCCTATCTCCTTAGTAAGATGACCAAGTCATCTTTTACTGAAAAAAGTGAATAAGCCAATGATGTTCTGAATCTGATACATAATGATGTATTGGATCTACGAACATGTTTGCCATAAATTTGAATTATTTAAAATATTCAAATAATTTTATAATAAGGTAGAGAAATAAATTTGGGAAGAGCATTGAAACTTTTCGATCAAACCAATGAGGAGAATGCTCTTTCGATGAGTGTTTTTGACATATCTAGAAGAGAATAGGATTCTCTCTTATTGAAATTAATTTTGTTAGACATAGTTCAATTCATGATGGGGTTTACAAGTCTGTCAGTCTTCATTTAAGGTTATGCTTTTAAGACTATTTATTATGTTCTGAACTAGATTCTGAATTAATCAGTTGTAAAGACTCCATATGAGATATGGACTAGACATAAACTGATACTTTTTTATCTTAGGATTTGGGAGTGTTTCTTTTATGTCCAGTATTTGTAGACAGATTAGCTTGGATCTTGGTTCTATATATATTATTTTGTTGGATAACCTCAAAGAATCTAGGGGATATAACTTCTATCTTGCTAAAGAGCAAAAGTTGTTCGGTATTTCTTTTAGAAAAGGAGTACCTTGGTGAAGGTACTAATGCTTTTAATGTAGAACTTATAAAATTCGACAGTAAAAGAACCGACATAATCTAGTGAACCCATAGAATTAGATTTGATTAGATCAATCCAGAATCCATTGTAGAGGCACCATTAAGGAGATTCGATAAAGTGCTGCATCCATCGAATAGATACTTTGGTATCTAGTTTTGGGACTTGATCCTGTTGAACTCGATGAGAACAACAAGAATTTGATCACCTACATAGATTCCATGCAGAGGTTTGACTGCAAATAATGGCTTGGAGCCATAGGTCTGAAATAGAGTCCATGAAGGTCAATGGTGTATGGACACTCATTGATCCACTCGAAGAGGTAATGCCCATAGAGTGTAAGTGGATCTCCAATAGGATCAGAGTAGCGTAGATGAGAAGGTGGAGATCTATAAAGCTCATCTGGTTGCCTAAGGATATTATCAATATTATGGTATTAACCATAATGAGATATTTTTTCTTGTGGCAATGCTAAATATTTTGGAGTTGAAACGTATATTTTGATAAGTGATCAAAATACATGGCTTCGTTGAGAATGAAGAAAAACCTTACAAATACAAATGGGTTAATAGTTTTGTGAGTATATTTTTTATTTTATATGTGAATAAAATTTTCTTAATGGAGAATGATATTCCTTACATTACAAGTAATAAAGATTTCACTATTATCATAATTCTCCATAAAGGACTTGGGAAAAGCATCTCTCATCCTAGGGATGAAGATCTACAGAGATAAATCTAAGAAGCTACTTGAGTTTTTTTAGTCCAACATATATAGTGTGTTTATGAGTAGAATTTATTCTATCATTACATTATGTATAAGACCAGATATGGTATACTCACTAGGGTAGTGAGTGGATACTTACAAGATCTTGGTTAGAATCACTGGTAGGACATCCTTAGGTATTTGAGAAATACTAAGGACCAGTGATTCGGTTATGGAGAATCTGACTTAAAACTTATAGAATTTAATTTTAATTTTAGTTGGATATAATAATAGCAAGAACGTGTCGGAATACATCTTTATCTTAAATAATAGTGCAATCTGCTGGAAAGTTCCAAGTAAAAAAATATAGTCAAATTCAAATTATGAGGCAGAATGCATTACAGCATTCGATGCTTGCAAGAAAGCTATGTGATTGTACAGGTTCATTGACAAGCTAGGAGTGGCACTCTCCGATGATGGTCCTATTATATTGTACAGCACTAGAGCCATAGCTCATGCCAAAGAGCCAAAGTCCTATTAGCTTACCAAACATTTTGCATCACTACTACCTTATTCAGAAAATCTGTTAAGATGACATCAATCTTTAGAAGATCTATGGAAAGGAGAACTTGACCAACCCATTTACTAAAGCCTCGGTATCCAAGAGTTTTGAGATAATAAATTGAAGATGGATATATGATACTATACTAATTGGCTTCAGTCCAAGTGGGAGTTGTTGGAAATTATATCCTAAAGCCAATTATTTAATGGTTATGCTAATTATAAATGTATATGAATTGATAAATAATAAAAGTTATTTGATATTTTTATCATAAAGTTACATCTTCTAACGAACTCCTATGTTGTGATAAAGTCCTTAGGACTACTTTGATTGATAAAGGAGGATTTATCGCGTAGTCCTTAAACTGATTTGCAACCAAATGATATGCTATTACTAAGACGATAGCGATATCAAGTGTAGATCGTTGTGTTCCATATGCATTGTTTGTCCTCGTAACCAAATGATATGGAGATACTGGTATGACATGCAGGTGAGATATAGGAATACATCATTACTGAACTGACCAATTGCGGAGCACTCTGCTGTCCAGGATAGCTTGCGAAGGGTATGGATATAAGTGTCCCTCCAATCTGAGATCACCAAGATAACTTGCAAGCAACTCACTATACTTTAATATCGAACTAATTGAGTTTTTAATTCAGTGATAGAAGGTTTCTAGGTACAGTCAAATACTTGTCAAGTCAGTGCGTGAGTCAAGATGGGATTGACCCCTCCAAATTAGTCAGAGATATGCATTAATGTATTTCAATTTAGCAAAATTTGAGCCTGGATAATCCATATGATGGATTTGAAAAAGATTAAAATATAATATGGATGACTTATCTAGAATTGATAGTTAAATCTTAAGTCATCCTCGAGCATTAGGGTCAAAGAGATGAATTATATGGTAACCATATGTCAATAGGTTCTTGAATGTTGCTTCATCTTTATTCGACCTATCCGGACGTCGGGTCATCATTGCTAGATGGTTATATCGATTGATTCAGAAAGGTAATCCTATGTTACCAGTTTAGATACAAACCTATGGGGTCATACTCAAAAAAAGTTTCTCACTGATTATGTGGCTGATCAACGATTGAGAATCGTTCAAGGGCTTAATCGTCAATTTGATTAATGATTAATCTTATGCAAAAATTGTAATAAATTAATTCATCAAGTATTAGTGAATTAATGGAGGATTAATTAGTAATTAGATTTTTGATTAGCTCAATTTGATTGAGCAAGGAAGATTAAATATAAATCTAATTGAATTGGATTCAATTAAATTTGACCCGATTAAGTTATTAGTTGACCTAATTGCTAAGAGAGAATTATTCCTGATTTGATCAAAAATTTGGTTCAATCAATTTTTAATTTGATTGAGATTTGATCAAAAATTTATGAACCTAATTAGATTAGATTTCATATATTTTATTTGGGCTAAATTAGATGTGATTTGGTTTGGATCCAAATTAGGAAACTTAGAGTACTTATTGGAATAGGACTCTTCTCCCTTGCGCCAACCCAGTTTGCATGCCATATATCTCCACATACAAAATTATTTTGTATGAGATTTTTTCACACCAAAGAGTCCTTTTCCTTATTTATCTCACATCTAAATCTAATTTGGTTTTGATAAAAGAAAGGTTCTAAAATTAGATTTTAAATTATTCCTTACCAAGAGAATCAATTCTCATCTAGATCAACCTCTCCATGCTAATAAATTTTTTTCTCCTTATATGTGTGATATTTTGAGAATATTTTTTATAAAAAAATAGCTAGAGAATTGATTTACTATTAAAAAATATGGAAAGAGGCATCCCATATTTTTTTAATATATTTTAGGATGTGGAATTATGAAGGGAGGCAGAATCCTGTAAGAGTCCAGGATCACTAGGACTCTTCACCACCCCTTCTTACACACCTATAAAAGGGGCTTTTGTGGTTTTTTTTATGTGTGTAAGATACCAGAAGAGAGTTCTTCATGTGAAAGAAGTTTGGATATGGTTCATAGTATGAAAAATAGAGACGAGGGTCCTCTCTCTTGGGGTGTGTGCTAAAACCTGAATATCAGATTTTTGATTTTAAGGGTTTGGGAAGAGAGAATAAAATAGAAAAAAATTATTTTTTTTCTATTTTTCTTTCACCTCTTTATCTCCTCCAGAAGTTCATCTTCAATCTTTGAAAAAATTTTAAAGATTTGAAGAAAAGATCCAGATCGGCCAAGAAGAAGGTCTTCACATGAGCTAGCACTCCCGAGAAGATTGATTAGATCGGGGCTTCAAGTGAATTTTTCGTAGAGGCCGGATATGTGTGCAGCTGCGAGCAACCAGAAAGGACCTTCTCTACCATCTTCTCAACAATGGAGATCATTAATCCATGCTCAGGTATCGAGTTTTGAACTCAGATTAGAACTAGATATGATCTACTGCTCACATGCATGCATGCTGATTTTATCTTTAGTGTTTTTAGATTTTATATGAACATATCATATCATAGATCCTAGAGTAAGTTGATTTGATAATTAGATCATACATATATTAGATTAATTTAATTAATCTAATGATCTTCCACTATAATTTTTTCAAAAAAAATTTGAAATACATGCATGAAATCGTCTATGCATCCCAACAGAATGGCTATAATCAAAAGATAGAGAGATATCTTAAGATAGTATGCATCATGAGTCAACTACTAAAGAAGATGAGTCGATCCATGATGAACACCAATTGACCCCTGATGATCAAGAGCTGATTCTTCTATATCTAACAGTCCAATAGCTAGTTTTGTAGAAGAAGTCTAATGGATAGAAAAAGAGTCCAACGGGTGGTTTGAGTTGCCCAACAATCTTTTTTGTCTCTTTTAGCTAGTTTTGGACATATTTAAGTATGGAAAAGGAAAAAAGAAAGCTAAGAAAGATAGAGAACTTAAGAGAGCAATCAATTTCCACCTTCTAATATTAAACTTGTTGTGGAGATTAATCGTGAGCCAAATGACCTTCCTCGATCGGATTACAACCAAGCACTCATTGAAGAATCAATAAAACTACTTTAGATGTTGGAGAGAGAAATCTAAAAAATTGAGATGGAGTAACTTTATATCATTGGCTTTTGTCTGATCCTTGGCTTAGACTTTTATCGGTCCTAAGATCAGGATCATATCGACGATAGAAGATGAAGTCCCACAACCGACATAGAGGAAAGATAACCTCCTAAAATATTTGATATAAGTATTGATATACTCTGAGTCAGACCATTCACTGTCGCATTGACGATCCAATAATAACTTGATGTGTGTCCTTGGTAGAGGGTGATGAAGCGATTGCCCAACCTTTACTACTTGGACTTTTACAACCATGCTAAAGAAGTTTTAGAGTCTTCTACCCACAAGATAACAGGTAGCCCAACCACTCTCTCCTTCACTAAATGAGATTTATGAATCTCAATAACCTCAGGATGTGCATGTCATTATTCCCTAGTAGTTAAAGCATATCCCCAAAAATCATTATTCTCTAATGGATAATGCATATCTTCAAAGGTGACAGGTATCTGCCTTTATCTATAAAATCTTAGGATCCTCTAGGTAAGGTGACACTCTAAAGAGAGAGAGAATCAATAGCAGTCCTGCCTTTTCTTTAATCTACTATTCTCATGCTCCAGTTGACTTAACCATCAAAGGTCGGAGAATCTCCGATGTGAGCGAACTTGCTTTGCACATTCTCCCAAGCATTCCAATCCTCAAATTGAAGCCGAGCCCCCCGATCGGAAGGAGTCCAACCCTGACTGTGCTCTCCTTGGATCGGAGTCTTACAGCAATAATCAGATATTAGAGGAAGGGTCCAAGTCTATTCAAAGAGAAAAGAGAACATGGCAAGAAAAAGAGTGCACAACTTCACCATCTTGCACCAGCAATCCTCTCGCTACAGCTAAGGTGGCACTACCCGAGTGGCCGCTGCCATGCAACCCTTTGTTATAATGGATCCGTAGTAGTTCAATGCCTTGATCCAATAGATCTAGGCATTAACCAACACCATACAATGGCTTTGACAGATGATGGAGCGGCAGTAGCCTTAAGAACCAATTCCTTAGATGGCTCCCTCTTGGCATAGCCACCGATCTTGCCCCAAGAATCTAGAATTAGCCCATCAGCAAGCTCTCCACTCTACTCCTACTCTTGCTTTTTGCTAGCCACCTTCTCATCGGAGCCCGAAGAAGGAAGACTAACGATGGCAATTTCCTACCTCCTCCAATAGAGACTCGACTTTGGATTATTCCCTAAGATCCAGAAAATCTCGCTAAGAAAAAGATCTTGAGCAAAAAGTTCAAGAAATTGAGTCTACCTTAGCGAGATCCAAAAAGGAAGCTGGAAGAATGTGATAGCCTTAGTTTTAACTCTCGATTTCTCTTTCTTCATGCCATTCTAAGGAAATTGATTATGAATCAATTCAAGATGCCTCAAATAGAACCATATGATGGCTTTTCGAACCCCCTTGACTACTTAGAGGTCTATAAAGCCATCATGATGCTCCAGGGTGGCTTGGATGCCCTTCTCTACCTCACTTTCGTAACCATTCTCAAGAAGTTAGTGTTGGTGTGGTATTTGAGACTCCAATCGGAGTCCATCCATTCATTTGAATAGCTCATAAGGTTGTTCATCACCCACTACAACAACTGAGCTTAGTTGAAGAATACTGATAGTCTCTTCTTGATTTGACAAGAAGAGGGTGAGTCATTGCATAGCTACATGATGCACTTTAATGCTACCATACTTGAAGTGCATAATTTCGATGAGTCGGTGGTGAGGTTGGGGCTTAAGTGGAGACTGCAGAATGAGTACCTCATATTTTGTTTGGCAAGATATTTTCAAGGGACTATACCAACCTACTGGAGCAAGCTTAAAAGTATGCGCAAGTAGAAGAAGCCCAAGTTGCACAGAAGCAGGTCGAGGGAAAAAAGATCCCCAACAAGAAGTGGAGTCAGTGGGAACCTTTGCATGGCCTGAGTGGAAGGAGAGTCCTCCTAACCACCTAAGAACTCTAGGCTGAGGAGTTCACCTTGGCATTTCAACAACTATACCTCTCTATCTGCTCCTTGGATCTAGATCGTGATGAAAATTGAGGGCCAAGGGTATCTTCGTCAGCCCTAATCGATAAAGACCCCATCAACAAGAGGGAGCAAGAAAAAGTATTGCTGCTTCTATCATGACGACAATCACAATACTAAGGAATGCCTCCAACTCAAAGACAAGATCAAAATCTTAATCTAAAGAGACCACCTCGACAAGTGTGATCGGGAACAATAGGATCACGCACCTAAGGAGTGGCCTTGACACTAACCCAATGGGGAGAACAATAATAACTGATCAAAGCACAAATATGTCATAAAAATATTAAAATTTTTGATATTTAATTTTTATTATTTTGAATTTGATACTTCTTATGCTTTTTTTCAGAAATAATTAATTATGAAAACTTAATCATAAACCAACTAGCAATAGCCCTCCAACACATACAGATAAAGCTCAAGTTCAAATTTAAACCTATCATATGCATGACATACAAAAATACACGGATGCATGGCAGGGACCCAATGGATAAAAAAAATTATTGAGAAACAGGCAGTTCAAGCATGTATATTTTTAAAATTTTTATAGCAAAAGTAATAGATTAAACTATTTAATCTCCTATACATACTTTAAATCAGATCTAAACTACCTTTCTAAAGATCTATGATACAAAAATATTGCATAAAAAAATCTAATCTGAAAGAAAATACTGCATCGATCGTATCGATGCCCTAAATCAGATCTAATACTTAGATTTGATTCGATGAGTTCAGAACCTATTATCTGATCATGGGCTGATGATCACCACTACTAATGGACATGGTAGGAGGTCCTTCCTGATATTGAGCAGCTGCACAACATGTCTGGCCTCAACAGGTGATCCACTCGAAGACCCAAGTAGATCGTCCTTCCCGAGAGTGCTAGCTCATGATGAAGGATCTGGATGGCTGATGGAGACTCCTTTCTTTAAATCAAATGAACACCACCAAATCAGAAGAAAGAATTTTTCAAGGAAGAGATGACATGGAAGAAAAAAAACAAAATCCTTTTTATTTTTTTCTCTCACAAAATAAGAACTAGGAAACCCTAGAACCCCTATCCTGAATCTCACACCCCAAAGAGGATCTTCTTCCTCTTTTTCTCATACACGGATGCCCACCCCTCTTTCTCAAATCTCTCACGCACTCTTTGAGGTTTTCTCATACCAAATCTAAAGTAGTTTGGTATACAAAAAATCACCCTTTTTAAAGGTGGCATCCTATATAGAGTTTGAATAATTTGGTTCTGCTTTAAATAGCCTTTGATCTTATCATGAAATCAAATCAAATTTGAATTTTATTTTAAATCAAATTTAATTCACACATAAGGAACTCAAAAAGAAGGGTGATATAACCCAGATTAGTATAAAAATATCACACAAAAATTCATTTGTGCATGAGAAAGAAGGCTGGTCGGCAGCAATGAAGAGTCCCACAAAACTTAGACTCTTGATTTAAGCTTGATTTCAAATCAATTTGAAGTCAAACTTGAACCAACCAAATCCTGATCCAAAGAGAATCAAAAGAAGGCATCACATACCTTCTAGGTGCAAAAAATTCTACATGAAAACCAATTTCACATGTGGAGAAAAGTAGGGCGCAGTGAAAGGTGGTGCATGGGGTGTTCTTGTTCCATTCAAATTCGAGTTTGTATTCATTTCTAATTAGGTTCTTGACCTAACCAAATTAGATTAGACTCAATTAGATTACCTAATCTGATTAGATAGTAAATATTCTCAATTAAATCTTAATCAAATTAAAAATTAATCGAGCTCGAATCAGGAATCGAACATCCTTAGTGATTAGGTCATCTCATAACCTAATCGGATCAAACCAAATTGAATCCTATTCAATTAGATTTAATCCAAACTTTAATGCTCAATCAAATTGAGTTAATTAATAATCTAATTGCTAATCAATCTTTTTATAATTTATCAATAATTAATGAATTAATTTATTATAATTTTTACATAAGGTTAATCATCAATCAAATTGATGATTAAATCCTAGAACGATTCTCAATCGTTGATCAGCTACATGATCAATCAGATATTTTTTTGAGTGTGATCTCATAGGTTTGAACCTAAATCGGTAGTAAAAAAATAATTTTCTGAACTAATCGATATAACCATCTAGTAATGAGACCCGACGTCCAAATAGGTTGAAAGATTGCAAAGCATCATTCATGAACCTACTGACATATGGTTACTATATAATTCATCCCTTTGACCCTAATACTCAAGATGACCTGGAGTTTAACTGTCAACCCCAGATTAGTCAACCACATTGTGTCTCAACCTTTCAAATCCATCACATGGATTATCTTGGCCAAAATTTTACTAAATTGAAATACACTGATGCATTAACTCTCACTTATTTGGAGGGATTAATTCTATCTTGATTAACACATCAACTTCGCAAGTACTTGATGTACTCAGAAATCTTTCATCATTGAATTAAAAATTTAGGTGGTCCAGCACTAAAGTACAGTGAGTTGCTTGCAAGTCACCATGGTGATCTCAAATTGGAGGGACACTTATACCTATATCCTTCATGAGCTACTCTTGACAGTAGAATGCCTAGCTGTTAGTCACGTTTAATGAGATATACTCCTACATCTCACTTGTATGCCATATCAGTGCCTTCACACTACTTGATTACGAAGACAACCAACCTATATGATACACAATGACCTATACTCAATAAATGCTATCATCTTAGTAATAGCGTATCATTTGATCGTGAACTTATTTTAAAGACTAAACGATATATCTTCCTATATCTATTAGGATAGTCTTAAGGATTTCATCACAATAATTAGAGTTTATTAAGAAGATGTACACTACTTTATAATGAAAAAATTAAATAATAATTTTTTTAATTTATCAATTCATATATATTTATACCTTTTAGTACAACCATCAAAAGTCTGATGATTGACTTTGGGACACAATTTTTAACAAAAAAAAAAGAGTGGCACCCATAGCTCTTAAAAAAGAGAGATTATTATGACAAGATGTTTTCTTTGGAAGAGCACTAAAAGCCACACTACAACAGAATAGGATATTAGCGATGCAAAAAATTTATCGCTAACAATTTATTTTGTCGATAATAGTTATTAGCGATGAAATTATCGTTGTTGATATTTAGTTGTAAATAATAATGTCGTTGATAATTTTTTACAATAGAAAAAAATTTTATCACCAATAATTGATATTATCGATAAAAAATTTTATCATTAAATTTTTTTTTTCAAAACCTATTCACGATGAAAAATTTTTATCATAAAATATTATAATTTGCAATGAATAATTACATTGCTAATAAAAAATTATTTACAATGAAATATTTTTATCACTATTAATTTAATTAAATATTTTTATGAAATTTAGATTTATAAAAAAATATTAGCAACATAAAATTTTTATCACAAATATGACAATTGTTGATGAAAATTTTTATCGCTACTAAATTAGCAATTATTTATGAAGAAGATACTTTCATCGTTAATAATTTAATATAAAATTTTAACATTTTTAAATTTATTTTAAAAATTATTTATGACCAATTATTTTTATTGCTAATAGATTTTTTGGTGACTAATATTTCAACAAAAATAATTTTGTTGCTAAAAATTTATACAAATTTTTTGTTACAAATAATTTATGAATATATATTTTTAATTTATATTTATAATATTTTTTATTTATAATTTATAAAATTAAAATAAAAAATTTATATAAAAAATTTATAAATAAATTTTATCATTTTATTATATTAAATTAAAATTATAAAAGGTCTAAAATAAAAATAAAAAGTCACATAAATAGGTCGTCAAGTGTTGGCATCTGTAGAAGGAAAACAGGTTAGGGAAGGAAGAAGAGCGCTCGAAAGAGCTTGACATCTGCAGAAGGAAAACATGTTGGGGAAGGAGATCGCTCGAAAGAGCTTGGACCGGCCTGCTGCTGCCTCATCAGCTACATCATTTGCTCCATCTATGCCATCCGCTCCATCATTTGGGTCGGAGCAGTTGGTACTCATCGACACGTGTAGCCAACTCATCAGCTCACTGTTTAGCCCGCTGTCGATCCTCAGTAGCCTACCTTTGCATCTCCGTCAGTCGAGCATCACAGGCAGCATGGATGTGTCAGCCTTGGATGAGCATGAGGATGAGGGAGCACTGATCTCATGCCTTAGATCCCTAACATAATAGGGTCTTGCACCAAGCTCCTGTTCACAGATCTCATATCTATGGGTACGGTCGAGCCCTCAGGGATAGGTTGGGATCTAATGCCTATCATATGATCCTGAAAATTAAAGTTATAGCTATTTTAATTTTATACTAAAAATTAAATTATAAATAATTAATAATTAAAAAAACTTACAAAAAGCTCCTGGCTCCCCTTCGTCCACTCCCCTGACCATCGCTGGTGGGTCCGCTAGTAGATATCGATCCTACTAGGAAGCTCATCACTCTCTGTATCTCTCTACAATTTAAAAATAATTAATTAAAAGTTTTTTAAATAGTTAGAGAGTTAAAATATATTAATTAGAAATTACTTACCATTTACTCCATATGACGAGCAAATGACCTTGAACCCCCATAATGCGATGCGCTTTGTCTCATCTGATTCATGGTATTCTGGGCACATCATCTCTATACAGTTAGCAGTCAAATTAGTAAATAATAAATTGAATTTAAAAATAAATATTCAATCATTAAACTCTAAAAAAAAATTTGGATGTGTAACTTGATATATCGGATCTTCATAATACCGGCATATGAGAGCCCAATCATCCATAGTGATGCTGTCATATGGCCGCTGTCGTGCTGCCTCCACCCCATGGTCATACATCACATGGTACCAATGCTTATAAATGCAGTGGCGATACTTCTTGAAATGCAAGCATAAATGAGCATTCACAGCTCACTGCATGCGATCCTCCTCAAAATCAATAATATCAAATACACCCTGTCAATAACAAATATTAGAAGAATATTGTGCTAATTAAATATTCACAGTATAATTTATTTTATCTATAACTAGATATAGAAAACCTCTCTCTGAGCCCGTATAACATGATCCAATTGAAAAGTGTCATAGGGGCATAGCGGTGGCATATGATGCTCAGCTCAGTCTGTCATGGCTGCACTATCTTTTAATGGGCCTAATGTACCCGAATGGTATCTCAATACGAGATGCTGTCTTGAGTGCTCACATCTCCAATGCTCTAGAGTGAGGTTCTTTGATGGACCTCACCATCGATGGAGACTGACCTGAAATAATAATAAATAAATAATTAGTATGATAGCTATCCAAATAAAAAAATTAAATTTTATTATATAAAAAGTATAATAATATCACTTAGACCCACCTCACTCGAACCTACCTCACTGGGATCTGCCAGTGCAGGACTCTCTGGCGATTCTACTGGTGCGGCATTGAAAATGGGTGAAGGCACCTCAGGCTCAGGGGTGGTTGCAAACGCGAACATCATCGTCTATCTCTTGGTGCTATACCTGTAATTCTTGACATATAAATGAATATAATGTTGAACAATAATAGTAAAAAGTAAATTATATTCTAATGAATAGAATTATATCGCATACCATTATTACAAGAGAAGATTCAATAAAAAATATAAATCTACTCATCAATATTCGTATCTTCCTCGACGTGTAGGTCTTTCTCCAAATTATAATAATCGATTAATGTATTGTCTTCTATCTCACTATCATTTATAAACTGATCGTTGCCCTCTGACTCATCAAAATTAAATACATAATCAGCTTCAACTTCATCGGACGGTAGATTAGCCCTATTCAAAGGAGCTGTTATAAGTTCTTCATCAATAAGAAGCTCGGCTAATATTTGTTCTTCCTCTTGAAAAGCTTTCTCTTCATATAAATTTGAAATTTCATCCATCTCTAGTCGGGTTGGTATGTCATATATACCTCTAGATATTATTCTTTATATGATATGCCAATTATCTTGATAATTTAGATCCTTCAAATATATTACTTATTTCACTTGAGTTACTAATATATATGGCTCGTTCTAGTACTACGTTCGTGTAAAGTTTATATTGATAAAGTGTGGATCAATATGAATAGTAATTTTTTTATTGCCATCATTCACACTGAAATAAAAATACAGAATTACTGGACCCATATTTCAGTTATATGATATCTATCAGTACACCATAATATTCAATCTCTTCTTCTCCTTCATATCCTATCATAGCAATTTCACTATTCTGGATCCATCATTGCATCTCAAGCCCCTTGTATGAAATCTCATTCCTCCAATGATACAGGATGCATAGTGGTTAACCCTTCGATCGAAGCCACATGCTAAATCATACAACTCATCAGTCGCACTTTCTTCTTTATTGAAATACTTATATTTCATCTACACCATAACATAAAAAATTATATTGGTTCAAATAATTATTTTTATAATTATTAAAAATAATGTATTACTAGTATAACTTACAAGATCTTCAAATTATTTTATAAATTTTCTCTTATATCGATCATTAGCATCCGTATTATTCTCTCTGAATAGTACACTTTTATGCTCACTGCAACAAGTCATGATTTTTAATTTTACATCGATATGAAAAAAATACTTAGAATATTAAAAAGTATGCTAAGATGGTTCTTACTCAATAAAATCTTCATTTTTTTCATCATTATTTAGAACATAGAAGTATGCCTTGGATAGCTCATTCATATCCATAAATTCATATCTCCTTCCACCAAAAGATTGAACCGTTTGTTTAAATATAGATAGTGTCAGTTTATTGTCACCCTATTCATGGTCTGTATTATAATCTGTATGATTGAATCTTATTTTGATATCATCAAAATATATCGAGCAGAACGTGACACACTTCGTAGCTACGTATGCTTCCGCTATAGACCCTTCAGGTCGTGCTTTATTGCGCACATATTTTTTTAGGATACATAAAAATCTATAAATAAAAATAAATTTAAATTTTAAAAATATATTTATATTTTGTAACTGATATGACAAAGTGTGTATAATTTTTTTATCTTTCAATAGGATACATCCACTGATAATGTATCGGTCGGACAAAAAGAGCTTCTTTTGGAAGATGAATAGCCAGGTGCACCATAACATCAAAAAATGATAGTAAATTTTTTTTTTTAACTTACAAAGAATGAGCACGATATCTTTCTCAAACTTCTCAAGTTAATCTTCAATTTTTGATAACATAATTTTCGAAAGAATACTCCCAGCTCAATCAATACAGTTTGAATATCACCATCTAAATAGCCACACATGACCACAGAAAGCAAGCATTGCATCATCACATGAAAGTCATGATATTTCATGCCAGAGATATTACCATCGTTGTTGCCAACACACCATAATATATTTGAAGCGTAAGCATTAGAAAATTTTATGATTTTGAACCATCCATAGAAACTCTTCTTTTCCTTATCAAACAGTGAATAACATGTAGGTGGCATAAAAAATCTATCACCTCGATGAACTAAATGTGACTCCAGCTGGATTTCCATTTTCTATAAATCAAGATGAGCTTTTGTACTATCTTTTATTTTTTCTGAGATGTTCAATACTATATCGATGATATTATCATAAATATTCTTCTCAATGTACATTACATCTAAATTATGATAAAGTAGTAGCTACTTCCAATATGATAATTCAAAAAAAATATTTTGCTTCATCCAATTCAGCTCAGCTTCAGTATGCTTCCACTTGCGAGGATCCGATATTTTTTCAAATTGGATGTTTTCAATGACTTCAAGTTGTTCTAAAATTTTTGCTCCACTTAACTCCTTAGGTGGCGGATGCCGGTCGGACTTACCATCAAAGTATTAGTTGTAACGGGTCCTCCAAGAGTGATTACTAGGTAGAAACCGCTGATGACTCATAAAGTATATTTTCTATCCATACTTTAGTGTAAGGAGGATGCATCCTTGTTGCATATTGGACATGCCAGATATGCTTTGATACTCCATCTAGATAAGTTTTTATATACAGAAAAATCATTTATGATCCATAAAATCGAAGCATGCAACTTAAAATTTCTTCAACTCATAGAATTATATGTCTGTACTCCATTGTCCCATAGCTCCTTCAGATCATCAATTAACAGTCGTAGATATACATCAATTTTATTACCTGGTGCTTTCAGACTCAAAATCAATAGTGACAGAAAAATAAATGATTCTTTTATGCACTTCTAAGGTGACACATTATATACAACTAGCATCACAGGCCACATGCTGTAAAAAATATTCAAATTGCCAAAGGTATTAAATTCATCTGTCGCTAGACCAAGTCAGACATTGCGCGGGTCATTCGCAAAGTGTGGATGCTTTGTATCGAAGTCTTTTCACACTATGGAGTTAGCTAGGTGGCTAAGTATGTTCTCTTTCCAAACACACTACTCATGATGCCATCTCATTTCTTCAACTATCTTTGTGGACATATACAACCTTTGAAGTTTTGGAATCAATGGAAAATATCTCAAAATCTTTTGAGGTATCTTCTTTCCTTTCTTGTTATCGATTTTGTACCTAGACTCACTATATTTTGGATATTCAGTTACCTGTTTGTTATCCTTATAAAATAATATACAGTAATTTTTGCATGCATGTATAGGAATATAGCTAAGTTTCAATTTCTACATGTATATTTTTGCTTCAGAATATGATTTTGAAAGTCTCTCTCCATCGGAAAGAGCTACTTTAATCAATGCCAAATTTTGGTCAAATGACTTCTAACTCCATTGGTTCACAGTTTTAATATGAAGTAATTTTATCAAAAACTCTAACTTGGAGAACTTTATACAATTTAGATAGAGTGGCTCACATGCATCCCTTATAAGTTTTGTAAACTGTTCAGAAGTCTCTTCTATCTCAAGTCGGATATTGTGTTTATGATCAAAATTGCCTTCAGATGTACTAGTACTCATGCGTACATTTGAACAAACACCCTGATGTAATCATTCAATAGTTTTTCTATACCATCATATTCGACAGGTTCAGCAACATCACTATCATCTTCAGTATCGTCATTATCGTGCATAATTTTTTTCGGATCACCCTCCCCATGCTATATCCAGCAAGTATACTCCATACTATAATATAGCAGATGCTCCTCAACAAGTATTATGTGATGATATACCATATTGATACATCTCTTACATGGACACTTTATCCGACTAACACTATCAGCCTTATGCTATGCGAACTCAATAAAATCTCGAATACCTTTTCGATATTCAGGCAAAACAATATTTTTAGTATTCATCCAACTTTTGTTGATATCCATCTAACAATAAACATGAAAATCATTAACAACAAAAGAATTTTCAATGGTATTCATCCGAACCAGATCCCAACTCAAATTTTGGACCAAATCTTAACCCAAATTCTAGACCAAATTCTGACTCAGATCCAGACACGATCATTTTATATAAAACAGTAGGCATTTAAGAATACAGACTGAACAGTAACACAAAAAATCTACTTCCACCAATTTAACGAAGTAAAAATGCATGATCTTATCCATTTCAAATAATTACTAACAGGTGTGGCCTTATCCCTTTTAGAAAAGTAATAATCTTATTATTGTTATTAGTCGATATTTTATTTTATTATTATAAAAATTTTGATAGAATCTTTTCATAGTTCTCCAAGCATACGATATGAATATGATGCGTACGCACCCTATCCACCATATATCCGGAGAACAGTGGACAGATAACTACTAACTACCATATAATGAAACAAAATATTCACTATTAACAATAATAAGATCATTACTTTTCTAAAAAGCTCGAATATAGGACATCCAAGAGTCGATCTCAATCAAGATCGACTCTTAAATGGAAATCTATTTAACTATCATTCTTTGAACATATATTCAGAGATAAATTTTTAGTTTAATAAAAAAGAGTAGCTCTGCATTAAAATTTTTTATCAAAAATTAATATGTTTTTTTCTAAAATAAAAATATTTTTTATATTTAATTATAATAAGTAAAAGCATACAAAATAGCACACAAAATAATTAAATTATAATAAGCGAAAGCAATGCGCATTGTGCTAGTGGAATAATAAAAAATTTATAAATTTTAGAAATAACACTAAAAAATATTTGATTAATATTTTATTATTTTTTTACCTTTTTTTTCTCCCTCGTTTCTCTCTTCCCTTCCTCACCGCCCCGGCCAACCTTCCTCCATCGACGGCTGACCCACACCCACCCCCTCCAGCACACCACCTACAGCCTCGCCCCACCCCTCATGCCACCCCCTCTGCCCTCCGACCCCCCGACCCCCATGTCACTCCCAGTCGCCCACCCCCACCCCACGAAACCCCCACCACCCTTTGGCCTCCCAGCCCCTTGCAACCCCCTCCACCCATCGTGCCACCCCCTCCACCCTCTGACTTTCCAGCTCCCGTGTCGCCCTTGACTGCCCACCTCCAACCCTGCAACCCCCTCCACCCCCTGGCCCCCGTGTCACCACCGACTGCCCACCCCCACCCCTGCAACCCCCTCCGCCCCCAACCCCCGTGTTGCCCCCAGTCACCCACCCCCACCCTTGCAACCCCCTCCACTCCCTGACCCCCGACCCCCACATCGCCCTCGGTCGCCTACCCCAACCCCTATAACCCCCTCCGTGCCCCAACCCCCTCCCCACCCCCGTGTCGCCTCCAGCCACCCACCCCCACCCCTGCAACCCCCTCCGCCCCCTGGTGGCCCGATCAACCAAAAAAAAAGGGTGGGAAGAACCCTTACCTCTGGTGGATGGCAACGGCAGTGGTGGAGAAGCCCACGACAACAACGACAGACGGTAACGGTGGTGGCATTGGTGGAGACCCGATCGTCGGTGGAAGAAAGGGGGAGAGATCAAAGAGGGAGAGGGAGAGCGGGGAGAGCTCGGAAGGGAGGGGGGAGAGCTCGGAGGGGGGAGAGGGAGAGGGGAGAAGGAGGGGGAGGAAGAGGGTTTCGCATGAAGGGATGTCGACTTGACAGATAATAAATGAATAATTATTAGCGATAAAAATTTTATCACTAATACCGTTATTCACGATAGAAAGTAATTTTCATCACTAATAATGTCCACCAAAAAATTTTCACTAAAAATTTTTTTCTCTAAAAAATTTTATTCAAAAAATTTATGAAATAAATTATGGGTGATGAAACTAAAAATATGCATCGTTAATATATTAGTGATGAAAATATAGTTTTTGTCAATAATAAATACCATCCAAAAATTTTTTTTTCCTCTAACATATTTTTCTTTCAAAAAAATAAAAAAATATTTTTAAAATAGTTTTATCAATGTAAATTATTTTCATCACTAATAATTTTTTTTACATTAATAAATTTTTTTTCATAAAAAATGATTAAAATAATATTTTTAAAATCCAATTGCTGATGGAAAATAAATTTACATCACAAATAATTTTTTTTAAAAAATTTTAAAAAAATTAATGACTATTTATAATTAAAATTCGATTTACGTCACTAATAATTAAAAAAAATTCTCTCCCAAATTTTTTTAGTCTAAAAAAATCTTGCTAATAATAATTTTATAAAAAATTAATTTTGAAATTTTTTTATTAAAAAAATTTTCCATCCAAATAATTTAACAAAAAAATGACATTAAAAAAATTTATGATGAAAAATAAAATTATTTTTTTTAATCTAAAAAATTTTTGATCTAAAAAAATTTTCAAAATAATTTCATCAAAAAAATTAATTTTTATTAATCAAAAAAATTTTATATAAATAGTTAATTATGATTTTTTATTCAAAAAAATTTTTTTCTTCAAAAGTAATTACATAAAAAAATATAATTAGGATAAAAAGTTTAGTTCACATCGCTAATAATTGTTATAAAAATAGCTCTTCGCTTCTGCAATGGAGTGGACACTGTGGAAGATTGATAGCTTTGAAGTCTTCAATTTCTAAGGAGCTCATTTTCTTCTTGGAGTATTCATTTGGAAAGTCAGAGTACGAGAATATCATGATGATTTTGAGATTGCAAGAGAAATCTATCAAAATTAAGATTTGGAGGATAGGGTAGAGATAGAAAGTTAGAGGTCCAGAAGCTTGTATATTGCATGTGAGGATCGAGCTTGAGAAATTAAGAGGAATTGTGTGAGCATTAAAGAGCAATTAATCAGAATCAAAATAGACCTGCAGGTAGTGCAAGTTGTGTTATAAAGTACAAGCTCATATTTATGCTTTGTATTACTAGGAAGATGAGTACTCGTATTGTTTATCTTCTCATGATTGAAACTCCTAAAGAGATACATTTGAGTATCGATCGATGCAGAAAGTATGATACCTTTCAAGATCATGAAAGCCATGCTAGAATGTACTGCTTAACTATATGGTTTTTGTCTGAAAAGAGGCTCCTTTCATATAGTTTAAGGTAGATACTCCATCAAAAAAATTTATTGATATCACTAGTAATGGTGACAGTGATGAATAGATGAATTTTACATTGAAAATAAATGTATAGCTCATTTCATTCAAAAAGATCTATTCATTCTACTCTATGAATATCATCCACTTTTATATAATTTTTTTGTACAAAAAGTTTGATTTGGATTCTAACTCACATTTGCTTCTTTACCATATAAAAAAATAAAAAATATACATAGTTGCTACAAAAATTAGATGCAGTTGCCTTATACAAAATCAAAAATTTAAATTTTATAATTTTTTTTAAATTTTTGATTTTTTAAATATTGATGATGAAAATATTTTATTATAAATAATTAAGTATTTATGATGTAATTTTTTTGACATAAATATTAAATTATTTATGATAAAAAACTTTCATCATAAATAATTAGTAACTTTTGATTTTTTTAAATTTTTAACTTTTTTAAATATTGGCGATAAAAATATTTTTATCATAAATAATTAGGTATTGATGATAAATTTTTTTTTATCAAAATACTTGATTATTTATGATGGATAATTTTCATCATAAATAATAAGTAATTTTTTTTTAATTTTTAATTTTTTTTTAAAATATTGATGATGAAAATATTTTCATCATGAATAATTAAGTATTTATGATAAAAAAATTTTTCATCATAAATATTTAATTATTTATGATGAAAAACTTTTATCATAAATAATCAATATTTTTTATTTTTTTATTTTTTTCAAATATTAGCAACGATAATATTTGCATTGCAAATAAGATTATTAGCAATGAACATAGGTTTTCCATCAAAATACATAAATTATTTATAATAAAAATATTTTTATCATTAATATTTAAAAATTTAAAATTAAAATAAATGATAAATTATTTATGATAAAAATATTCATAAAAAATAATAAGTATTTACGATGAAAAATTTTTCTATCGCTGATATGCGACTAGTTGCGATGAAAAATTATTTTCATTATAAATATTTAATTATTTATGATGAATATTTTTTTTATCGTCAATAGTGTTATTGATGATGAAAAATTTTTATCGTAAATAATTTCATCGTACAAAGGCTATTTTCTTATAGTGCCATAAGGGGACCCATGGCTTGTGGAAACATAAAGGGTGATGGGCGTGGTTGAGGTCTCATGAGCATTGGGTGTGGACCCACAAAGGGGTGTGTGGTTGAAGAAGGCATGTAGGTTCGGATGGACTACGAGTTCTAGTAGTGGGCTTGACCAGAGTAGATATGATTCAAGCGAAGAAGGACAGAGATAATAGACAGATGGCTTTCGGGCAGGCTTGCAAGTTGACAGGTGAGGAATACAGCCAACCAATAGATCTATTTATGTTTACTAAAAGCAATAGACGAGTTCCATATAGACTAGACCTACTAATGGAGCAAGTAAGACTGACTCTTTCCAGTTGCACTTATTCAATTGACTCGTTCTTGTACGGTTCCTGCTGTTTCGGGTCTTTTGAAGGGGAAAAGGGAAGAATGGTCCTATATTGGGATTTTAAGGAGACACTGCACTAGTGCCATTTCACTTCCTGACTTAACCTGAAAGGGTAATAGCATCGGGGAGGAGAGAATGAGACAAGATTCAAGCATACGTGCCCACTTCAAACCTGGGGATAGCTAGTGAAGCAATGGATTCTGTACCAGCTTTCGGCTTTCGATCTCAAGCCAAGACAAGTAGCCTGCTTCACTTCCTTCATCTCATTACAGAGAAGGATAGGACCTCAGTCGGCTAAGCCCCTTGGTCGGTTCCAAGGGTGAGGAAGAAGTGGGTGGCTATTGGAGCTCTTCACGTCGCTAGATTTTTGGGCATAAGAAGACCCAATTCAACTAAGCGATTATGATTTTCAAGAATGAATTCCAATACCACCTTGTTTATCTCAAACACTTGACACTGAAGACTATTTAATATAGTGCACATACGCTTGTAACCGGGATTATTCAATATCACATAGAAATGGTTCAAGTCACGAGAAGTTAATACATGAAACCTATTATAGATGTCTAATGTAGCTCGCTTAAGTAACCATGAGGTTGTATGTGGGTTCGAGCAGCTTGGTTTGGGCATCGACGAGATTGGGAACGAGCGAGTGGGAGATCAATTTGAATGTGGGCTAGCACAGTTCGGTCCAAGCAAACGGGTGCTTCACACGGCTTCATGAGGTGCGAAAGTAGGTGATTTTCATGTGGATTTGGATGCCGCCAGGGACTCAAACGAAAGGGCCCGAGATGTGCTTGATATGTGAAAACAGAATGCAGGAAGTCGTAAAGTCAAGAGAAGCTAGGAATTTGAGTACATTTTCGCTATAAAAACTTTAAAAATGTATGCTTTGAGCTATTCATTTTCTCTTCAATCTTGATGATTGATGATCCTGAAAAATAGAGCTGGAACTGTTTCAATTCATTGAAAAGAGTTTCGATGATATTGTGATGAAATCACAATATATCTTACTACCAGATAGAATGGAATCTATGGGGTCACACATTAAGGGATTTAATCTTGAATTAACCAATTAGACTTATGAAGTTCTAATTGCATAAGAATTTAGTGAAATTCTATTGGGTTTACGAGAACTATGCTAGCACATGGTTAAACTTAATTCTTCTCTGAACTTTGATTCCTTATTAGATAAAGATTGGATCAAGTCTATAGCCTTGAACCTAATCTAAATCCATTCTGATTTGAATTTAGTTGAGCATCTATTTGAGGGCCCAAAAGAATTGGATCAAGTCAATGAGTTGGCAAACTAATCCTCTTATTTTCTTCCTTATTATTTTCTAATGAGATGAGGATTAATTAAAAAGAACAGATAGCGCATGCTTCCTTTTTGAAAACTCTAAAGGGCACCATCCCTTGGAGAGGGCGTGAGATAGAGAGAGGGGCCCACCTTCTCTTTTGCTTTGGCATGGAAGGAGAGAGAGAGAGGGGCCACACCACCTCTCATGAGCATAAAACCCTAAGGGGGCGCCAAGAGTTGGCGCCCCAACTATCTGCCTAATAATCAAGTGGCGCCACTCATCTTGCCTTATAAGATGAAGGCACCACATTCACTTGACTTTTGTGGTAAGAATCTTTCAATTAGGTCTAATTTTCTTAAGAAGAAAATCAGATTAAAAGATAAGAGACCTTATGAGATAAGAACAAACCTTTTTAGCCTAATTTGATAATGATTTGGAATGAAGAAAGGCTTATTTAAGGAGATGGTCTTCTAAGGTTTAGAAAGAATTGAATTTTGAGGTTCAAAACCTCCTCCTCTCCTTCTCCATGCCACCCCTTCTTTCTCTCTTTTCAATGCCCAAGTGTTGGGCATCCCATCTTCCCAGACGCCCAAGGTGAAGGGTGTTTTCTTCTACATCAAGCAAAAGGGAGAAAGTCTGCAGTTCATGTGTTGACACCACAGTAAAGATCAATAGTTGATCAAAGGTTTAAAAGAGTAAGATCCTACTTGAAGAAGAAGAATCTGTAATGAGAAAAAAAATTTGAAATTGATCACGATGGATACCTGTAGAGGTTGAACATGTGTGTGGCTCAGGAACCTTCAGATCTAAGATCACCGATTGTGGTGAATTTCAACCCGCATAAGATATTGAGATCCAATCTCAATTTTATTTTAATGTTTAGAATATATGCATGTCTTAGATCCAAGGCTCGGGTAGATATAGATTAGATCAATTGCATATGGAGTTAAAAGATTTAACTTAGATCGTTTCTGCTGCTACTTCAAAAAGATTTTGAAATCTATACATGCAATCCTACCCGATCTTCAAATAGTGGTATTTGAGTCAGATTTTTAAGACATGTATAATCTAATTTTTAGTCTTAGATCTAAAAGTTTAGATAATTTAAAATTGATCTTGTGCTAGTATAAGGTTGTCCTGGTATAGGATTTACTTCTATATTGAAAAAGTTATCCTAGCACAAGATTGATCGATTTTGATAACTATTTTCAAAATATTTAAATCAATATTTTAGATTTGAATATTGATGTATATGATATATCTTTATTCATATTAGATCTAAAATTAGAATAATTAAAAGTTTATATCAGACTAGTATAAGGTTGTCTTGGTATAGGGTTTACCTCTTATATTGAAAAAGTTGTCCTAGTTTGATACAAACTGATTTTTTGAAAACTATTTTTAAAATATTCTAATCATTATTTTAGATCTAATTTTATATATATTTAATATATATATTTTTTATTTTAGATCTATAATTTAATATATATGTGATATATGTTTAAAGTTTAGATCTAAAATTTGATATATGTGACATATAATATTAGGTGTAGATCAGAAACTGTTTCAAGATCATAAGACACTAATTCATGCAATGAAATATAATCTAAAAAATATTTTTAAAATTTAAAAATTATGTTATTATATATGGGTATGGGTTGAACAAATTAGGTCGAGTGATCAAACTATAATTAGGATCAATTGATTAGATCAGGCTAGAACCTGTTGTCAATTTTGAGCAGTTGATTGTGAAGGAAAAATGGATAGTTCAAAGTATATATTTTTAAAATTTTATAATGAAATAATAAAAGATTAAATATTTTAATCTTTTAAATATACCTTAGATCAGATATAAACTAGCATTAAAGATCTATGACATAAAAAATTTACATATCAAATATGATATAAAACAGAAAACTACATCAATCACATCGATGCCCTAAATCTGATCTAACCTTTAGATCATATTGGTTGAGTTCAAAACTCATCACTTTTTCATAGGTTGATAATCTTCACTACTGATAGGCATGGTAAGAAGCTCTCATTGATGTCGAGCAGCCGCATAGGTCGTCTGGCCTCTACAGATCGTCCACTCGAAGTTCTGATCGGATCTTCCTTCGTGGGAGTGCTAGCTCGCGTCAAAGGCTTTGGATGGCTGATCCAAGCTCCTTTCTTTGGATCTTCTGGAATCTTTTGAATTAGAAGATGAAGCTTTATGAGGAGATGGTAGTGTAGAAGTTTGGACAAGACTCACTCTTGTATTTTCTTCTCACAAAATCTAGAGTTGAAACCATAGAACCCATAGCTCACGCCCGAGAAGAAGAACACTTCTTCTGTTTCTCATGCACAGAAGCCCAACCCACTCTCAACTTTTCATGTCTCTACTCTCAAGTTTCTCATACCAAAAATTACTCTTAATCTCACACAAAATTGATCCCCTTTTAAGGTTGGTGTCCTATGGAAGATAAGGATAAGAAAGAGGTAGTTTCGGTTCAAATTCAAACATTGGTTGATCCTTATCATCAATTTAAATTAAATTTGAATTAAATTTTGAATCAAACTTTATTTTCATCTTATGAACTTAGAGAGAGGTCAACCAACATCAGAATAGTATAAAAAATCTCATGCAAAAATACTTTATGCATGGAGAAAGGTGGTGGTGTGAAGAGGAGAGTCCAACTCAATTTGGACTCCAGATTTTCATTCAAATTCAAACCCATTTGAACTCAAATTTAAACCAATCAATTTCTAATTCAAAAAAAATCAAATGAAGATATGAAAAAGGCTTCTAAGCATGAAAAAAATTATATAAAAATATTTTTCATGTGAAGAATAAGAGGACGTAGAGAAAGGAGGTGCAAGGGATTCGAATTCGAATTATTTCTTACCCAATTAGATTCTTAATCCAATCAAATTAGGTTAAATCTAATTAGACCACTAAATCTAATCTAATTAGATAGTAAATAGTTTTAATTAAATTTTAATTAAATTAAAAATTAATTGAGCTCAAGTCCTGATCATATCAGGAATCAAACACCTTTAGTGATTAGATCATCTCATAACTTAATTGGATCAAACCAAATTGAATCTAATTAAATTGGATTTGATCCAAAACTCAATGCTCAATCAAATTAAGTTAATTAGTAATCTAATTACTAATCAATCCTCCTACAATTCACCAACAATTAGTAAATTAATTTATTATAACTTTTGCATAAGGTTAATCATCAATCGAATTGATATTGAGAAATATATCTTAAAGCCAATCATCTAAGTGGTAGATGATTGAAATTAGTATATGAATTATCTAATAATAATAGTTATTTGGCAGGTTCATCATAAAAGTTCTATCTTCCTTAAATGAACTCCTAAATTATGATGAAGTCCTTAGAAATACAATCAATCGATAAAGGAGGATTTATCAGATGGTTCTTAAATTGTTCATGATCAAATGATAAGTTATTAATAAGGACGATAACTTATCAAGTGTAGGTCGCTGTATGCCATATGCGTTAGTTGTCCTCATAATCAAGTGGTGTGGAGATACTGGTATGATATCCAGGTAAGATGTAAGAGTACATCTGCATTGAATGTGACCAATGTAACACTCTACTATCAAGAGTAGTTAGCTAAAGTCAATGGGTATAAGTATCCCTCTGACCTGAGATCACCACGGTGACTTGCAAGCAACTCACTATGCTTTGGTGTCGGACTGCCTGTATTTTTAATATAGGTTCGAAAATTTTTGGATACAGTCAAGTACTTGTGAAGTCAGTGTGTGAGTCAAGATGGGATTGGCCACTCCTGATTAACATCAGAAGAGAATGTCTCGCTGTGTTTCAATTTAGCAAAACTTAGGCCTAGATAATCCTCGTGAGAAGTCACGGATTTGCAAAATTTTGAGACACAATAGAGATGACTTATATGAGTGTTGATAGCATACTCGAAGTCATCTTGAGCATTATTGTCAAAAAGATCAATTATATGATAACCATGGGTCAGAGTTCTTAGAATGTTGCTTTGCATACATTCGACCTATCTGGACGTCGGAAACCATTGCTAGATGATTACTTCAACTGGTACAGAAATTAGCTTCTATACTATTGACTTAGGTTCGAACCTATAGGATCACACACATAAGAGGTTATAACCTAATCAGATGGTTAATCGATGATTGAGAATCATTCTAAGTTAAACGATCAATGTGATTGATGTTTGACCTAATGTAAGTGTTGCAGGAGGATCGATTAGTAATTGGATTGCTAATTGGCTCAATCTGATTGAGCAATTGGGCTGAGATAAAGTCTAATTGAATTTGATTCAATTAGAATTAGTTTAGATTTAATTAGATTAAATCTAATTAATTTATTGGATAAGCCAATTGCAAGGGAGAACAAGTCCCTATTCGACTAGGACTTGTATACACCTAATTTTTAATTAAGTTAGGATTTAAATCAAAATTAAATATGATTTAATCTGATTTAATTAGATTTTTAATTGGACTAGGATCACCATTAATTAGGTTGCAATTAATTTGGATTGGGTTCAAAGTGTTTGACCTAATCTACATAAGAATCCTAGTTAGACTAGGACTCCATTTCTTCTCTTGCGCCACTTAAGAAATCTCAAGCCCACGCCCACTAATTAATTTTCAAATATTTTTCTATGATATCCACATCCAAGGAATGTTATCTCATACCACTTATTCTAGAGATTTGAAACAGATTTGATTTGATTCAATATGGAAAGTGATTTGGCTAATTATGGAAAGTGGTTTAGATTTATCTCCTTTATTTGAAAGAGTCCCTCTTCACAAGGACTCTTCCCTCCTCTCATGCGCCAACTTCCTCCATCCTTATTCCTTCTTTTTGTTGCCCCTTTTGTGGTTATTTTAATGCTCTCCATGAAATTTATGAGGCAAGGGGTGTCCAAGAGTTGGACACCCCATGGACTCCTTGTTAATTAGGTCTTTTGACCTAATCTACCATATATAAAGTGTGGGGAAAATTCAGTGCAGGAGTAAAATGATAATTTTAAATTTTTTTAAAATTATGATTTTATAGTAAAAAAATATTAATTAATCTAATTAATTAATATAAATTTATCCTACACTAGGATCTAAATATGATATATAGCATGCATGCATTTAAATTTGAAATTCAAATTCGAACAGTAAACACTTTATTGTAATGTGTTCAGAACACAATACCTTTGTGTGGGTAGGAGATCACCGCAATCTGATCACCAAGAAAGAGTCTAATCATCACGACACAGCCACACAGTATGTCTGGCCTCTGCAGATCGTCCACACGAAGCTCCGATCTGATCAACTCCTCATGAGTGCTAGCTCGTTGTGGAGCCCTTTTGACGGCCGATGCTGATCGAACTCCTTCGATCGATGTCTGTCGATTCTTTGGATACTCTAGATCATCAACAGATGTGCTTAACAAGATCTTGAATATCTCTTTGAGATTTTGTGGGCTCACGACACTCGTAGCTCACTTTCTCACTTCCGAATCCCAGGCTAGAACTCTAGGGAACTCACCGGAAACCTTGCACCCACTTTTTTTTCTTTTCTTTCTTTTTCTCTTGGAAGGATATGGACTTCCTTCTCATGCACAAGATTTCTTACGCCCCAAAATTTTTCTCCAAAAATCTTCTTCTTGCATGCCCCACTCTTCTCCTCCTTTTATAACAATGTCAAACATCTTATCCAAAAGAAAGGATAAAGATGAGTAATTGTATATTAAAGTGGGGCGTGGAAAGGGCTTGGCGTGAGGAAAAAATTCATGAGAAGTTCCTTCTCATGAATTCAAATGGGTGCAATGGAAGTGAGGTGGCGCATGGAGATTGGGTTAAGGTGGTTTCATTATTTAAACCAACCTAATTAACCAAATAAGTTAGGTCCAATTAGACTAATTTAAACCCAACTTAATTAGGCTTAATTAGGCTCAATAAAATCCTAATCAAATCAAGAATTAACTAAGCCCAACCCCTGATCAAATCAGAGACCAAACCATCTCGACGATTAGGTCAACTCTTAATCTAATCGGGTCAAACCCAACTGAATCCAATTCAATTGGACTTGATCCAAAAATAATTACTCAATCAAATTGAGTTAATTAGTATCAAATCACTAATTAAACCTCTCATAAATATGAATCAAATTTGATGGGCAATCGGACATCAGAATTCATCATATGTTATCCTGATCGAAAAGTCCCAACCAGTGGGATCTTGACCCCGGTACCCATAATGTGTAGAACTCATGATCAGAGAATCCTGATTCTCGATCACTAAGTCCCAAACATGTAGGATTCTACACCAGCCATCAGATCAGATAGGAACCTCTAATGTGTGTGACCCCACAGGTTCGAACCTAAGCTGGTAGCACAGGAACCAATTCCTGTACTAATCAAAGTGACCATCTAGCAATGGTACCCGACGTCTGGATAGGTTGAAGAGTCGCAATCACAACACTCAGAACCTACATGAATATGGTTACTGTATAATTCATCCTTTTGACCCCTGTGTTTAGGATGACTCAGGGTTAAACTATCAACCCTGATCAGATCATCCGAATCGTGCTAAACTCAAACAGTCCTGTGACTCCTCACAAGGACTACCCTGGCCAAGGTTTTGCTAAATTGAAACACACTGTACACAGCTCCTAAACTGGAGTAGTCAATCCCATCTTGACACACGCATCGACAAGTCAAGTACTTGACTACACCCAGCAGCCTTCCGTCACTGAATTAAAAATTCAGGTAGTCCAGTGCCTAAGTGCAGTGAGTTGCTTGCAAGTCACCATGGCGGTCTCAAGTCGGAGGGATATTTATACCCATATTCCATCGGAGCAAATTTTGATAGTAGAAATAGCTCCAGAGTCGGTCACATTCAGTGCAGATGTACCCTTACATCTCACCTGTATGCCATACCAGTGTCTCCACACTCATTGGTTAAGAGGACAACCAACCTATATGGCACACAATGACCTATGCTTGATAAACATTGTCATCCTTGGTAACAACGTATCATTTGGTCACGAACAGATTTAAGGACTAAATGACAAATCCTCCTTTGTCGAGTCTAAATAGTCCTAAGGACTTCACCATAACATAGGAGTTCATTAGAAGAAGAAAAATTTTGTGATAAAAAATATCAAAATAATTTTTATTAATTCATAATTTATATACAAATATAAAAATAAGCACAACCATCAACAGACTGACGATTGGCTTTGGGATACTATTTCCAACAATCTCCCACTTGGCCTAAAACCAATCGGTGCAGTATCTAATACCCATCTTCGACTTGTAGTTGTCGAACTCCTTCACCGCAATGGCTTTAGTGAATGGGTCAGCCAGGTTCTCCTTTCCGTCGATCTTCTGAAGATCGACGTCACCTCGATCCATAATTTTCTGGATGAGATGGTAGCGGCACAGAATATGCTTCGTCCATTGGTGTGCCTTTGGTTCCTTCGTCTGAGCAATGGCTCCAGAGCTGTCACAGTAGAGCAGAACTGGACCAACAAGGGAGGGTGCTACTCCGAGCTCGATGATGAATTTTCTCAACCACACTGCTTCTTTGGCAGCATCTAATGCGGCGACATACTCCACCTCGCAAACTGAATCAGCCACTGTGTGCTGCTTGAAACTTTTCCAGCAGATAGCCCCACCATTAAGGGTAAAAATAAATCTCGACACACTTTTGCTGTCATCGTGATCAAACTGGAACCTAGAGTCTATAAACCCTATAAGTCTCAAGTTCGATTCACCATAAACAAGCCACTGGTCCTTAGTATTTCTTAAATACTTCAGGATGGTTTTAACAACCTTCCAGTGATTCTCCCCTGGATCAGATTGGTATCTACTCACTACCCCTAGTGAGTATACCACATCTGGTCATGTACATGTCATGGCATACATGATAGATCTCACTGCCGAAGCATATGGAATCCTACCCATACGCTCTCTCTCTTGAGGTGTTGTCGGACAATCCCTCTTTGAGAGAGAAATTCCATGGCCTATCGGAAGATAGCCTTTCTTGGAATTCTCCATGCTGAACCTCTTCAGCATAGTATCAATGTACGTGGACTGAGATAAACCAAGCAACCTTTTAGATCTATCCCTATAGATCCTCATCCCTAGAATGTAGGAAGCTTCTCCCAGATCTTTCATGGAGAACTGTGACGACAGCCAAATCTTTATTCCCTGTAATGCAGGGACATCATTTCTGATTAAGAGAATGTCATCCACATACAATACAAGAAATACTACTACTGGACCATTAGCCCACTTATAAATACAGGGCTCTTCTCTGTTCTTAGCGAAGCCATACGTCTTGATCGTCCTATCAAAATGTATGTTCCAACTCCGGGATGCCTACTTAAGTCCATAAATGGACCTCTGTAGTCTGCACACCTTAGACTCATCTGAGGATGTGAATCCTTCAGGTTGTATCATATACATCTCTTCATCCAGCTCTCCATTTAGAAAAGCTGTCTTCACATCCATCTGCCAGATTTCATAGTCTAGATGGGCAGCTATCGCAAGCATAATCCGAATGGATTTGAGCATTGCCACAGGAGAAAATGTCTCGTCATAGTCTATACCATAACGTTGATGATATCCCTTGGCAACCAGACGGGCTTTATAGGTTTCCACCTTTCCATCTGTGCCTCTCTTCCTCTTGAAGACCCACTTACACCCTATGGGTTTTACTCCTTCGGGTGGGTCAACCAATGTCCACACATCGTTGACCTTCATGGACTCCATTTTGGATTTCATGACCTCTAGCCATTTCTCAGAGTCGGGTCTCTGCATTGCATCTATGTAGGTGATCGGATCTTCATCGTTTTCATCAAATTCGATGGGATCGCCATCCCGAATCAAGAAACCATAGTATCTGTTTGATTGACGTGGTACTCTACCAGATCACCTTAAGGGTGCTTGAACAATGGGCTCCGATCTGATCTAACCAAATCCAGTTCAGGTTCAGCAACTTGTGTCAGTTTTTTCACCTGTCGAACTTCATCAAGTTCGATCTTAGAGGCAACAGTCCCTTCACCAAGGAACTCCTTTTCCAAAAAGATTGCCTTAAGGCTGACAAACACTTTTTGCTCATCAGCTAGGTAGAAGTAATACCCTTTGGTCTCTTTTGGGTCTCCTATAAAATTACACTTATCAGACCTAGGTCCAAGCTTGTCCGTAATTAAACGTTTAACATAAGCTGGACACCCCCAAACCCTAAGGTGCGAGAGTACTGGCTTACGTCCTATCCATATCTCATATGACTTTTGGTTACAGACTTACTCGAAACTCTATTTAGAAGGTAACAAGCTGATTCGAGCACATATCCCTAGAGAGAGATCGGCAGACCAGCAAACCCCATCATGGATCGAACCATGTCCAATAAGGTCCGATTCCTCCTTTCAGATACACCATTATGTTGTGGTGTTCCAGGAGGAGTCCACTGAGAGAGAATCCCATTCTCCCCAAGATATGTCAGAAAATCATTGGAAAGGTATTCACCTCCTCGATCAAATCGAAGAGTTTTAATACACTTTCACTTTATTTTTCTACCTCATTTCGGAATAGTTTGAACATTTCAAACGACTCTGATTTATGCTTCATTAAATAGACATACCCATACCTCGATAGGTCGTCTGTGAAGGTTATGAAGTAGAAATATCCACCTCTTGCACTTGAGCTCATGGGTCCACATACATCAAAATGTACCAAACCCAAGAGTTCACAGGCTCGCTCACCTTTTTCAGTAAAAAGTGATTTGGTCATTTTAGCAAGAAGACAGGACTCACAGGTTGGAAATAATTCACAATCACTTACTTCAAGAATTCCTTCTTGAGTCAACCTGTTTATCCTGTTCTTATTGATATGACCTAGCCTACAGTGCCAAAGGTAGACTTCTGACTCATTATCTATTCTAGGACGTTTACTGGAGGTTTGAACCACATTAATAGGTTGTGATAGAAAGTAAATTCCATTATTAAGTTGTCCAACAAATATTGTAAACCATTCAAAATGATATTGCAAATATTTTCTTTTATTAAAAATTGATAACCGTTCATGGCCAAAAGGCCTACAGAAATAATATTTAATAAAAAGCTTGGACAATAGTGACATCCACTCAGAATTATATTTCGAGAATTGATTACAAGGTTCAAGATTCCTAATGCTAGAACTGGAACTTTGCTTCCATCTCTAACGTTCAGGAATCTATCGCCTTCATCAAATCTCCTACTGACCTGCAGACCCTGCATCGAATTGCAAATATGATAAGGGCTTCCGATATCCAATACCCAAGCAGTAGTATCACAAATGAAAAAGTTGCAAGGTGTTATCATATAAGTACTTTGCTTTTTCTTCGGCCTGTTCGGATCCAGGGAGGCAATGTGTAGAGGATAGTTTCTCTTCCAGTGCCCTTGCTTCTTGCAAAAAAGCACTCCATCTAGCTCTGGTCGGGCTTGCGCTTCTTGGTTTGACCCTGTGCAGACATCCCAGCATGCAGCTGCACCTTCTTATTCTTCTTCTTTTTGTTCTTCTTCTTCCCTTTCTTAAAGGGTCGACGACCAGAAAAAGACCCTCCCACAACATTCACCGACTCCTTATGGAGCTGGTGATCCTTCTCAAAGTTCTGCAGCAACCCCAACAAGTCGTGGTAGTTCACTGCAGGCTTTGTCATCCAAAATGAGTAAGGAAGGGGAGGAAGGACTTGGGCAATGAATTAAGGATCGCATCCTTATCGAGCTGCTCGTGCAAGGAAAAGCCCAGTTTACTTAGGTGCTCAATCATTTCGATCATGTACAGTACATGATCAGTGATTGAGGCTCCATCCCTCATCCGAGCATTGAAAATGGCACAACTAGTTTTGTGCCTTTCAACGTCGTCAGGCGTGCCAAAGGAGTCGTTCAACATTTGAAGCATCTCCTGTGGCTAAGCGTTCTCGAACCTGCGGCTAACTCATCATTCATTTCCGCCAGCATAATGCATCGAACGGTGGTGCGGTCGTTGAGCCACTTTTGGTAAGTGTCTCAGACCGTCCCTCTAACGTTCGGGGCTGGCTCCTCAGGTGCTGGATCCGTTACTACATAAAGGATTCGTTCATGCTCAAGGATGATTTTTAATTTTCGATACCAGCTATCGAAATTAGGTCCCATGAGCTTGTCATTATCTAATAATGACCGGAGCGACAGGGTAGTGGCCATACCTGCATGGAGGAAAACCAGACCTCTATTAGTACATAAATTATAAATACTAAAGACTTGGACTTTAGTCTAAAGTTTCTCTCAGTATTTTTACGAACTAGTAGCCTCAACCTCCAATTCGAAGAATTACTTTAATTTCTTAGTGGGTACTAGAATCCACACAGACTACACACGAGCCCAACTTTGGTTGGTCAACCCATGTGCATCTATGGGTAGGTTCATAACCAGTTGTTTCTCTAAACAACTTCTAATAATTGATTTTGCCCCAGAACCTAATCAGTAGGCTTTGGCCTCCACTAAAAGATTTGGTTAGGTCCAACCATTAACATGATTTGATTTGGTGAATCGGACCAATAAATGATCAGGCCCGATTTTGGTCGGCCAACCTGACCACCATCAGAAAGACTCAAACCAAATTTTATATTATGAATGATAATTCCATTAGTCAATAAGCACCGGGCCTTTGGGCCTCCAATGATTATTAAACTAATGGACTCATTATCACTCACTTAATGGGAGGCTATGACTTAGTTATCAATATAACTTAATCATTTTTAGGATCTAAAAATTTTTGAGGATTTTATTAAAGGATAGATGAGAAGAAAATATCCAGTCAATTTCAATCCTCCCACTGACTTCACCAAGTCAGATTAAAAAAAAGATTTAATTAAAGCTAGCATTAGGAGCACCTAAATCAGTCAAACTGATTTACCTAATGACATGGGTGAGCCCTAATCACCAAGTGATCTTATCAAAACCTAATTCACCAGGTTGGTCAGGTAAGTGAGATCAGTGGTGGGGATAAACCATTAACTCATCAGAGATCGAATCACTGCGAGTAGCTCCCGCTTAAAAATCACTGATCAAACTGCCAAACTTACCTTAGACACCAACCGGTTCATTAGTTTTAATTTGATCAACTTAGTAAATAGGGTTTCACTACGTAGCCATGAATTAAGTCCATCTTGGTCTAGTTAAAGACATGGACCTATTTAACTACAACTATTGGAGTTGAGTCTAGAGTATCCTTGACCTAATCTAATTCAATTTTTGATTAGATTTGACCAATTACTCTAATTTAGTCCATTTCTTTAAGCTAACCTTAGGTCTAACCCAATTATGGACCTAATCCATCTAACCCTTTGACCCACAAGTTTATGCAATTATCTTAGGTCTTAATTCACAATTCTAGACCTACTAAACAACACTTAATTCTTTTAATTAAGTATTTAGGCTGATGGGTCAGGGTTTGGCATTTCAAAAATAATTTTTAAATTTGAAAAGTTTTATTTTCTATTCACCAAATATGTTGACTCATTTCATAAATAGATCAGCACATTTCATAAATAGCAATCCTATTGCTAATTACATAACAGAAAATAACTCAATCAAAATAAATCATTAATATTTCTTTAGATCTAATCTAACACATTCATGATAAATTTTACAATTGAACCTTTACAATTAATTTCTTTCGCTGCTTCATCTGCATGGGATATAATTACAGCGGCACCCCTACCGCCATAGGAGACCCCATAGAATGGGAGGAGAGGGCCTTTAAATCCTACTTTTCTCCTATGATCGAACGGCCATGGCAACCAACCCAATTCGATTACTTGCTACTTGGATCAAGTATATCTAAATATACCAATTTCAAAATTTAAATTTCAAATTTCAAATTTAAATTTTAAATTTCAAATTTCAAACAAATTTCAAATTTCAAATTTTAAATTTTTGAATTTCAAATTTTGAATTTTAAATTTTGAATTTTAAATTTTGAATTTTAAATTTGAAATTTCAACCAAATTTTAAATTTTAAATTTTAAATTTTGAATTTTAAACTTTTGAATTTTGTATTTTGAATTTCAAATTTCAAAATTCAAATTTTAAATTTTGAATTTCAAATTTTTTGAATTTTGATTTCGAACAACTTTCAAAATTCAAATTTTTGAATTTTAAATTTTAAATTTAAACTTTTAGATTACAACTTAATCTATGCATGCAAATATATATATCATATCTAAGAACCTGCTCTGATACCATTTGTGAGAAAAATTCAGTGCAGGGTAAAATGATAATTTTAAAACTTTTTCAAAATTATGATTTTATAGTGAAAAAATATTAATTAATCTAATTAATTAATATAAATTTATCCTATACTAGGATCTAAATATGATATATAGCATGCATGTATTTAAATTTAAAATTCAAATTCGAACAGTAAATACTTTACTGTAATGTGTTCAGAACACAATACCTTTGTGCGGGTAGTAGATCATCGCAATCTGATCACTGTTGAGAGAGTCTGATCATCGTGATACAGCCACACAGTGTATCTAGACACTGCAGATCATCCACACGAAGCTCCCGATCTGATCAACTCCTCACGAGTGCTAGCTCGTTGCGGAGCTTTTTTGACGGTCGATGCTGATCGAACTCCTTCGATCGATGTCTTTCAATTCTTCAGATATTCTGGATCATCAACAGATATGCTTGAGAGGATGTTGAAGATCTTCCTGAGATTTTGTGGGCTCACGACACTCGTAGCTCACTTTCTCACTTCCCGAACCCCAGGCTAAAACTCTAGAGAACTCACTGAAAACCTTGCACCCACTTTTCTTTCTTTTCTTTCTTTTTCTCTTGGAAGGATATAAACTTCCTTCTCACGCACAAGACTTCTCACACCCCAAAATTTTTCTCCAAAAATCTTCTTCTTGTATGCCCCACTCTTCTCTTCCTTTTATAACAACGTCAAATGTCTTATCCAAAAGAAAGGATAAAGATGAGTAATTGCACATTAAAGTGGGGCATGGAGAGGGCTTGGCATGAGAAAAAAATTCATGAGAAGTTTCTTCTCATGAATTCAAATGGGTGCAATGGAAGTGAGGTGACGCATGGAGATTGGGTCAAGGTGGTTTCATTATTTAAACCAACCTAATTGAACCAAATAAGTTAGGTCCAATTAGACTAATTTAAATCAAACTTAATTAGGCTTAATTAGGCTCAATAAAATCTTAATCAAATCAAGAATTGACTAAGCCCAATCCCTGATCAAATCAGGGACCAAACCATCTCGACGATTAGGTCAACTCTTAACCTAATCGGGTCAAACCCAACTGAATCCAATTCAATTGGACTTGATCCAAAAATAATTACTCAATCAAATTGAGTTAATTAGTGATCAAATCACTAATTAAATCTCTCATAAATATTGAATCCAAATTCGATGGGCAATCGGGCATCAAAATTCATCGATATGTAACCCTGATCGAAAATTTCCAACCAGTGGGACTCTTGACCCCGGTACCCATAATGTGTGGAACTCGTGATTAGAGAATCTTGATTCTTGATCACTGAGTCCCAAACATGTAGGATTCTACACCAGCCATCAGATCAGATAGGAACCTCTAATGTGTGTGACCTCGCAGGTTCGAACCTAAGCCGGTAGCACAAGAACCAATTCCTGTACTAATTGAAGTGACCATCTAGCAATAGTACCCGATGTTCGGATAGGTCAAAGAGTCGCAATCGCAACACTCAGAACCTACATGAATATGGTTACTGTATAATTCATCCTTTTGACCCCTGTGTTTAGGATGACTCAGGGTTGAACTGTCAACCCTGATCAGATCATCCGAATCGTGCTAAACTCAAACAGTCCTGTGACTCCTCACAAGGACTACCCTTGCCAAGATTTTGCTAAATTGAAACACGATTATACACAGCTCCTAAACTGGAGTGGTCAATCTCATCTTGACACACGCACCGACAAGTCAAGTACTTGACTACACCCAGCAGCCTTCCGTCACTGAATTTAAAATTCAGGTAGTCCAGTGCCTAAGTGCAGTGAGTTACTTGCAAGTCACCATGGCGGTCTCAGGTCGGAGGGATATTTATACCCATATTCCATCGGAACAAATCTTGACAGCAGAAATAGCTCTAAAGTCGGTCATGTTCAGTGTAGATGTACCCTTACATCTCACCTGTATGCCATACCAGTATCTCCACACTCATTGGTTAAGAGGACAACCAACCTATATGGCACACAACGATCTATGCTTGATAAACATTGTCATCCTTGGTAACAACATATCATTTGGTCGCGAACAGATTTAAGGACTAAACGACAAATCCTCCTTTGTCGAGTCTAAATAGTCCTAAAGACTTCACCACAACATAGGAGTTCATTAGAAGATGAAATATTTTATGATGAAAAATACTAAAATAATTTTTATTAATTCATAATTCAAGTACAAATACAAAAATGAGCACAACCGTCAACCGGCTGACGATTGGCTTTGGGACACTATTCCCAACATAAAGTTGCTGCCCCATATGAGATGAGATAGGTAGTCAAAAATTGGAGAAAAATAGATAAAAAAAACTAGAGGAAAAAGAGGATGGCATGGGTGGTTTGAGGTGCCAAAATCTTTGGAGGAGAGTTTTCAATCAAGAGATCAAAAGTTGATATCTTGTAGAGAGAGGTAAGAGAAAAGATTGTCTTCTCTCATTGTTTTTCTTTTATATTATTCTCTCTTTGTTTTTTATATTTTTATGTGATAAAAATTTGAGAGAGAAAGAGAGATGGCATGGTGGATTCATGCTCCAACGAGTTGGGGCATGGTGATCTTATTTTGGACATGATCTGATCATGTTCTGATGAGAGAAGAAGAAGAAAAGAAGGTCTTTTCTTAAGGTTTCTTTTAGAACCCTTCTTCTTCATAAATTATGAGATTTTTCTATGAGAAAAATTAGACATCATAAGATCTGAAAGTTAGAAAAATATCTAGAGAAAAAGGTCTTCTCATATCCTAGTATAGTGATGTTCTCATGACATCAATCATTGATGTACTGAAAGAGAAGAACTGTCTTCTCTTTAGATTTTTTTTTAATATTATTATTTCTGACTTTAGGGAGGTCAAAAGATTTGACTTCTTCCTTGTTCTTCTTCATATTCTTCATCTCTTAGAATATCCAAGAGATCCGAAGAATATCTTCTAGATTAACCATCCGGAGGGATCTGCAAGAAGCTAGCACTTCGAGCGGATCTTCATTCGACAAACCTCCAATTTTGTTGTAGCCTCATGTGGATCACCTGTAGAGGTCGGATGCATGTGCGGCTTGAAAGATAATAAAAAAAAATCAATCATGGAGTTTTCGACCCGTATGAAGGTAGGAGATCTGATCTCTTCTCTTATCTAGATATGATCTAGGTTTTAGATCTAAAACTATTTAGATCTAGGGTATTAATTTGATCAATACCAAAGCTTTTATTTTTTAATTTATAAATAAAATATGACATGTTATAGATCTTAATTATAGGGTTTAGTAATTTGATTACATATATTTATAGATTAAATTATTTAATTTATATGTTTTGCTGCATTATATTTCAAAAATATTTTAAAATTCATGCATGAAATCCTACACCTTTTCCAATAGTGATATCAGAGCCAGATTCTTTTATAACATATTCATAATTATATTAAAATAAATCTAAAAATAAAATAATGATCGCACGGACTGTAGGTTGTCCTGCTATAAGGTTTATTTCTTATAGTACAAAGGTTGTCCTGGTACGTTGCGATCTAAAAAATTTAAAAGAGTTTAAATAAATCTTATCATGAATGCTTTAGATTAGATCTATTTTATTTCATAAATTTTTATATAATATACATAGATTAAAATCAGCCAAGAATAAGATCTTGTGAAGGTTCTATTTGTTGATCGAGCCGGCTCGACCAGCATGCCAGCTCGATTGAAAAATTGACTGAATTTAATTGTTTTAACCTACAATTAGTGTTTGTTAGTGAAATAAGCCGACTCATTTTTGAAATGAGTCGACCTATTTAGTGAAACAACACTAGATTGTATTAAATTTTTCAAAAGTTGAAAATAATTTTCAAAATATCGAACCCCAACCCTCAATCATGAACTTAATTAAAAGAATTAAGTGATTGTTTAGGATCTAGGTTTGTGATTTAAAGATCCTAAGATAATTTCATAAAACATGGGTTAAAGGGTAATGGGTTAGCTTTGATCAGGTCATTAACTGGGTTAGACCTAGGGTTAGATTAAATATGGACTAAGTTAAGAAATTGATCAAATCTAATTAAAAGTTAATTAGGATTAGGTCATTTTTATAGATCACTTCAATAGTTGTAGTTGATCAAAGTCCATATATCTATCAAATGGACACTGATCGTGGCTCAGTGGCTGAGCCCAAGTCTTTAGGCAGACCAAATCAAAATTGATAAACCAGTTGGTGTCTAAGATAAATCTGACCCATGATTTTTAATTGGGAGCCCGCTTACCTAGCCATTTCTTATGGTGTCTAAGGCAAGCTTTGGCAAACCCTCCCACGATCATACTTATCTGGCCAATGTGGTTAATCAGATCTTGATTAGGTTGCTCATTGATTCATGCTAACCCATATCACATAGAAAATCAGTGAGTTTAATTTCATTCAGTGAGACTGATCTAGGTGCCCATGGACCAAATTTGATCCTAGTCCTTGTTAATAACTTGAGAAGTCAGTGGGAGGACTTGACTTGGTGAAGTCAGTGGGAGCAAATTGGTCCATGTCCTTTCTATCCTTAAATCACTAATAATTTTAAATCCTCTAAAATTATTAGGTCCTTAAAATGATAAATTTATGGAGATAACTGAGTCATAGCCTCCCATTAAGGTATTTGATAATGAGTTCATTAACTCAATAATCATTGCAAACCCAAAGGCCTGGTGCTTGTTAACTAATGAAATTATCACTCATTATATGATGACTTGGAAGTGTCTCTCTAATGGTGGTTAAGTGAGCCAACCAAAGTTGGACTTAATCATTCATTGATTAGATGCACCAAGTATGATCATGTTAATGGTTGGACCTATCTGGATCCTTACAGTGGAGGCCAAAGCCTACTGATTAGGTTTTTGGGGCAAAATTAAATTACTAGAAGTTGTTTGGAGAAATAATTGGTTAATGAACCTACCCATAGATGCAGATGGGTTGGTGTTGCTCCTTGAATTGATTTTGATGATTACAAAGTATTTGAGGGGATTACTAATGATCTTGACTTGAAAAAAGACTTATTACATTTCAGGGGCAAAATCGTAATCTTATCAAGATCTGATTCAGAAGCCTCAAGAGCAAGAACTGAAGACGTATAATCTATTGGAGAAAATTTCAATATTTTTGGAAGTGTATTTTGTAAGAAAATCAAATTTTTATTTTTAAGTCGACCCCATGAGTCGACTCATGGCTTAAAGGGCTGAACGGCATGCTGAAATTTTGGCTGGCACTGTCTATGAGTCGACCCCATGGGTCGACCCCTTGACATGAGTCGATCCTATGAGTCGACCTCTGTTGCTTTGCAGGCCAAAATTATAGAACAGTCATTTTCTGTTATGTTCCACAGAGGTCGACCCTATGAGTCGATCCATGAGCATGAGTCGACCCTATGAGTCGACCCTTGTGACGGAAAAGTTTCGCAATGGCTAGTTTTTAACCCATTTCAATTGCATTTAATGCTCATTTAATATGCTCTAACGGCTCTATTTCAGCCCAGATTACTCTCCACCATTATTTGAAGTTATAAAAAGGGGACTTAAAGGAGGGAATAAAAAGAAGAGAGATTTTTGAAAATGGTTCTTCAAGCATTCTTTACAACTCTAAGCAAGAGCCCACCTAAAGCATTCAAGAAGCTTTTAATTCAAGTTCACCAACTCCTCAAGTGCTCATTCAAGTCTCCAACTACCTTGAGAAAATCAAAAAGAGCTTCCGTCAAATTGTGTAAAGTGTATTTAATGCCTTATTCGCTCATTAAAGGAGCTTCTTTTGTATTTATGTGCTGTTAACTGTAATACTCTTTTTGAGTCATTATTTTTTATTTTAGAAGGGTTTCAAAATATGGGAAGGTTGATCCAAACCTTGAATCAGATTGTATTGGTTGGCTTGTACTCGAAAAATAAGTAGACTAGCTTGGGAGAGCTAGAGTCGGAGGTTCCGATGAGTGTATTCAGGTTGAATATAATTTAGTAGATTGAAATTCCCAAGTAGGAGCTTGGGGAGTGGATATAGGTGCAAGATTGGCACCGAACCACTATAAATCCTCTTGTTTGTGTTGTGCTTAATTGCCCTCCTTCTAAACTTCTTTATTCTCTTGCATTCTTGCATCCAACCATTACCCGTGCATCAATTACACTCTCCTTACTTATCTTGCTATTGTTAAATATTCTTCATAAGTTGTAAGTTAAGTTTAAACTTTTAGAAACCCAATTCACCCCCCTTCTTGGGTTACATAGCTGGGCAACAAGTGGTATCAGAGCCTGGTGCTCTAGCCCTACTTTGATCTAACCAATCAAAGAGCTAAAGATCTATGGCAACTCAAGTTGGCACTTCTCTAGTCGAGGGGCAGTCCACTAACCGACCTTCATTTTTCAATGGGTCAAACTATACCTATTAGAAAGCTCGGATGAAAATCTTCATTCAAGCACTTGACTATAATATGTGGAATATCATAGTAAACGGACCACACACACCCACTAAAATTATTGACGGTATGGAATCAACCAAACCTGAAAAAAGATGGGATGAGGTTGATAAGAAAATGGCTCAACTAAATGCTAAAGCCATGAATGTCTTGTATTGTGCCCTAGATGCAAATGAATTCAATCATATTTCAACTTGCATGTCTGCTAAAAAAATATGAGATAGATTAGAAGTAACTCATGAAGGAACTAATCAAGTGAAAGAATCCAAAATTAACATGCTCATGTATAAATATGAACTTTTTAAAATGGAGCATGATGAATCTATAACTGAAATGTTTACTTACTTTACTGATATTATAAATAATTTAAAAAGTCTTGGTAAGTCTTATTCTAACAGTGACCTCGTGAGGAAGATTCTTAGGTCCTTACCAAGAATTTGGGAAGCCAAAGTGACCGCTATCCAAGAAGCCAAGGATCTGAACATCCTATCCTTGGAAGAGCTTCTAGGATCACTGATGACACATAAGCTGAGTATGAAACAACATCAAGAAGAAGAAGTCAAAAAGAAGAGGACAATCACCCTCAAATCCATGGCTCAACTTGATGAAGAAACTGATGATACGAAAAATGAAGAGCAGGATGAAGAAATAGCTCTCATTACTAGAAGGTTTAAGAAATTTTTGAAGAAAAGGAAACAAGAAATGAGGAAGAGGCCACCCACAAAAGAGAAATATAGCAAAGAAAAGGATAAAGACCAACCCCTTATTTGCTATGAATGCAAGAAATCGGGACATTTTAAGTCTGAATGCCCACAACTGAAGAAGGGTCTCAAAAAGTACAAGAAGGCCATGATGGCTACTTGGAGTGGAAGTGATGAGTCAAGCTCAGAAGAAGAAGACTCAAATGAACAAGCCAACTTGTGCCTTATGGCACATAAAAATGAGGTAAATTCTGATACTCCTATTGACTTTACCTTTGAAGAACTTCATGAAGCTTTTTATGATTTAATTGACGAACTAAAGAAGCTAGGGGTAAAGAACAAAGAGTTAAAATCAAAGAATCAATCTTTACTAAAATAAAATGAGAACATTTCAAATGAAAAATCTATCCTGCTTCAAAAAAATCTGAACTTAAAGAATGAAATTGCCAAGCTAAAATTAATAGTTGAAAAATTCACCTTAAGTTCTAATAAACTGAATATGATTCTTGAAAATCAAGAGGCTGTTTATAATAAGGCTGGTCTTGGTTACAACCCCTTAAAGAAATAAAAGTTTCTAAAAAATATCTATGTAAACTCTTCAAATAATAAGTTCTCAAACATTACTTGCTTCAAATGTGATAAAATAGATCACAAGTCATACACTTGTCTCTCTAACAAATCCTTAAATTTTAATGCAAAAAAAATATGGATTACAAAAGGAACCATTGTGACTAACCAAAAGGACCCAAGAAAGCTTGGGTACCTAAAGTAAAAATTTGACTTTTGCTTGCAGGTGTGTCTAGCATCCCAAGGAGCAAATCGAAAATGGTATCTTGATAGCGGATGCTCGAGACACATGACTGGTGATGAATCTCAATTCATCACACTTGATGCTAAAAATGAAGGGATGGTCACCTTTAGAGACAATGGCAAAGAGAAGATCATCGATATAGGTAACATTGGTATTTCTCCCTCCAAGTACATTGAAAATATTTTATTAGTAGATGGTTTAAAACATAATTTATTAAGCATCAGTCAATTTTGTGATAAAGGATATAAAGTTATTTTTGAATCTTCTGTTTGCATTGTAACTAGTCCTGTTAATGAAGGCATTAAATTTGTTGGGCATAGACATGGCAATATTTATATGGTAGATTTGAATGATCTATCCAAAATAAACATGCAATGTCTAGTATCCTTGAATGCCAAGATTAATGAGACTAGTTAGCTTTGGCATCGTAGGCTTGCACATATTAGCATGCATTCACTTTCAAAATCATTAAGAAAGAATTAGTTATTGGTTTACCCAAATTGAACTTTGAAAAGGATAGAATTTATGATGCATGCCAACTAGGTAAACAAACAAGAGTTTCATTCAATCTAAAAATATTATTTCAACTACTAGGCCATTAGAATTATTGCATATGAATTTATTTGGACCTACTAGAACTACTAGTCTAGGAGAAAAATGATATGGTTTTATAATTATTGATGACTTCTCTCATTTTACATGGGTTTTTTTTTTGGCACACAAGGATGAAACTTTTCAAGTTTTCTCTAAATTTTATCGAAAAGTCAAAAATGAGAAAGGTTTTTCAATTCAAAATATTCGAAGTGATCATGGAACCAAATTTGAAAATCAAGATTTTGAAAAGTTTTATGATGAAAAAGGAATAGGACACAACTTTTCGGCACCCAGGACACCCCAACAAAATGGAGTAGTAGAAAGAAAAAATAGAACCTTCGAAGAAATGGCCCGTACCATGCTATGTAAAAGCAACCTTCCAAGATATTTTTGGACGAAAGCTATTAACACAGCATGTTACATATTGAATCGTTCTTTAATTAGACAAATTTTAAAGAAAACTCCCTATGAGCTTTGGAAAGATAGAAAACCAAACATTGCATATTTTCATATTTTTGGTTGTCGATGTTTTGTATTAAACAATAGTAAAGAAAGACTGAAAAAATTTGATGCAAAATCCGATGAAGCGATTTTTCTTGGTTACTCTTCTTCTAGCAAAGCCTTTAGAGTTTTCAACAAAAGAACTTTAGTAGTAGAAGAGTCAATACATGTTGTCTTTGATGAAACTAACGATCTTCCTTCAAGGAAGAATGAAGGTTTTGATGATGCAGATCCTCTTATAGAAGGAATAAAGGAGATCAATCTAAAAGATTCAACAATTCAAGATGATGAAGAACTTGAAGACAAACAAAATGAGGAAGGTGAAGAACGACAAGAACAACCTCAAGGTATAAATAATCTACCCAAAGAATGGAGGTATGATCACAATCACCCCAAGAAACTAATCATTGGTGATCCTACACATGGTGTAAGAACTCATTCCTCACTTAAAGATGCACTCAATCATTTTGCTTTTATCTCTCATCTTGAACCTAAAACTATAGACGAAGCTGAAAAAGATTATAATTGAAACATTGCAATGCAAGAATAACTTAATCAATTTGAAAGAAAAAATGTATGGACCTTAGTATCAAGACCTAAAAACTACTCAATAATTGGCACAAAATGGGTCTATAGGAATAAATTGGATGAACATGAAAATGTGATAAGAAATAAAGCAAGATTAGTTGCAAAAGGTTATAATCAAGAAGAAGAAATTGATTTTGATGAGACTTTTGCACCTGTTCTAGATTAGAGGCAATTAGACTTCTACTTGCTTATGCTTACTTTATGAAATTTAAATTATTCCAAATGGATATCAAAAGTGCCTTTTTGAATGGATATATCGCTGAAGAAGTTTATGTAGAACAACCTTCAGGTTTTGAAAATCATACTTTTCCTAATCATGTTTTTAAATTAAATAAAGCTCTATATGGTTTGAAACAAACATCCAGGGCTTGGTATGAAAGGCTAAGAAATTTTACTTAATAATGGTTTTTCAAGAGAAAATGTAGACACAACTCTTTTCATTAAAAGAAATCAAGATGATATATTAGTTATACAAATATATGTTGATGACATTATTTTGGGTCTACTAATGAAACTCTTTGTCAAGATTTTGCAAAGCTCATGCAGGGGGAGTTCGAGATGAGCATGATGGGAGAACTCACATTCTTCCTCGGACTCTAAATCAAACAAACGAAAGAAAGAATCTCCATCATCCAAACTAAGTACATAAGAGAATTACTCAAAAGATTTGGAATGGAGAACTCCAAAGCAATTGGCACACCCATGAGCCCCTCATGTAAGCTTGACAAGGACGAAGAAGGTAAAAATGTAGACTTAAAATTTTATAGAGGCATGATTGGTTCTCTATTATATTTAACTGCTAGTAGAACTAATATTATGTTTAGTGTTTGCCTATGTGCTCGTTTTCAATCAAATCCAAAAGAATCACACTTGAATGCAGTTAAAAGAATCCTTAGATATTTAAATGGTACACAAACTTTAGGATTATGGTATTCTAAGAACTCACTAATTGACTTAATAAGATATTCAGATGTCGATTTTGCTGGATGTAAATTAGATAGAAAAAGTACTAGTGGAACTTGCCAATTTCTTGGAGTTAACCTAATCTCTTGGTTTAGTAAGAAACAAAATTCGGTAGCACTGTCTATGGCCGAGGCCGAATACACTACAGCCGGAAGTTGTTGTGCTCAAATCTTGTGGATTAAGCAACAACTCAAAGACTTTGGTATCAAACTCAATGAAACTCCCATAAGATATGATAACACTAGTGCCATAAATCTCATTAAAAATTTAATTCAACATTTTAGGTCAAAACATATTGAAATCAGGTATCATTTCATAAGAGAATATGTCCAAAATAAAGACATAATTCTTGACTATGTTTGCACTGAAAAATAATTAGCTGACATCTTTACCAAGGCCTTAAGTGAAGATAGATTTTGTGAAATTAGGAGAGAACTAGGAATCTTTGATCTATCTGCTTAAGTGTCTCTCTGATTTCAATGTATCACCACCAAACATCCTTTAGCTTAATTCTCATCTTTTCTTTTGAGCTTAAATGTCCAAAATTATCATTCTCATAATCAATTTTTGGGTAAACATCCTTCTCCTAATGTTTCAATTTTTTCGAAATTGTTTCATCATTTTCCTGAATTTCTCTGTGCCATGAGTCAACCCCCAGGGTCGACCCCAGGGTAAACTTGTAATTTTGACTAAATCCTTCAAGTGCTTTCTTTTTATTGGAAAACCTCCCTCGAGCCGACCCAACTCTTCCTCTTCTTCCTTCCACCAAGCCAAAAGACTCCCTCTCTTCTTTCCCAAACCCAAGTTGTTTCCCAAAACTCTTCTCCCACCAACTCTCACCCTCTAAATCGCCCTCTTGGAACCAAGCTCCTCCCTTTTCTCCTTCTCCATTTGGAGCGAGTCAAGCTTACCCTAGACTCTACCCATCTTCTCCAAATCGGCACTCCTCTTCTCCAAAATCCTTATCCTTCCCTTAAAAATCCTTTATCTCTTCCCACATTTGCTCTCCTAAGTTCCTTGCTATCTCTGCTTGTGCAAATGGCTCCGAAGATAAAGCTTCCACAGAGGAGGAAATCAGTTCACGGGTTGGAAGAAAGTGTGCGGCGGAAGAGACAAACAACCGAGGCCACTTCTGCTTCAAATCCTACTCTTGCATCTGCTCCAGCTACAACTCGGTCTCCAATCAGCCCCAGTAAGGTACCCCTTTCCGATAGGAAGGTAGAGCCCGGCAAAAATATTGATTTCAGATTTTTTGAAAAGGAAGGGTTCTCTATCGGATCAAAAATTAAGGACCAAGATTGGAAATTCTACTGCTCTCTAAAAAAAAATACCTATGTGGATCTTGTTAGGGAATTTTATTTAAATTTGGGATACAGCAATGAAACAGTAAAATCCACAGTAAAGGGTATAGAAATTAGCCTAGATTCTATGCTCTTGGGGGAAATTCTTCATTTACCCTGTGAGGGATACACAAACATGGAACTCCCAGTTAAGGAGGAGAAAATAAATGTAATTCTAGGAAGAACCTTCACTGGGAGCCTAAACAAATTAGAGGCTAAGATTCTTTCCATTGAGATGAGGCTGCTACACCAAATGGTAACCAAGTTATTTTTCCCTAGAAGTGGTAGACATGATCTCCTCTCTGGTCGGGACATCTGTATTATGTATCATGTTATTACTCAAACCCCCCTGAACCTCCCGGCATTAATGATTGAGGCTATGAGAGAGACCTCGAATAGGTCCAAGGCACATTTGCCTTTCGGTATGGCTCTCACTTTAGTATTTAGGAGGTTTGGAGTTAGCTTTGAGGGGGAGGTAGTAGCTAGGCTATCTCACTCTGATACTATCAACCGCCATACTCTGCACCGCATGAAATTTTCTAAGACAGATGGTGGTTGGACAAAAGGTGTGGAAGAGAGAACTGAGGACAGAGCAGAGGAGGAAGGACCATCATCACCTCTCCATGATCACTGGGCTGTATCTCAGATATTCAGTTTGTTTCTGACCATGAGGCTGGGCCATCAGAGTCTGCGAGGAGGCACACTTCAGTTCAACAGTCGGACAGCAGAGCACATCCTTCAGAGATCAGATTGGCTGATGATCAGATAGAGATGATATCTCAGCGTGTAGCTTCCATACTCTCACGTCAGTTGGGTACTTCAGCTTTTGCTCAGGGATCGACATCTCACGATGTATCTGATCAGACACTAATCTCCCACATCTCCACTATGTTCCAGATGATTTTTGATCAGTCAATACGCATCGAGCAGCTTGAGGGTTGTATAGTGAGACTGACTGGCAGAGTATTTGACTTACAGAGGCAAGTGCTAGCTCTTGCCCATCCATAGCCACATGAGGATATCACTGAGGTCTCAGACCTATCTGCAGAGGCAGTTAGACTGCGAGGAGTCTTAGAGAGTGGTTTTGACTTTCTGAGGAGAGAGATCAGGGGCTCTAGTGAGCATACTTCCACTCAGTTCACTGCACTGCTACAATCTATTTTGAGAGCTTTGAACTTTCTGGACACCATCAGACTCTCTCTTGTAGCTCAGTCCTTTGCTTCTCAGCCTTCAGGATCTTCTCACCCGTCCACTCGTGCTGGCACCTCTACCCGTGGTAAAGGCAGACGTGATCGAGGTCGAGCTCGTGGACATGATCCTTCATCTCCTTACCCCATCTCTGATTCATCAGACTCCGATCCATCCAGTCATGATATCTATTAGATCTAGTGTAGTCTGTCTTTTCTTTAGTTTTTGTCTAGGATCTATCTTGTAGGCCATGTAATGTAATGTTGACTGATTGACTCTTGGATAGTTTCTATCCATGTCTTTTATACTCTAAGTCAATACTTATGTATTGAAACACCTTTGTACTTACTCATCCTTTGGATATATATATATATATACTTTAACTTTCAATGAATATCTCTAATCAAATGAAGTTACTTTTAAATTCTGAAATACTTGAATAGCAATATCTTTTCAATGAGCAAATTGATATATTTTTTTTTATGATTGCTATATTGAGGGGGAGTAAAATAATAAGCAATAAAGAAGGAAGCTAAAAATATAAAATTGATCCCATCAAAAGGAAGGAATAGAGAAAATATATTCAAAAAAGGGGAAAATAAAGAATCTCAATTGATACTGTCAAAAAGGGGGAGTAGAGCATTGAGATTGAGGTTGAGCAATAAGAACAATAAAGATTGAACATTAGCAATAATAGCAATAAAGATTGAACATTAGCAATAAGAGCAATAAAGATTGAACATTAAGAACAATAAAGATTGAACATTAGCAATAAGAGCAATAAAGATTGAACATTAAGTAAATTGTTATGTCAAATGAACTCATAAGCAAATTTTAAATTTATCTTCAAACTGTTTATGATGCATTTCGTTACAATATTTGGCTATAATATCTAAGTGATGCATCTTCATACTTTTAAAATTCATGTTCAATGCTTTCTATATGCTTTTGCTCAAGTATTTTGTCATCATCAAAAAAGAGGAGATTGTTGCTCCTTGAATTGATTTTGATGATTACAAAGCATTTGAGGGATTACTAATGATCTTGGCTTGGAAAAAGACTTATTGCATTTCAGGGGCAAAATCATAATCTTGTCAAGACCTGATTCAGAAGCCTCAAGAGCAAGAACTGAAGACGTACAATCTATTGGAGAAATTTCAATATTTTTGGAAGTATATTTTGTAAGAAAACTAGATTTTTATTTTTGAGTCGACCCCATGAGTTGACTCATGGCTTAAAGGGCTGAACGGCATGCTGAAATTTTGACTGGCACTCTCTGTGAGTCGACCCCATGGGTTGACCCCTTGGCAAGAGTCGACCTCTGCTGCTTTGTAGGTCAAAATTATAGAACAGTCATTTTTTGTTCTGTTCCACAGAGGTGACCCTATGAGTCGATCCATGAGCATGAGTCGACCCTATGAGTCGACCCCTATGGCAAAAAAGTTTCACAACGGCTAGTTTTTAACCCATTTCAATTGCATTTAATGCTCATTTAATGTGCTCTAACGGCTCTATTTCAGCCCAGATTACTTTCCACCATTATTTGAAGTTATAAAAAGGGGACTTAAAGGAGGGAATAAAAAGAAGAGAGATTTTTGAAAAAAATTCTTCAAGCATTCTTTACAACTCTAAGCAAGAGCCCACCTAAAGCATTCAAGAAGCTTTTAATTCAAGTTCACCAACTCCTCAAGTGCTCCTTCAAGTCTCCAACTACCTTAAGGAAATCAGAAAGAGCTTCCTTCAAATTGTGTAAAGTGTATTTAATGCCTTATTCGCTCATTAAAGGAGCTTCTTTTGTATTTCTGTGCTGTTAACTGTAATACTCTTTTTGAGTCATTATTTTTTATTTTGGAAAGGTTCCAAAATGTGAGAAGGTTGATCCGAACCTTGAATCGGATTGTATTGGATTGGCTTGTACCCGAGAAATAAGTGGACTAGCTTGGGATAGCTAGAGTCGGAGGTTCCGACGAGTGTATTCAGGTTGAATACAATTTAGTGGATTGAAATTCTCAAGTAGGAGCTTGGGGAGTGGATGTAGGTGTAAGGTTGGCACCAAACCACTATAAATCCTCTTGTTTGTGTTGTGCTTAATTTCCCTCCTTCTAAACTTCTTTATTCTCTTGCATTCCTGCATCTAACCATTACCCGTGCATCAATTACACTCTCCTTACTTATCTTTCTATTGTTAAATATTCTTCATAAGTTTTAAGTTAAGTTTAAATTTTTAGAAATCCAATTCACCCCCCCCCTCTTAGGTTACATAGCTGGGCAACAGTTGGCCGACCAAAGTTGGGCTTGTTTGTAGTCTATGTGAATTCTAGTACCTACTAGAAAATTAAAGTAATTTTTTGAATTGGAGGTAGAGGCTACTAATTCGAATAAAATAATGAAAGAATCTTGAGACTAAAGTCTAAGTCTCTAGGCTTAAAATAATTCATATACATTAGGTCATTGTTCCTTTTTCTCAAAATAAGACTAAACCTTAATTGCTCCAATCACTGTTAGACAGTGATGACTTATGGGACCCAACTTCGTTAATTAGTATCGAAAGTTGAATTTGGTTTAGCAGTACGAATCGGTTCATTTTGGGGCTTCTTAGTCTAGTCAAAATAATTAGTCCAAAATCGATCCAAATCAAGCATGTTGCTTCTACTGTCAAAGTAGGATCATAGGAAGAAAATTGACTTGTTTCCCCTAACCATAATAGGCTGAACAAGAGAAAGGAGCAAGAGTTGCTCATCAAGGATGTTATATGATAACACCTTAAAGTTTCTCTATGTAATTCTACTACCTAGGTATTAGATACCGATGGTCTTATGCAATTTGTTGCTAGTAAGTGAAATGTTTGAAAATGGTGAGAAATTTTTGAACGTTAGGGATGAAAGTCTTATTCCAATCCTAACTTTAGGAATTATCGAGCTTATTTTCAAACATTGTCATTTAGAGTAATTGTTACTATTGTCCATTGTTTATGATGAATATAATCTTTGTTGGCCTTTTAGCCAAAGATGATCATCATTCATTAATAAAGAAAGATTATTGTGATATTATATTCTTTATTAATGAATGATGATCATCTTTGGCCAAAAGGCCAACAAAGATTACATTCATCATAAACAATGGATAATAGTAACAATTACTCTAAATGACAATGTTTGAAAATAAGCTCGACAATTCCTAAAGTTAGGATTGGAATAAGACTTCCATCCCTAACGTTCAAGAATTTCTCACCATTTTCAAACATTTCACTTACTAGCAACAAATTGCATAAGACCATCGGTATCTAATACCTAGGTAGTAGAATTACATAGAGAAACTTTAAAGTGTTATCATATAGAAGGAAATGATATTTAACATTTACACAGCCTATTAAGTGTAATGTACACACCCAAGTTAGATAATGTCATGGAAGTCTATCTTTGGCTTAGTCACCTTGACAAGAACAGGATAAATGGATTAGCTTGAGAGGAAAATCTCGACATTAATGATTATGAATCATTGATAGCCTGTGAGTCTTGTCTTCTTGGAAAGATGACAAAGTCACCTTTTAATGAAAAAAATGAAGGAGCTGATAAAGTTCTAAATCTCATACATAGTGATGTATGTGGACTTGTGAACTTAAGTGCCAGAGAAGATATTAATATTTCATTACAGACGATCTATCTGGCATGGGTGCATCTGGCCTGCATCATTTGAAATGTTCAAATGATTCAATAATGAAAGATTGAAACAAACTAGATAAGGTGTTAGAACTCTTCGATCAGATCGAAGAGGCGAATACTTATCTAGTGAGTTTGTGACATCTCTAGGAGAGAATTGGATTCTCTTTCAGTGGATTCCTTTTCAGAACAAAGTGTATCTGAAAGGAGAAGTTAAACTTTATTAGATATAGTTCATCCATAATAGGATTCACTTCTCTGCCTGTTTCAGGATTGTGCTCTTGTGTAATTATCTATTTTACTCTGAAAATATACTGAGTAAGTCTATTGTGCAGATCCCATATGAGATATGGAATGGGCATAGATCTAGACTCTCTCACCTTTGGGTTTGGAGTTGATCGGCCTATGTCAAAGGTTTGCATATAGATAAACTTGGTTCTTGATCCAATAGGTGTTTAAGGGTTACTAATTCTATCATGCTGAAGAACATAAGATGCTCATCAGCAGTAGGACATTCTTTTTGGAAAGAAGTTCCTTAGAGAAGGAACTAATGCCTATCAAGTTGAACCTGGAAGTTTGACTGGTAGAAAATGAGCCGACATAATCTAGTAAACCTATAGAATTGGATTTGATTAGATCAAACTCAGAGCCCATTAAAGTAATACCTTTAAGAAGATCTGATAGAGTACCACATTAGCTGGACAGATACTTCAGTGTCTAGGTCTGGGACGGCGATCCTATTGAGCTCGATGAGATTAATAAGGATCCGATCACCTATAGGGATGCAATCAGTGGTCTAACTCTAAGAAGTGGCTTGGAGCCATTAAATCCAAATTGAAGTCTATGGAAATCAATAGTGTATAGACACTATATGATTCACCTGAAGGGATAAAACCCATTGCGTGTGAATGGATTTTTCAAAAGGATCAGAGTAGCACAAACGGGAAGGTGGAGACCTATAAAGCCTATTTTCATTATTTTTTCAGAGTTAGAACATACATTTTAAACATATATCTTTGTTATAAACAAAGAGAATCCCTACATTTATAAGTGGGCAAAATATTCGGTAGTGTTATTCCTTGTGTTGTCTGTGGATGAAATTTTCTTAATCGGGAATGGCATTCCAGCATTGCAAAGAATAAAGGTTTGGGTGTCATCTAATTTCTCCATGTTCAAGACCAAATATGGTATACTCACTAATGGTAGTGAGTAGATACCAGTCTGATCTAAGTAAGAACCACTGGAAGATTGTATAGACAATCCTTAAGTATTTAAAAAATACTAAGGTCCAGTGACTCAAATATAGAAATACTGACTTTAAACATGAGGATGTTTCGATTTCAGTCAGATCAAGATGACAATAAGAAAATATCAGATCATACCCTAATTGTAGGAGCAATCTGCTAGAAAGGTTCTAAGCAGGATACTTTAGCCTACTCAGTTAGTGATGTAGAGTACATCGTAGCATATGATGCTGCCATGTAATTGTTGAGCTTCATTAACAAGTTGGGAGTGGCACCCTCCACCGATGGTCCAGTCCTATCATAGCACTGGAGCCATAAATCTGGCTAAAGAACTGAAAGACCAATATATTCTGTATTGCTATCACTTTTGATTTTAGATCAGGATGACATCGATCTTTGGAAGATCGATGATAAAGGAGAACTTGACCGACCCATTTGCTGAGGCCTCGAAACTAAGAAGTTCTATGAACTCAAGTGGAAGATAGGATATTTGATATCATTCTGATTGGCTTTAGTACAAGTGGGAGTTGTTGAAAAATATGTCCTAAAGTCAATCATCTAAGTGGTAGATGATTGGAATTAGTATATAAATTATTAATAATAATAGTTATTTGGTAGATTCATCATAAATGTTCTATCTTCTTTAAATGAATCTCTAAATTATGATGAAGTCCTTAGAACCACAATCAATCGATAAAGAAGGATTTATCGGATGGTTCTTAGATTGTTCACGACCAAATGATAAGTTATTAACGAAGACGATAACTTATCAAGTATAGGTCGTTGTATGCCATATGCGTTGGTTATCCTCATAACCAAGTGATGTGGAGACATTGGTATGGCATCCAGGTAAGATGTAAGAGTACATCTGTATTGAATGTGACCAATGTAACACTCTACTATCAAGAGTAGTTAGCTAAGGCCAATGGGTATAAGTGTCCCTCCAACCTGAGATCACCATGGTGACTTGCAAGCAACTCACCGTACTTCGTGCCAGACTGTCTGTATTTTTAATATAAGTTCGAAAATTTTGGGGTATAGTTAAGTACTTGTGAAGTCAGTGTGTGAGTCAAGATGGGATTGACCACTCCTGATTAACTTCAGGAAGAGAATGTTTCGCTATGTTTCAATTTAGCAAAACCTAGGCCTGGGTAATCCTCGTGAGGAGTCACGGGATTTGCAAAATTTTGAGACACAATAGAGATGACTTATATGAGTATTGATAGCATACTCGAAGTTATCTTGAGTATTATTGGTCAGAAAGATGAATTATATGGTAACCATGGGTCAGGATTCTTAAAATATTGCTTTGTATACATTCGACCTATCTGGACGTTGGGAACCATTGCTAGATGGTTACTTCGACTGGTACAAAAATTGATTCCTATGCTACCGACTTAGGTTCGAACCTATAGATCACATACATAAGAGGTTGTAACCTAATCAGATGGTTAATCGATGATTAAGAATCATTCTAAGGTTAAACGATCAATGTGATTGATGTTTGACCTAATGTAAATATTGCAGGAGGATCGATTAGTAATTGGATTGCTAATTGGCTCAATCTGATTGAGCAATTAGATTGAGATCAAGTCTAATTAAATTTGATTCAATTAGAATTAGTTTGGATTTAATTAGATTAAGTCTAATTGATTTATTGGATAAGCCAATTGCAAGGGAGAATAAGTCCCTGTTCGATTAGGACTTGTATGCACCTAATTCCTAATTAAATTAGGATTTAAATCAGAATTAAATATAATTTAATCTGATTTAATTGGTTTTTAGTTGGACTAAAATCACTATTAATTAGGTTATAATTAATTTGGATTGGGTTTAAAATATTTGACCTAATCTACATAAGAATCCTAGCTAGATTAGGACTCCGTCTCTTCTCTTGCGCCACCTAAGAAATCTCAAGCCCACACCTACTAATTAATTTTTAGATATTTTTCTATGATATCACATCCAAGAAATATTATCTCACACCACTTATTTAGAGATTTGAATCAGATTTGATTTGATTCAATATGGAAAGTGATTTGGCTAATTATGAAAAGTGGTTTGATTTATCTCCTTTGTTTGAAAGAGTCCCTCTTCACAAGGACTCTTCCCTCCTCTCATGTGCCAAGTTCCTCCATCCTTATCCCTTCTTTTTATTTCCCCTTTTGTGGTTATTTTCATGCTCTCCATGAAATTTATGAGGCAAGGGGCGTCCAAGAGTTGGACACCCCATGGACTCCTTGTTGATTAGGTCTTTTGACCTAATCTGCCATATATAAAGTTGCTGCCCCATATGAGATGAGATAGGCAGTCAAAAATTGATGAAAAATAGATAGAAAACCAGAGGAAAAGAGGATGGCATGGGTGGTTTGAGGTGCCAAAATCCTTGGAGGAGAGTCTTCAATCAAGAAATCAAAGGTTGATATCTTGTAGAGGGAAAGGTAAGAGAAAAGATTGTCTTCTCTCATTGTTTTCTTTCATATTATTTTCTCTTTGTTTTTCATATTTTTATGTGATAAAAATTTGAGAGAGAAAGAGGGATGGCATGGTGGATTCATGCTCCAATGAGTTGGGGCATGGTGATCTTATTTTGGACATGATCTGATCATGTTCTGATGAGAGAAGAAGAAGAAAAGAAGGTCTTTTCTTAAGATTTCTTTTAGAACCCTTCTTCTTCATAAATCATGAGATTTTTCTATGAAAAAAATCAGACATCATAAGATCTAGAAGTTAGAAAATTATCTAGAGAAGAAGGTCTTCTCATGTCCTAGCATAGAGATGTTCTCAGGACATCAATCGTTGATGTACTGAAAGAGAGAAATTATCTTCTCTTAGGACTTTTTCTTTTATATTATTATTTTTGATTTTAGGGAAGTCAAAAAGTTTGACTTCTCCTTTGTTCCTCTTATATTCTTCATCTCTTGGAATATCTAAGAGATCTGAAGAATATCTTCTAGATTAACCATCTGGAGGGATCTACAAGAAGCTAGCACTTCAAGTGGATCTTCGTTCGACGAACCTCTGATTTTGTTGTAGCCTCGTGTGGATCACCTATAAAGGCCGGACGTGTGTGCAGCTTCAAAGACAACAAAAAAAATAAATCACAGAGTTCTCGACCCGTATGAAGGTAAGAGATCTGATCTCTTCTCTTATCTAGATGTGATCTAGGTTTTAGATCTAAAACTATTTTAGATTTGGGTATTGATTTGATCAATACCAAAGCTTTTATTTTTTGATTTATAAATACAATATGACATGTTATAGGTTTTAATTATAAGGTTTAATAATTTGATTACATGCATTTGTAGATTAAATTATTTAATTTATATATTCCATCGTGTTATATTTCAAAAATATTTTGAAATTCATGCATGAAACCCTGTACCTTTTTCAATAGTTGATTATTTTACCCTAGAATGATTCTTAATCATTGATCAGCCATATGATTAGCTAGAAACTACTTTTATGTGTGACCCTATAGATTTGAATCTAAGTCAGTAGTATAAGAATAATCTTCTTATACCAATCAAAGTGACCATCTAGCAATGATATCCGATATCCGGATAGATCGAAAGATTGCAAAGCATCATTCAAGAATCTATTGACATATGGTTACGATATAATTCATCTCTTTGACCCAAATGCTCAAGATGATCTAGGGTTTAACTGTCAACCCTGATATGGTCATCCATATTATATTTTAATTTTTAAAATCCATCACATGGATTACACTGATCAAGATTTTACTGAATTGAAATACACTGATACATTAACTCTTACTTATTCAGAGGAGTCAATTCTATCTTGACTCGCACACCGACTTTGCAAGTACTTGACTGTACTCAAAAATCTTTCATCACTGAATTAAAAATTTAGGTAGTTCGGTATCAAAGCACAGTGAGTTGCTTACAAGTCACCGTGGTGATCTCAGATCGGAGGGACTCTTATATCCATATCCTTCGCAAGCTACTCTTAACAGCAAAGTGCTCAATAATTGGTCACGTTCAGTGAGATGTACTCCTACGTATCACTTATATGCCATCTCAGTATCTCCACACTCTTTGGTTAAGAGGATAACCAACGTATATGGCACACAACAATCTATACTTGATATAGCTATCGTCTTAATAATAGTATATCATTAGGTCGTGCACTTAAGGTTTAAGGACTAACGATATATCCTCCTATATTGAATCAAATAGTCTTAAGGACTTCATCACATAATAAGAGTTCAAAATAAGATATACACAATAAAGAAAATATCAAATAATATTTATTAATTCAATAATTCATATACAATTATAATAATAAGCTCAACCATCAACAGACAGACGATTGACTTTGTGACACAATTTTCAACAACTCTCACTTGGACTAAAGTCAATCGGTACAGTATCGTATATCCATCTTTGATTTGTAGTCTTCGAACTTCTTGACATCGAGGGCTTTGGAAATTGATCGATCAGATTTTTCTTTCTGTCGATCTTTTGAAGCTCGACGTCATCTCGATCCACAATCTTTCAGACCAGGTGGTAGCGGTGCAGAATATGCTTGGTCTGCTAATGTGACTTCAGTTCTTTTCCTTGAACAGTGGCACTAGTGCTGTCGTAGTACAACAAGATGGGGCCATCAAGAGTTGTGCCACTCTGAGCTCATTAATGAACTTTTGTAACCACACAGCTTCCTTTGCAGCATCGGATGCCGTGATATATTTTGCCTCGCAAGTAGAGTCGACCACAGTGTACTGCTTAAAATTTTTTCAGTAGATTGCTCCACCGTTCAGGATATAAATATATCCCAACATGCTCTTACTATCATCATGATCTAACTAAAAATTGAAGTCTATAAATCCCATAAGTTTTAAATCAGATTCTCCATAGATAAGCCACTGATCCTTAGTATTTCTCAAATACTTAAGGATGGTCTTTACTGTTAGATGCTTGTCCTAGAAGCCAATATGGCTGACATATTGTAATAATTCTAGGGCATAATTTTATACTTAATATATTGATATGATCAATAAAAGGATAATTTCTTTTTCATTCAAGTGTGATGTGTCTTTGAATCATCCATAGAATTAGTTTTGATACATATTCTCAAAGTATTGAGAATTAGAGATGTGTATTTAATTCTTAAATACTCTCGATCATAGAATCATCATGAGGATGGTGATAGATCTGGATAGACTAGTGCACAAATCACTTCCTTCAGGATAGATGAGTCTTTGGTCTACTGTGTAGAGACATAGGGCGATAAGTATGGATGGTTGTTAGAGAACAACTAGTACTGAGCGTGACCATACGAGAGATCACTTGGATTTCTATTCAATCGTCAGTGATTGTCTCGATGCTGTAGTTGTGTGACTAGTTTTTTTATTTGAGATGGTACTGCTACTCATAGTGAGGCTATTAAAGTTTGATGGATACATAAATATGGGTCTCAATGAGCCCTTATAGTTGTTGGATGGATGTCTGGCTAGGACACTACCTCCCAAGATCTTTTCGGTACTGCACGATGCAGCAGAAAGAAAGAAAAAATAAAATAAAAAATAATCAAATATGTGGATCAGCCAAAAAAGGACTCGCCTCCACGGGGCATACAAACCTCACTATGAGAAAAAAAATATTACAAGAAGAGATCTCATCCTCAACCTTCGTACACCCAATTCTCTCTTACAGAAAGTTATCCCTCATAAATGCTCTCTCTCTAGGAAGACCTTCCTGAACCCTTGAAGTGACTGTTGTCCAAGAGCCTCTGCTTCTCTCCACAGTGCCACGCGTCTCTCTCTCTTTGCGTGGGCTCCCAATTTTTTTGCACTCTCCTCAATCAGTGCCGCACCAAGCCATGAGACCACCACAAAGTTCTCTATTTATGTACACAGGCTTTTAAAGGCCTTAAAGCCGGTTAGATTAGCATTAGAACTTCTAATCAAGCCCAAACAAATCCCTGAACTGTCGGATCAACACCACAAGCCTCTCAGAGCCATCCGATCATGATTGATCCACGAAACAGTGCCGTGGACCATACAAAATATGTGGGAAACACCCACACGGTCCATGCACCGATCTGTGGACCACCCGATCCATCATGGATCGAGAAAAATGGGCTGCGAGCCCGCGCACGTGCATGTGGGCCTGGGCCGCACCCACCTGGGCCTGGGTCGACCTGCGTGCTGGGCCCTGCGCACCCGGGCCTGGGCCGGCCCACTCACCCTGCGTGCCTGGGCCTGGGTTGGGCCCGCCCGCTAGGTCACACCCTGCACGCGCCCAACCCACACGCTGGCTCGCCTCACGCCACCGTCGCTCTGCCATCTTGAAAGAAGAGTGCCCTATAAGCCAATCGTAAGTGTGTTGCGATGGGACTTTCTTTAAAATTTTTCAACTCATGAAACAACATTTATTATTTGAGGCATTGATTCATCATATTAGCTGCATCTTATTATGTCTAAGATTATGATGAACCCCAAAGAGTAGGATAATGATTTTAAGAGACATGAATTGGTCATGCTAGTGAGACTTAAAATCCTAAAATCTTAATATTAAATATTTCTGATCGTAGGAGCATTGAGTAGGGGATCAATGTTTCAGATAGACTGGCACATCCTATATATGCTCAATGGAGAGGGTGGCAGATCTCACTAGCCACTTGTGTGAGACACTAATACAAGGATGTGGATGCTCATTTGAGAAATTAGTCCGCTGAATTGACTCGATGAAAGAGAACATCTAATGGAAGCTTTATTTGCATGTCAAAGATGGTTCTCTAAGTGAAAGTTGTGCAAGTGATCTTTAGACCTAAAACCATCATAGAATCTTGTGCATATGAACTCATATTTTGGTTCATACCCAGGCATGAAAATAAGATAAGTACGGGGTATTCTAGATATGGTGGAGTGTGTATGAAGGTTGTGAGTAGATCAATATGGAATTGATCACTCCTAGTAAGAGGAGATCGCATCCTGTGTATTCTCAATCCTAGATGACTCAGAAAAATCTTTTGGCCAAAAGCAGGAAGGAGATTAGAAAAAATTTCTAATGCTTCTTCATTGGAGTCATTATTGATTAATTGAGAATCGATATGAATATGTATTTGAGTTTGACATGATTCTATACTCATGAATATATTCAGGTGCAAGGATGATCGAAGGATTGAATTGCAAGGTAATTTGCCACTGAAGGGTAGATTTGGTATTTTCATCAAATTCCACATCTTCTGGGTAGTCATGATATATTGCTAGACGTCAATCTTGACTTATAGATTTTTGACCGAATTAAAGAGTTTAATTTGATTGTCAATTAGAAATGATTCTAATTATTAAACTCGGGTTAGCTCGATTGGACCAAAATCGATTAGATTGAAATATAATCAAATTTGGTTAACTTATACCTGAACCTACTACCAGCTAGATGTAGAACCCAATGGGTCACACACATATGAAAATTGGCCAAGGACTTTTTTGAAAAAGGTTGATTGAAATTTTGGATTCAATCAGGGTTCCAGTAAGCATGCTAGCATGTGTGGAAACCCTTGCTCCTTTGGAGACCAATTTGGTCCCATCCCTTGCTAATTAGCTAGCCTAATTTGGTAGATATTTGGGTCAGGTCATATTACCTGAAAGCAACTCAAATTGGGGCACCACATCCCATGTTAACACCAATTATGAAGAGTCCAAGTTGTGGTGGACACTTGGTGCAAAACAGATTCTGCGTACAAGTGTTGGCGTGGGCAGAAGAAAAAATATTATTTTTTGTGAGATTAAAATTATGTGTGATAGCTCACATCATCCTTCATCCTCTAGTACATATCACAAAATATGAGATATATTTTTTCTAAAATTTTTGAGGAAGAGAAAAAATTAAAAAAAGAAGGATGTCTCGCGTGCGTGCAGAAGCGTCTCATCTCTCCATGATTTGGAGAGTCCTTATCCCTATCAAATACTTTTAGATTGGAATGAGTTTTGGTGATAACATTCTAAATTAGATAAGATATTTTTGATTCTAAAATTTTTTCAGACTTATCTAGATGCCAAACAGATGCCATAAGTCAGTCCTGATGCCTGCACACGTGGTGATCAGCACTCACGTGAAGAGGTGCAAGGATAGATCCTTTCATGAGAATTTTATCACCATTTTTAATTTTTTAGAATCTAGATTGAATCTCCAATCTATATGGATTTTTTAAGGATTTTTTCTGATTTGAGAAGGGACGTGAAAATATCCCTTCTTTGGTTGCACGCGTGCAGACCAGGGTGCTGATCGACGTATCATGGATAAGAGTCCTTCTGCTTGAAGAACTCTTATCTCTGATAATCAGATCAGATATACCTTTTGGATAAGGCATGTCCCTCTCTTTTGGTATCTCTCTAGTGGCTATAAATAGGCTGGGGTGCTGGGTATCCGAGGAATCGAAGAGGAGTTTCCAATTTCTCTCCTGTTGCTCTCCTCTCTTTCTTACAACCTATCTTAGTTTTAGGACAAGGCTTTGGGATTTAAGACAAAGTCTTATCTGATCCTAACAAGGATTGTAAGGGTCCTAAAGTGTTGGGAAATGTGTCCTAAAAAGCCAATCGTCAAGCTGTTGATGGTTGAGCAACCAAGTATTGTAATTGATTTGTTAATAAATAAAATATATTTGGCATTTTCATCATAAGCTTTCATCTTCTAATGAACTCCGTTGTTATGATGAAGTCCTTAGGACTATTTAGATTTGATAAAGAGAGGATTTATCGATTAGTCCTTAAAACTGTTCACGACCAAATGATAGGCTGTTAATAAGGACAACAGCTTCTATCGAGCATAGGTCGCTGTAGGCCATATGGGTTGGTTGTCCTCTTAACCAAGGAGTGTGGAGATACTGGTATGGCATACAGGTGAGATGTAAAGGTACATCATCATTGAATGTGACCAACTCCAGAGCATTCTGCTGTCGAGAATGTCTCTGATGGGATATAGGTATAAGTGTCCCTTAGACTTGAGATCGCCTCAGTGACTTGCAAGCAACTCACTGTGCTTTGGTACTGGACTAACTAAATTTCTAATTCAGAGATGGAAGGCTTCTGGGCACAGTCAAGTACTTGCGAAGTCAGAGTGTGATCGAGATGGGATTGACCACTCCAAGAGTTGGAGAAGAATGAGTCACTGTATTTCAATTTAGCAAAACCTTGGCCAGGGTAATCCATCAGATGGATTTGATATTTTGAAATACAATGTGGACAACCTGATCAGAGTTGACAGTTAAACTCTGGGGTGTCCTATGATCATTTTGGTCAAGGGGATGAATTATATGAAAACTATATCCGCATGGGTTTTAAGGATGTTGTTCTACACATTCGACCTATCCGGTCGTCGGGTATCATTGCTAGATGGTCACTTCGATTGGTATAGAAATTTATTCCTATGCTATCGGCTTAAGTTCGGACCTATGAGGTCACACACATTAGAGTTCATGATCCGATCGGATGGTTGATCAACGATTAAGAATCATTCTAGGGTTAAATGATCAATACGATTGACATTTAACCCAGTGCAAGTGTTGCAGGAGGATCGATTAGCAATTCGATTGCTAATTGGCTTAATTTGATTAAGCCAATGGGCTAAGATTAAGTCTAATTAAATATGATTTAATTAAATTTGGTTTGGGCTTGATTGGATTAAGTCCAATTAGTTTATTGGATAAGTCAAGTGCAAGGAAAAAACTAGTCCTAGTTCAACTAGGACTTGGGTCAATCTAATTTCTAATTTGATTAAAAAATTAAATCAGATTTAAATCTAATTTAATCTGATTAAATTAGGTTATTAATTGGGTTAAGATATATTTTAATTAGATTTATCTAATTTTGATTTGATTTGGTTTGGAAAATCAAATTAAAATAAGTCATAAGACAGAATCCTAGTAAGACTAGGATTCCACCTTGCACCACATAATCCTTCTCCACGGCCTCTCTCTTATTCAACGCCAATCTCCACTTATTTTGTGTGACAAAAGCTCTCTCCCAGATCTCTCCCACATTCACAAAAGGTCTCCTCTCTTCTTTCTTACATGGAAGGTGGTTTGGATCAAATCTAAAAGGAATAAGTTTGGATTTCGAATTCTATGAGATAGAGTTTTAGAAATCCAAAACTCTTTCAATTTTGTACCAAATTTATCCAAATTTTTTTTTAAATTTTCATAGCTTTTAGAGTATACATTGTATACCCTTTTCTGATGATCCATGTATGAAAATATGAAGGAGGTGCTCAAGAGTTGGGCGTCCCTTAACTTGCCATGTTTGGATAAGCCTTGAGTAGGTGTTTGACCTAGACAAGGACTCTATCATATCTCTCTATATAAAATGAGTTTATTCATAAAATTTTAGATAAAGTTAGATATTTGAGAGACCTTTGTGTCATCCAAAAATTAGAGAGAAATACCTTTGGGTCGTGGAGATATAAAAGATGCAAGTTTGGTGTCTAGAGAGAAAAACGTGAAGAAGAAGAGGGTCTTCTTCTAGGGTTTTTGTTTTCATATCTTTCCTCCCTCCATCTTGAGTTTCCTGAGAGCATCTCAGATTTGAAACTCCTCCTTCTACTTTCTATCTTTGGAAGAGTCCAAATCAAGAAGAAGGAGGCACCTGATCAACCATCAAAGAAGGATCAGCACAGTACTAGATACTGTGCTGATTTCCTGAAGCAGAACTTCTGATCGAGATTCGTGGGCTCGTGTGGATGACTCCTAGAGGTCGGACACGTGTGCAGCTTGCAACGTCATCCTCAAGCCCAGATAAACAAGGTTAGAACATCTAACTTGCAAGGTAATAGATCTGATCTATTGTTTAATACATACATTAGATGTAGTATAGAAACATGTTGATATGATCAACATGTAGTTCATGCTATATTTATATATTTTAATTTTTGATTTAATGCTATGTAATAATCATGTAATAAGCTCTTAGATCTAGGAATTTTTTGATTTTAAAAAATAAATTTTGATTTATTTTAGTCTTCCGCTATATGATCTTGAAAAAGTTTCAAGATCTAACCCTCAAACCCTAGATCTGGTTCCTTCAATTGGTATCAGAGCCTAGGTTCTTTATTACATGATTATTGATATATGCTTAGATTATCTTTTTGATTAGATCTAATTTATAATCTGATTATTAAATCTAAAATTAAAATTTTAGATCAATCACAAACTGCAAGGTTGTCATGCTGTAAGGTTTACCCCTTACAGTGCAAAGGTTATCCTAGTTTGTGTAGATCTATCTTTAATCATAAATTTGTTAGATATGATCTAGATTAAATTTATGATTTATTAGATTTAAAATATATTTAAATCTGAAATAAAATCTCTTTGTTAATAATTTTTGTGCAAAGAAATTGTTTAAAGTTGAAATTGTTTCAATTACATGAACCTGTTTAAATTAGATCTAAAGTAGTTTCATGTTTATTTCACTTGCATCTTGATTATGAATCAAACATGCAATATGGTTGGTAGAATCATATTGTAAAATTATTTTACATATATGAAAATTATTTTTTGAAAAGCCAAACCCAACCCTCAGCCCAAAACTTAATTAAGAATTAAGAAGTTGTTTGATTAGTTCTAGGATTGTGAATTGAAGAACCTAAGACACAAATCATAACACATTGGGTTAATGGGTTAGTGGGAATTAGGTCCATTAATTGGGTTAGACCTATGGTTAGATTAAAGATGGACTTAATTAGAGAATTGACTAAATCTAATCAATTATTGTCTTAGATTAGGTCAAAGATTCTCTAGATCAATTACAATAGTTGTAGTTGGTCAAGTCCATGTCTTTAACGAGAACCAAATGGACTTGATTCTTGGCTAAGCGGTCTAGCACGAACTGTTAGGTTGATCTAATCGAAACTAATTAAATCAGTTGGTGTCTAAGGTAAACCAGACCGGTGGTTTTTAATTGGGAGCCCGCTTACCTGACCATTTCTGATGGTGTCTAAGGAAGCTTTGGCAGACCCTCCCACTAATCGAACTTACCTGGCCTCTTGGTGAAATTATGTTTTGATCGGATCACTTGACTATTCGAGCTGACCCATGTCAGCTAGGTAAATCAGTGTGACTGATATAGGTGCTCCTAGACCAGCCCTTTTAATGGTCTCCCTTAAGCTGACTTGGTGAAGCCAGTGGGAGGATCATGATAAGCTGGTTCATCTGACCTCATCCTCTAAATTATTTAAATCTTCTAAAATTATTAGGTCCTTAAAATGATAAAGTTATGGAGATAACTGAGTCATAGCCTCCCATTAAGGTGTTTGATAATGAGTCCATTAACTCAATAATCATTGCAGACCCAAAGGCCTGGTGCTTGTTGACTAATGGAATTATCACTCATCATATGACGACTTGGAAGTGTCTCTCTAATGGTGGTTAGGTGAGCCAACCAAAGTTGGGCTTAATCATTCGTTGGTTAGATACACCAAGTATGATCATGTTAATGGTTGGACCTAACTGGATCCTTACAGTGGAGGCCAAAGCCTACTGATTAGGTTTCTGGGGCAAAATTAAAATTATTAGAAATTGTTTAGAGAAACAATTGGTTATGAACCTACCCTTAGATGTACATGGGTTGACCAACCAAAGTTGGGCTTGTGTGCAGTCTAAGTGGATTCTAGTACCCGCTAAGGAATTAGGATAATTCCTCGAGTTGGAGGTAGAGGCTACCAATTCGAATAAAATAGTGGAGAAATCTTTTGATTAAAGTCCAAATCTTTAGGTTTAATGAATCAATTACTAATTAGGTTATGGTTCTCCTTTGTGCAAATATGGCCACTTCCCTAACGCTCCATCATTGTTGGACAATGATAAGTTGGTGGGACCCAACTTCGGTAGCTGGTACCGAAAGTTGAAGATAGTCCTGGAGCATGAACGGATCCTATATGTGATAATGGATTTTGCACCTGAGGAGCCAGCTGTCAATGCACATGGAACAGTCAGAGACACTTATCAGAAGGGGCTCAGTGACCAGACCATGGTGCGCTGTATCATGCTGGCTGCTATGAGCGACGAGTTTAGTCGCAGATTCGAGATGGCTCAGCCAAAGGACATGCTTCAAGTGTTGGAGGATGCCTTTGGCACACCCGATGATGTGGAGAGGCACAAGACTAGTTGTGCCATCTTCAACGCCAAAATACGGATGGTGCCTCTGTCACTGATCATGTATTGTACATGATCGAGCTGATGGAACGATTGAGCAAGCTCGGCTTTCCCTTGCATGAGCAGCTTGGGAAAGATGCAATACTGAACTCGCTGCCCAAGTCTTATCTCCCATTCCTCACTCATTATAGAATGAAAAAGCTTGAAGTAAACTTCCATGGGTTACTGGGGTTGCTTCAGAACTTTGAGAAGGATCACCAACTTCACAAGGAGTCGGTGAACTTAGTGGGAGGTTCGTCTTCTGGTTCTCGACCTTTTAAGAAAGGAAGAAGAACAAGAAGAAAAAGTGAAGAAGGTGCAAGTTCAGGCTGGGACATCAGTGCAGAGCCAGACCAAAAAGATCAAGCCTGATAAGAGTCTATTCTACTAGCAAGCACCCTAGATTAGATAGTGTGTCAGATATCTACTTATGGCATTAGAGGCTAGGTCATATAAACAAGAACAGAATAAACAGGTTGACTCAAGAGGGAATCCTCGAAGTCAGTGATTGTGAATCACTTCCAACCTGTGAGTCCTGTCTTCTTGGTAAAATGACCAAGTCACCTTTTACTGAAAAAGGTGAGAGAGCTACTAAGCTCTTGGGCCTAGTACATACTGATGTATGCGGGCCCATGAGCACCAGTGCTAGAGGTGGATATTTCTACTTCATAATTTTCACGGATGACCTATCTCGATATGGATATGTCTATCTGATGAAACATAAGTCAGATTCATTTGAAATGTTCAAACGACTCCGAAGTGAAGTAGAAAAATAAACTGGGAAGAGTATTAAAACTCTTCGATCTGATCGAGGAGGAGAATATCTTTCTATTGAGTTTCTCACATATCTAAAAGAGAATGAGATTCTCTCCCAATGGACTCCTCCAGGAATACTACAGCATAATGGTGTGTCTAAAGGAGGAATCGGACTCTGTTAGACATGATCCGATCCATGATGGATTTTTGCTAGCTTGCCGATATCCTTCTGGGGATATGCACTCGAATTGGCCTTTATCTGTTAAATAAGGTTCCAAGTAAGTCTGTAATTAAGACTCCATATGAGATATGGACGGGACGTAAGCCAGCACTTTCACACCTTAGGGTCTAGGAGTGCCCGGCCTATGTCAAACGATTAGTCACAGACAAACTTGGACTAGGTCTGACAAATGCTCATTCATAGGGTACCCCAAAGAGATAAAAGGATATTTTTTCTACCATGCTGATGAACAAAAGGTGTTCGTTAGCCTTAAGGCAATCTTTTTAGAAAAGGAGTTCCTTGGTGAAGGAACCATTGCCTCTAAGGTTGAACTTGATGAAGTTCAACAGGTAGAAGGACCGACACCAATAGCTGAACCTGAGTCTGATATGATTAGATCATATCTGGAGCCCAATGTACCTGCACCATTAAGGCAATCCGATAAAGTACCACATCAGCCGGACAGATACTACGGTTTCTTGGTCCGGGACGGTGATCCCATCGAACTTGATGAGAATAATGAGGATCTGATCACCTATATGGATGCAATGCAGAGACCTAATTCCAAGAAATGGCTTAAAGCCATGAAATCCAAAATGGAGTCCATGAAGGTCAACGATGTATGGACATTGGTTGACCCACCTGAAGGGGTTAAACCCATTGAGTGTAAATGGGTCTTCAAAAGGAAGAGAGGGCAAACGAAAAGGTGGAGACCTATAAAGCCCGTCTGTAGCCAAAAGATATCGTCAACGTTATGGTATTGACTATGACGAGATATTTTTCCCTATGGCAATGCTCAAATCTATTCGGATAATGCTTGCAATAGCTGCCCATCTAGATTATGAGATCTGGCAGATGGATGTAAAGACAGCTTTCTTGAATGGAGAGCTGACCGAAGAGGTGTATATGATACAACCTGAGGGGTTTACATCCACAGATGAGTCTAAGGTGTGCAAGCTTCAGAGATCCATTTATGGATTGAAGCAAGCTTCTCGGAGTTGGAACATGCATTTTGATAAGGTGATCAAAACGTATGGCTTCATTAAGAATGGAGAAGAGCCCTGCATCTATAAATGGGCAAATGGTCCAGTTGTAGTATTTCTTATCTTGTACGTGGATGACATTCTCTTAATCGGGAATGACATCCCCGCACTACATGGAATAAAAGTTTGGTTGTCATCACAGTTCTCCATGAAGACTTGGGTGAAGCATCCTACATCCTAGGGATGAAGATCTATAGGGATAGATCTAAAAGGATGCTTGGGTTATCCCAGTCCATGTACATAGACACTGTGCTGAAGAGGTTCAGCATGGAGAATTCTAAGAAGGGCTATCTACCGATAGGCCAAGAAATTTCTCTCTCTAAGAAGGATTGTCCGACAACTCCTGAAGAGAGAGAGCGTATGAGTAGAGTCCCATATGCTTCAGCCATGGGATCTATCATGTACGCCATGACATGTACAAGACCAGATGTGGCATACTCACTAGGAGTAGTGAGTAGATACCAATCTGATCCTGGAGAAAACCACTGGAAAGTGGTTAAAGCCATCCTTAAGTATTTGAGAAATACTAAGGACCAATGGTTAGTTTATGGCGAGTCAGATCTGAAACTTGTGGGGTTCACAGACTCTAGCTTCCAATCTGACCATGATGACAGTAGGAGCGTGTCGGGTTATATCTTTACTCTGAATGGTGGAGCCATCTGCTGGAAGAGTTCCAAGCAGCATACTGTGGCAGACTCTATTTGTGAAGGGAGTACATCGCAGCATCAGATGCCGTGAAGGAAGCTGTGTGGCTGAGGAAATTCATCAATGAGCTCGGAGTAGCACCCTCCCTCGATGGTCCAGTCCTGCTCTACTGCGACAGCACTGGTGCCATAGCTCAGGTGAAGGAACCCAAAGCACATCAGCGGACGAAGCACATCTTGCGTCGCTTCCACCTGGTCGAGAGATCGTGGATCGAGGTGACGTCGACCTTCAGAAGATCGACGGAAAGGAGAACCTAGCTGACCCCTTCACTAAAGCCCTGACGATAAAGGAGTTCGACAACCACAAGTCGAAGATGGGTATTAGATACTGTGCCGAGTGGCTTTAGGACAAGTAGGAGTTGTTGGGAAATGTGTCCCAAAAAGCCAATCGTCAAGCTGTTGATGGTTGAGCAACCAAGTATTGTAATTGATTTGTTAATAAATAAAATATATTTGGTATTTTCATCATAAGCTTTCATCTTCTAATGAACTCCGTTGTTATGATGAAGTCCTTAGGACTATTTAGATTCGATAAAGAGAGGATTTATCGATTAGTCCTTAAAACTGTTCATGACCAAATGATAGGCTGTTAATAAGGACAACAGCTTCTATCGAGCATAGGTCGCTGTAGGCCATATGGGTTGGTTGTCCTCTTAACCAAGGAGTGTGGAGACACTGGTATGGCATACAGGTGAGATGTAAGGGTACATCGTCATTGAATGTAACCAACTCCAGAGCATTCTGCTGTCGAGAATGTCTCTGATGGGATATAGGTATAAGTGTCCCTTAGACTTGAGATCGCCTAGTGACTTGCAAGCAACTCACTGTGCTTTGGTACTGGACTAACTGAATTTTTAATTCAGAGACGGAAGGCTTTGGGCACAGTCAAGTACTTGCGAAGTCAGAGTGTGATCGAGATGGGATTGACCACTCCAAGAGTTGGAGAAGAATGAGTCGCTGTATTTCAATTTAACAAAACCTTGGCCAGGGTAATCCATCAGATGGATTTGATATTTTGAAATACAATGTGGACAACCTGATCAGAGTTGACAGTTAAACTCTGGGGTGTCCTATGATCATTTTGGTCAAGGGGATGAATTATATGAAAACTATATCCGCATGGGTTCTAAGGATGTTGTTCTACACATTCGACCTATCCGGTCGTCGGGTACCATTGCTAGATGGTCACTTCGATTGGTATAAAAATTTATTCCTATGCTACCGCTTAGGTTCGACCTATGAGGTCACACACATTAGAGTTCATGATTCGATCGGATGGTTGATCAATGATTAAGAATCATTTTAGGGTTAAATGATCAATACGATTGACATTTAACCCAGTGCAAGTGTTGCAGGAGGATCGATTAGCAATTCGATTGCTAATTGGCTTAATTTGATTAAGCCAATGGGCTGAGATTAAGTCTAATTAAATATAATTTAATTAGATTTAGTTTGGGCTTGATTGGATCAAGTCCAATTAATTTATTGGATAAGCCAAGTGCAAGGAAAAAACTAGTCCTAGTTCAACTAGGACTTGGGTCAATCTAATTTCTAATTTGATTAGAAAATTAAATCAGATTTAAATCTAATTTAATCTGATTAAATTAGGTTCTTAATTGGTTAAGACCTATTTTAATTGGGTTGATCTAATTTTGATTTGATTTGTTTGGAAAACCAAATTAAAACAAGTCATAAGACAGAATCCTAGTAAGACTAGGATTCCACCTTGCGCCACATAATCCTTCTCCACGCCCTCTCTCTTATTCAATGCCAATCTCCACTTATTTTGTGTGACAAAAGCCCTCTCCCAGATCTCTCCCATGTTCACAAAAGGTCTCCTCTCTTCTTTCTTACATGGAAGGTGGTTTGGATCAAATCTAAAAGGAATAAGTTTGGATTTCGAATTCTATGAGATAGAGTTTTAGAAATCCAAAACTCTTTCAATTTTGCACCGAATTTATCCAAATTTTTTTTGAAATTTTTGTGGCTTTTAGAGTATACATTGTGAACCCTTTTCTGGTGATCCATGTATGAAAATATGAAGGAGGTGCTCAAGAGTTGGGCGTCCCTTAACTTGCCATGTTTGGATAAGCCTTGACTAGGTGTTTGACCTAGACAAGGACTCTATCATATCTCTCTATATAAGATGAGTTTATTTGTGAAATTTTAAGAAAAGTCAGAGATTTGAGAGACCTTTGTGCCATCCAAAAATAAAAGAGAAATACCTTTGGGTCATGGAGATATAAAAGATGCAAGTTTGGATGTCTAGAGAGAAAAACGTGAAGAAGAAGAGGGTCTTCTTCTAGGGTTTTTGTTTTCATATCTTTCCTCCCTCCATCTTGAGTTTCCTGAGAGTGTCTCAGATCTGAAACTCCTCCTTCTAATTTCATCTTTGAAGAGTCCAAATCAAGAAGAAGGAGGCACCTGATCAACCATCAAAGAAGGATCAGCGCAGTACTAGCATACTGTGCTGATTTCCTGAAGCAGGACTTCTGATCGAGATTCGTGGGCTCGTGTGGACGACTCCTAGAGGTCGGACGCGTGTGTGGCTTGCAGCATCATCCTCAGGCCCAGATAAACAAGGTTAGAACGTCTAACTTGCAAGGTAATAGATCTGATCTATTGTTTAATACATACATTAGATGTAGTATAGAAACATGTTGATATGATCAACATGTAGTTCATGCTATATTTATATATTTTAATTTTTATTTAATGCTATGTAATAATCATGTAATAGGATCTTAGATCTAGGGATTTTTTGATTTTAAAAAATAAATTTTGATTTATTTTAGTCTTCCGCTGTATGATCTTGAAAAAGTTTCAAGATCTAACCCTCAAACCCTAGATCTGGTTCCTTCATAAAGAAGGAGAATCAGAAGTTCAGAGGAGGTTCTAAGAGAGTGAGATCAGGTTCTTGAAGAAACTTGACCGGTATGAGGCTAGTTGAGTTCTAGGGACTAGAACTCTTGAAGCAAGGTGAAAAAGGAGTGCTGTCTTTGGTTCAATTTTCATGTGGATCACCATTGGAGGGCGGACACTTGGACACCTTGTGAAAATTAAGATTAGCACTATAGATATTTTTCTTATCCTAATTTATATTTATTATGCTTTGATTATAGTCAAGAGTTTCTGGACATTAGGGCTTCCGGTGCATTGGGTGTTTTGAATAAAATTTTAAACACCTAACCCTTCCACTGTGCCACCGAAACCTAATAGTGGTATCAGAGCCTATCTTGATTTATGTAATCAAATATTAAATTATTATCTTGATTGTGATCAAGCATAAGTTTTTTTGGTTTGGGTCAAGTCGGGTCAAGGGTTGAACCCGATTGAACATCCAAACCCTATCATATCTTAGAGATATGTTTTAAATATAAAATGTATGATGTATGTGTAAAATTTTCTTAGTAGCTTAATACTCTAATTAGAGTTCATCACCAGACCATCCGTTATAAGAGCAAGTAGGGTTCAGAGACCCTCTCTTCCTATTCAATAGGGTACTCTTATGGCATGTAGGGGTGCCACTATGATGTTCCAAGAAGAAGAATCATGAAAAGAGTGTTTTATATTCATGCATGTTATTAGAACTTCATGCATATATGATATGCTTGAGATATTTAGTTATAATCATATTGTATGATTCTGCTTCCATATCTTAGAGATATAATAAGATGCCATAATTAGTTGTTATGATTATTAAGATACAACTATTATAGTGCATTCTTGTGATAGATTGAATTAGGATGTGTTTGAGACTATTAAAGCCCTCATAAAAATCATATTAAGTCATAGTATTGTGAACCAGAAGCTGACCTATTTTCTTGAATCGATTAATTAATTGGTGTCTAAGGAGTGTTTCAAGTGTGGTGGTTATTTAATTGGTTCTGTTGCTGATCTGGCCAATTTTATTGGTGTCTAAGAAAAGCAATGGAGGGACCCCCACCAATCTTAACACTTTTCTGGCTAATTAGATTAGTTCGAATTTTGAATGAAGGTAGTTTAATATTTTAAACACTACTAAGGGCCTTCCTTCATACTAGGTTAATGTTACATCATGAACTATGGCTAGTTTGTTGTATTACCATAAGGCTTGTCATAAGGATTGAAATAACATAATCCTGGTGCATAAAAGATGCTTACGGCAATTTTGGATATACTGCTTTGTTGTGCTAACACAAGGGCAATTATATTCGATTTTGATTGTATTAAAATGAAGGGTCTTGCTTAACTAAAATATTATAGCTTGTTGTGTTAACACAAGGTTAATAATATTTTAGAGGCCAAGATAAAATATTAAGAATTGTATGAGATGTAATTGGAAAGAGTTTCCTATCTATAAACTCACAAAGGTTTGTTGTGTTAACACAAGATCGTTATGAGGAACTAGGATCTCAATTCTACTAAGATAAATATAAAATATATTCTGTTTACCATAAGAGAGGGCTATGGTATCTGATAAAATAGTGAGAGACATAACTAGTTTTAAAAGTCCTCATCCAGTTATGCATGTCAAGCATGAGTGGTCTGCTTATACTATTATTTTATGTAGATTTAAGTCTACATTATGACTTCTTTATTTTTATTCCATAATATAATAAATAAAACTATGTTGACTGATACAACTATGTGGATTGATTGAGGAACTCATAAATTAGATTTATATTAGAAAAGAACTCCGATATTCTGGATATTTCTGACCTTAGATTGGTCAGTAATAATGAGAAGGTAATGATATCTGTATGGATATTATTTATGATAAATTTAAAAATTAAGAGTATAATTGCAAGAATAATCTGGTAAGATTAAAGTAGGGTGCAAATGTAACACTAAAAGGTGTGTATATGATACAGACCTATTTTTTAATTGAGTGATTCAGATTCTGATATTTGGGTATTGGATACCACCTGTGGATCATACTTTTATAGTTTGTTACTGTAACTACAAAATATCAAAGATCTGAAAAGAGGTAACCTCGAGCTTTATGGCACAAGTGGAGAGTCCATTAACGAGAGGCTATAGGAATCTGTATGCTTGATTTATCTTCGAAAAAACTTTAAATTAAAAGACTATTATTCATGCCAAAGGTCATTAGAAATATTATTTTTATACCTTTGTTATTAAAACAAGGTTATAAAATAAAACTAATGGAAAATGGATACTCCATCTTTTTTTTTTCTAATAAATTTTATGGCAGTGGTTATATTGATAACAATCTTTTAATTCTTGCACTCAATAAAATATTTTTCATATTGAAAGAAATATGAAAAGAAAGAGAGAAAATTGAATGTCATATATCTCTGGCATTGTCGCCTTGATTATATTAGTGAGTCAAGGATAAACAAGTTATACCAAGAAAAATTCTTTGACTCAAATGATTATGAATCATTGGGGACTTATAAATCTTATCTCATGGGTAAGATGACCAAGACTTCATTTTCTGGATATGGAGAGAGGACAGGTGAGTTGTTAGCTTGAGTACATATAGATGTATATGGACTGATAACAACTTAGGCCAGAAGAAGATACTCCTATTTTATTATCTTTATAGAGATTTATTAAGGTTCGGATATGTGTATCTTATGAAACATAAATTCGAAGCTTTTGATAAGTTCAAGGAGTATCAAGGTATGGTCGAGAAACAAACTGAAAAAAATATCAAAGTTTTTCAATCTGATCGAAGAAGAGAGTACTTATCTAGTGAATTTTTTGATCATCTTAAAAGTAAAGGTATTCTCTCTGAATGGATCCCTCCTTATACACCTCAGTTAAATGGTATAGCAGAAAGGAGGAATCGCACTTTAATGGATATGGTGTGGTCTATGATATGCTTCACCGATCTTCCAATATCTTTCTAGGGATAATGCCCTAGAGACTGCCACATATATATTAAATAGAATGCCTTCAAAGTATGTTGCAAGCACTCCATATGAGATATGGAATGGAAGGAAGCTTAATCTTAAATATCTTAAGACTTTGGGCTATCTTACTTATGTCAAAAATATTTTTGGACATAAGCTTAATGCTAGATCAGACAAGTGTAGGTTTGTAGAGTATCTTAATGAAATTAATAGATATTATTTCAACTACCCTACTGAACAAAAGGTGTTTGTTAGTAGGCATGCCACTTTTTTGAAATATAAATTTGTCCAAGAAGAAGGCAGTGGGAGGAATATTGAATTTATAAAAGTTCATGATCTACAAATCGATCCAGAAATATCAGTGGTTGGACCACAAGAAGATCCTCAATCAAAAGTACCCAAGGATAAGGTACATCTACTATACACACCTCCTCTCTGAAGGTCAGATAGAGTGCGTCAAGCATTTCTGAGATATAATTTTATCATTGAGAATAACAATTCTATCAACATCATTTAGAATGTTGATCCACTGATCTATTCAAAAGTTGTCATGAATAGAGACTCAAACAGATAACTGAAAGCTATGAAATCTGAGATAGACTCGATGAATACCAACCAAGTGTAGACCTTGGTTGATGCACCTGAGGGTGTGACCCCAATAGGGTGCAAGTGGATCTTCAAAAGAAAAATCAGAGTAGATGGCCAAGTAGAAAACTACAAAGCTAGGTTAGTGACGAAGGATTTCAGTCAAAGGCAAGAAATTGACTATGATGAAACCTTCTCACTAGTGGCTATGCTCAAGTCTGTCTGAATTTTGCTTGCTATAGCAGCATACTACGATTATGAAATCTGGTAGATGGATGTCAAAATCGATTTTCAATAGTAATCTAGAGGAAGAGGTCTATATGACTCAGCTAGAGAGATTTGTCTCAAGTGGGAGAGCAAATCAAGTATGCAGGCTAACGAGATCCATCTATGGATCGAAGTAGATTTTGAGGAGCTGGAACATCTGATTTAATGTGACAGTCAAAGAGTTTGGCTTTATCAAAAATATGGATGAACCATGTGTTTATAAGAAGACAAGTGGGAGTGTTATTGTCTTCTTGGTTCTGTATGTCGGTGACATACTGCTCATTGAGAATGATATCTCAATGATGCAATCAGTCTAAACTTGACTATCAAATAAGTTTTTCATAAAAGACTAGGGTGAAGCATCTTATATACTAGGTATAAAGATCTATAGAGATAGATCTAAAAGGATGTTAGACTTATCCCAGTCACAGTACATAGACCTCATATTAAAAAGATTTAATATGGAGGTAAGTAAGAAAGATTACTTGTCTGTAAGTTATGGTATACGTCTCTCTAAGAAAATATATCTTAAAGACACCAGAAGAGAGAAAAAGAATGAATGAAATCTCTTATGCTTCGATTGTAGGATCAATTATGTATGCCATACTATGTACCAAGCCTGATGTAGCTTATGCTTTGGGCATAGCTAGTAGATTTCAGGCTGATCTAAGGAAGGATCATTGGAAAGTAGATGATAGCAAGTCAATATCAGGGTATATATTTATCCTAATTAATAGGACAGTGAGTTGGAAGAGTTCCAAACAGCAGATAATAGCTGACTCAACTACTGAACCAGAGTATGTTGCTGCTAATAAAGCCATTAAGAAAGCTGTCTAGATGAAGAAACTCATCATGGATTTAAGAGTCATTCCTAAGATTGAAGGATCGGTGTCACTCTATAGTGATAACACTGGAGCCGTTATTCAAAATAAAGAATCTAGGTCTCATTATAGATCCAAACACATCCTCAGATGTTTTCATCTCATTAAAGATAAGATATTGTCTTTGAATGAGTAGACAGAAAGAACAATATAGCAGATCTATTCACTAAGGCTATACCACAGTAGCTATATGATTGCCATCTTAATTGTATGAGATACAAAGGTGATTGGCTTTAGTACAAGTGGGAGATTGAAAGAAGAGTGCCCTATAAGTCAATCGTAAGTGTGTTGCAATGAGACTTTCTTTAAAATTTTCTAACTCATGAAACGATATTTATTATTTGAGGTATTGATTCATCATATTAGCTGCATATTATTATGTTTAAGATTATGATGAACCCCAAAGATTAGGATAATGATTTTAGGAGACATGAATTGATCATGCTAGTGAGACCTAAAATTCTAAAATCTTAATATTAAATATTCTTGGTCATAGGAGCATTGAGTCGGAGATCAATGTTTCAGATAGACTGGCACATCCTATGTATGCTCAATGGAGAGGGTGGCAGATCTCACTAGCCACTTATGTGAGACACTAATACAAGGATGTGGGTGCTCATTTGAGAAATGAGTCCACTAAATTGACTCGATGAAAGAGAACATCTAATGGAAGCCTTATTTGCATGTCAAAGATGGTTCTCTAAGTGAGAGTTGTGCAAGTGATCCTTAGACCTGAAATACCATGGAATCTTGTGCACATGAACCCATATTTTGGTTCATACCCAAGCATGGCATTAAGACAAGTACGGAGTGTTCTAGATATGGTGGAGTGTGTATGAAGGTTATGAGTAGGTCAATATGGAATCGATCACTCCTAGTAAAAGGAGATTGCATCCTATGTATTCTCAATCCTAGATGACTCAGAAAAATCTTTTGGTCAAAAGCAGGAAGGAGATCAGAAAGAGTTTCTAATGCTTCTTCATTGGAGTCATTATTGGTTAATTGAGAATCATATGAATATGTATTTGAGTTTGACATGATTCCATACTCATGAACATATTCAGGGTGCAAGGATGATCGAAGGATTGAATTGCACGGTAATTTACCACTGAAGGGTAGATTTAGTATTTTCATCAAATTTCATATCTTCTGGATAGTCATGATATATTGCTAGATGTCAATCTTGACTTATAAGTTTTTCATCGAATTAAAGAGTTTAATTCGATTTCCAATTAAAATAATTCTATTTATTGAACTCAGGTTAGCTCGATTGGACCAAAATCGATTAGATTAAAATCTAATCAAATTTGATCAACTTATACCTAACCTACTACCAGCTAGATGTGAAATCCAATAGGTCACACACATATAGAAATTGGCTAAGAATCCTTTTGAAAAAGGTTGATTAAAATTTTGGATTCAATCAGGGTTCCGGTAAGCATACTAGCACGTGTGGAAACCCTTGCTCCTTTGGAGACCAATTTGGTCCCATCCCTTACTAATTAGCTAGCCCAATTTGATAGATATTTGGGTCAGGTCATATCACCTAAAAATAGCCCAAATTGGGGCACCACATCCCATGTTAACACCAATTATGAAGAGTCCAAGTTGTGGTGGACACTTGGTGCAAAACATGTTCTGCGTACAAGTGTTGGCGTGGGCAGAAGAAAAAATATTATTTTTTGTGGAATTAAAATTATGTGTAATAGCTTATATTACCTTATATCCTCTAGTACAAATCTCAAAGTATGAGATATATTTTTTCTAAAATTTTTGAGGAAGATAAAAAATTGGAAAAAGAAGGATGTCTCGCCGTGCGTGCAGAAGCATCACATCTCTTCATGATTTAGAGAGCCCTTATCCCTATCAAATACTTTTAGATTAAAACAACTTTTGTTCATAACATTATAAATTAGATAAAATATTTTTTTTATTTTTTTGGAATTTTTCCAAATTTATCTAGATGTCAAATGGATGCCACAAGTCGGTCCTAATGCCTACACGCGTGGTGATCAGCACTCGCATGAAGAGCTGTGAGGATAGCATCCTTTCGTGAGAATTTTATCACTATTTTCAATTTTTGAAATCTAGATTGAATCTTCAATCCATGTAGATTTTTTGAGAATTTTTTCTGATTTGAGAAGGGATATGAATACATCTTTTCTTTGGTTGCATGCACGCAGACCAGGGTGCTAATCGACGTATCATGGATAAGAGTCCTTCTGCTTGAAGGAACTCTTATCTCTGATAATTAGATCAGATATGCCTTTTGGATAAGGCATGTCCCTCTCTTTTGGCATCCCTCTCGTGGCTATAAATAGGTCGGGGTGCTGGGTATCTGAGGAATCGAAGAGGGGTTTCCAATTTCTCTCCTGTTGCTCTCCTTTCTTTCTTACAACCTATCTTAGTTTTAGGACAAGGCTTTGGGATTTAAGACAAAGCCTTATCTGGTCCTAACAAGAATTGTAAGGGTTCTAAAGAAGGAGAATCAGAAGTTTAGAGGAGGTTCTAAGAGAGTGAGGTCAGGTTCTTGAAGAAACTTGACTGGTACGAGGCTAGTCGAGTTCTAGGGGCTAGAACTCTTGAAGCAAGGTGAAGAAGGAGCGCTGTCTTTAGTTCAATTTTCGTGTGGATTACCATTGGAAGGCGGACACTTAGACACCTTATAGAAATTGAGATTAGCGCTATAGGTATTCTTCTTATCCTAATTTATATTTATTATGCTTTGATTATTATAGTCAAGAGTTTCTGGGCATTAGAGCTTCCGGTGCATTGGGTATTTTGAATGAAAATTTTAAACACCTAACCCTTCCACTGTGCCATCGAAACCCAACACATCCCATCGTCGGCTGCCCTCCACCACCTCGAGTTTCGTGCCAACTTCAAACATGCGTATCTCCTCCGTTCGACTCCGTTTGGGGTGATCTTGATCTCGTTGGACTACAGATCTCGTTGTGGGCTCAATGTGGACTGAATCTCAAGATGTCAAATCCAAACAATCTTCACCTTGACTCGATATTCGCCTCCTTCTAACTCCGAGAGCTTCTAGATCTCCTCGCCCCATGTTCTGAGGCAATCGTCTGCTGATCATGGATGGGCAAACATGAGAGTCGAGCCAGGCCGCTCGATCCCATCTCTATCGTATGCTATGCTCCTCATGATCGAGACCTACTCGAGACATCATCTTGCGGTAATAAGAATCTCACCTTGCGACTCCCCTCTCATCCTTCTGGGTCTCCAGTCTATGCCCGATCCACCTCCACCTGGAGCTCCATCTCTATCTGGACTCCACCTGGCTCCTGAAGCACCACCTCGTACTGGGCTCCCCGCCAGGTAATAATATCCTCTTCTCTCCTTTTTTTCCTCCAGAACACTCCTATCATTGTGAAGTACCTTCAAGATTCCTCCACCAGCTATCATTTTGTAGCCTCTCGAATCCAATTTGCTCAGTGAGATAAGATTTCACCTGAAATTGGATATGTATCGGACCTCCCCCAATCTCTTCACTGCACCATCATATGTCCTCCAGTTGACCATCTCGATGCCTCTGATCACACAGCTCGATCCATCCGATAGGTAAATAGTGCTCTCACTATTCTACAGGGAGTCAAACTGCTCCTCTCTACAATATACATGATGGGTGCATGCAGAATCTAATATCCATTACTGAAAAAAAGTAGATACCTCATCAGGTATCTCCAGGACATCTCCCTCTGAAATGCTACTGGCCGTCGCTATAGCAACCATCATCTGATTTTTGAGTTGAAGGCAATTTCAGACTAGATGCCCCAACTCCTCATACCGATAACATCTGATTTTGTTCAAGTCCCTCCTAGACTTGGACTGCCCTCATCGTGATCTCCTGTCGCTCCATCTACCGCCTCTGCTCCTTCAGAAGCCACCAAGACTGAGCTACCGCCACCTGAGAATCTTGTTCTGGAGTATCACCACAGTGATCTCATCCATCTTGATGGTACTCTTTCCCACTAGAAGAACAGTCATCAAGGACTCATATGAAGGAAAAAGTGACTCTAGTAAAACTAGCACCCTGGACTTCTCCTCAACATTCTACCAATGCTGAGAAGATCGGTGAGAATTATCTGAAAGTGACTTAGATGCTTCTGCATGCTCTGTCCCTCAGTCATCCGCAGCTAGTAGAACTACCTCCAAAGAAAAAGAGTGTTGGTGAGAGATTTCACCATGTACAACTCTTCGAGCTTTGACCACAGCACTGTTGGAGAAGTCTCGCTAAGCACATAGATCACCACCTCATCTGCAAGGTACATACGGATAGTACTCACCACCTGCATCTGTAGTCGTTTTCAATCCCGCACCTCTATGGTGGTCACTTCTCCTCGCACAAGAGAGAATCAATCAACTCTTGCTGGATGAGCACATCCTTTACCCTTGCCTGCCACAAGAAAAAATTACTCTTTCCATCAAACTTATTGATCTCCATCTTGATTGATCCTGTCTTCTCCATCTTCAGTCTTACTCACCACCACTACAATCTACATCTTTGTACTATCTCACTCTGATACCACTTATTGGATGGATGTCTAGCCAGGACACCACCTTCCAAGACCTTTTCGGTACTGCATGATGCAGTAGGAAGAAAGAAAAATAAAACAAAAAATAATCAAATATGTAGATCAACCAAAAAAGGGCTTGCCTCCATAGGGCATGCAAACTTTACTATGAGAAAAAAAATATTACAAGAGAAGATCTCACCCTCAACCCTCGTACATCCAATTTCTCTCTCACAGAAAGTTATCCCTCACAAAAGCTCTCTTTCTAGGAAGACCTCCCTGAACCCCTGAAGTAACCACTATCTGATATTCAAGAGCCTCTGCTTCTTCTCCTCACAGCACCATAGGTCTCTCTCCCTTCGCATGGGCTCTCGATTTTCTTGCGCTCTCCTCAATCAGCACTGCACCAAGCCACGAGACCACCACAAAATTCTCTATTCATGTACATAGGCTTTTAAAGGCCTTAAACCCAGTTGGATTAGCATTAGAACTCCTAATCAAGCCCAAACAAGTATCTAAACTGTCGGATCAACACCACAAGCCTCCCAGAGCCATCCGATCATGATCAATCCATAGAATAGTGTCGTGGACCATGCAAAATGCATGAAAAATGCCCACGTGGTCCATGTGCCGGCCTATGGACCACTCGGTCCACTGTGGATTGGGGGAAACGGGTTGCTGAGCCCGTGCGTGTGTGTGTGTGGCCTGGGCCACACCTGCCTGGGCCTAGATCGGCCCGCACACTCATGCGCCTGGGCCTGGGCCCCATGCACCTAGGCTTGGGTGGGCCTGCGCAGCCCGTGCGCCTAGGCCTGGGTCGGGCCCGCCGTTGGGCTGCACCCAGCGTACGCCCAGTCCACATGCTGGCTTGCTTGGCTGCGCCCCGCCGCATGCGATCATGCCACTACAGCTCCGCTGGCCCACCACCGACCGTCGGCCATCCTCCACCATCTCGAATTCCATACCGACTTCAAATGCACGTATCTCCTCCGTTTGGACTCCATTTGGGGTGATATTAGTCTTGTTGGACTCCATTTTTCATCTCAAACCTCATTGTGGGCTTAGTGTGGACCAAATCTTAAGACATCAAATCTTAACAGTAGTAGATATTGACGATAGTTGGTCCACTATAGGAGTGAGGTGCGCATCAAAACAGGATCTATCGATCTTGATAGAGAGGAGTAGTCCTATAAAATTTTAAAGACTAAGTTAAAGAATCTATGGCCATAGTAGTGTGATTGATAGAAAGTAGTTTTCATAGAAGTCACAACTAGACTTGGGCTAATCGAATCTATCATATGACTAATGTTGAGGTTTAATGATTTATCCATGACTTGCCATCTAGTCAGAACTTACGATAGAGGGACTGAATCATACGTTAACTATACCTAGAGGTTCATTTCAGTTCTACTAAGTTATCACTACATACTTCTAGATGTCACTGGTAGATTGTAAGAGCTCACTAGAATCATTCTGGATTGATAATCCTTACTGAATTAGAGTAGAATTATTCTGATCCATTGAAAAGAGTTTCAATGATACAATAATAAAGATCATTGTATATCTCACTATCAGATAGAATTGAACCTATGGAATTACACAATAAAGGGATTAGGCTTGGAATGAGCAATTGAGCTTATGAAGTATCAATTGGGTTTAGAAAAATCCATTGGGTTCATGATAACCTTGCTAGCACATGGTTAGACCCAATTCCTCTTTCCATTAGGATTGCTTATTTGATAAGATAAATCTAACTTAATTATCTGCTAATAACCTACATAAATTAGATTCATGAGATTTCAATTGTTGGATGTCTAAGATTATGGATTATATTAATTAAGAGTGTAAGTCTCTAATTAAATTTTTTGATAGTTATTTTTGGGCACCATCTGGATTTGATCAAGTTGGGTATATCCATTGATTAGAGGGCTTTTAGTTCTATTATGGGGCATCTCTTGGGTATATTTCGGGGTGTCTAATTATGGGTGTAAGGACTCTAATTGTTGGTACTTAAAGGGTCTCCTAAAGTAAGTTGGATAACTTAAGTTAATAAGAAATCCAATGCAAGTAGGACTTGTATTATGTGATTGAATAGGATTCAATCCTTGTGCCTATTTAAAGGGACCTCCCCTAAAGTTCTTAGAGCATCTAAACCAACAGCCCCTCACGCCCAAAAGCTCTCCCCATGCCCTCTCTTCCTCTCCCTTTCTCTTCTTTTGGGCGTTCTACACGCCCATCCCTTGGGACGCGAGTCCCAAGGAGTTCCATGCCCAAAGTGTTAGGCATCCCATAATTTACTAATTGCTGGTGTTTTGTAGCAGCACAAAGTAAGAAGAAACTCTAAAGAAGAGGAGAAGAAGAAGATCAAGGAGAAAGATCAAGCATTGATCGTGATCCAAGCTTCGTTCAGATTCGGCAGGCTGAATTTTGGGAGAACCAAAATTCAGATTAAGGAGGACTATTTTAGGCTAATCTTGAGTGAATACTCATAGAGGATGGATATTTGTGTGGCTAAGAGAGAACCTCTTCTCTTTCAGATTTAGATTCGAGAAAAAAGATTGCGAAACAGATATGTAATTTGATCACAATCTGAATTCAGCATATATCAATTTTAGTATATGAGATAGATCTATATGGTTTTATATTTTTATGCATGCATAATTTAGATTAAAAATATTTTAATCTAATTTTCTACTATGATATTTAGAAAATAAAATTTTTGAAATATATATACATGCACCAAACCTCGAATTTCAACAATAGTATCAGAGCCACGGATTTTCATATGCTGAATTTTGATATACATATTTTTGAAAAGATTTCAAACTTAGATTTTTCCTTGATACATGAGATGTATAGATAGATCTTCTATCTAAAATTTAATTTTATATTTAATTTTAGAATATATAGTTGATATATAATTGCATGTATAGATCTGAATTTTGATCTAGAAAGAGTTCTAGTTCATGTTCATGTGATACATAGATGCATGCATAAAACCTGAAATTTTTATATGATCTAAATTTTGATTCATATATGTGATATATGATTACATATTTAGATTATAAATTTACTTTTAATCTGATCCATGATTAGTATATGAGATATATGATATAATACTAAGATCTAAAATTTTGTTTAGATCTAATTTTACATGCATATATTTGATATATGTTTGTATGCCAAAATCTAAAAATTATTTTTATATTTTAAAACTTACTTTCATGCAATAAATTTAGATCTGAAATATAATTTTAGAATCTAAAATTTGTGTTTGTGCATGAGGGTTTTGGTCATAAAAAAATCATAAATTGGGTCATGTGATAGGATTACATTTAAGGTTTATGATTTGAGTCATATGGGTCTAACTCGATTAAATAACTGATCAAATCAAGTCAAATATTGATAAGGATTAGATCAATTAAGTTATTGATCATACAATTATTGTTGATCAAATCGATTGAATTCTATATGTAGAATCGATTAACCTAAGGATCTAATTTGGCTCATTGGTTTGAGCCCAATTCGCTAGAGCTAACCAATTCTGATCAATCGACCTATTGGTGTCTAAGGTAAGTTAACGAGACATGATTATTTAATTGGTTTCGTTAGCCGATCTGATTAATTTATTGGTGTCTTAAGAAGGTAACGGGAGGACCCCCATCGATCTCCACTTACCTAGCCAATTTGAAAGATTGGGTCTTAAATTAGGTTACTTAGTGGTCTGATTTAGCCCATGCTAGTTAGATCAGTTATATGATGACTGATTAGATGAACCTAAATCTAAACCTCTCCATAAATATTAAGTTCATAGGTCTTCTACCATTGTAGATATGCAGGCATACTACTAGCATTGATTATTTTCGGCTAGTTACAGTAGTTCAGTTGTATCGAAAACATACAACCACTCTATTAGCAAAGAGTTGCTCTAGGGTAAGGATGGGATTAGACCCAATAACTGTTAGGTGAGAAATCCAATGACAGTCTTGTACCTGCTTGTGAATGATGGGTCAGGCTTAACTAAAAAGTATGGGCAATAACTGTTAGGTGAGCCCACATGACTTAGAGATCAAGTCACTGCAATATGCTTAGTGAAGCATCAAGGCAAAGAGTTGCCTACGTATCGGTGTACATGTTACCAATAACTGTTAGGTGAGATGCATGTCATCAGTGAGACTGTAGCACCCATTAGGAATTCTTTATCGCGTTAGGATTTCCATTTCTTTTTTCGGAGAGTGGAGGGATCCGATAAATTAGTGATAGTCATTGTTTGTATTTTAAAGTCTCTAAAAGTAAATATAAATATTAAGTATAAAAGTCTAACTTGAATCTCTACTCTCGTAGTTTAACCACTATGTCAGCTTCAAATCTCTAGCCTATATCTTTGAAACCAATCGTTTAATCGGTACCAATTATAAAGACTGACTCAAAAACCTCAAGATTATCCTGACCTCAAAAAAGTTAAGCCATGTTCTCAATTAGGATCCGTAGTGCTACCAAATCATCCTACTGCTGAGCAAAGAGTTGCTTTTGAGAAGTGGACAGATGAAGACAGTCGGGTCAAGTGTTATGTGCTGGCATCTATGTCAAATAAGTTACAAAGTCCACACGAGCATATGCCCACTGCCCGAGTCATGATCACTCACCTACAAGAGTTGTATGGTGAGCAGAGCCATACTGCGTACTTTGAAGTGTCCAAAAGACTCTTCAATCTGAAGATGCATGAAGAGCAGTCTATCCATGAGTACTATATGACAGTGATCAAGAATATTGAGGAGCTTGAGAAGTTTGGGCTAGAAATGTAAAAGAAATTGTAGATGAATTTGATCCTTCAATCTCTTGTCAGTTCATATAGTCAATTTATTATGAATTTTCATATGAACAAACTTGACTGCACTTTTTTCGAACTCGTCAATATGTTGGTCACCACAGAGGGTATCTTGAAGAGTTCAAGGGGCACTGTTCTCACTGTGGAGCGGACTTCTTCTTCCAAGAGAAAGTCTACTGGAAGGAAGAAGGTTAAATATGTGAAAAAGCAAAAGAAAGAGAGGAAGTCGAAGAAGGATGGTCCAAAGGTGGCCGAGACAAAGAGAAAGTGTTTCCACTGTCATGCTGAAGGCCATTGGAGGAGGAACTATCCTAAATACCTAGAGAGCCTAAAGATCAAAAAGGGTAATAAGCCTTCTGAAGGTATGCTCGTAATTGAATATAATCTTATGATTTTTTTTACTTCTAGTTGGATATTGGATTCTAGCTTGAGTGCTCATATTTGTACCTCAATACAGGTTCTGATAGAAAGTAGGAGGTTGAGGGAAGGTGACATGATCCTTAGGATCGACAATAGAGCAAAGATTGTTGCAGAAGCCGTTGGTACTTACCCTCTTCAATTATCGTCTGGTGTTAGATTAGATTTAAAAAATTATTATTATGTTTCTATAGCTAGTCGAAATTTAATTTTCATGTCTGTGCTAGCACAGAAAGATTTTAAAATTTATTTTAATAAAAATTTTTATTTTATTTATTTATAAAATAAATTAGTTACATGATATCTTTTAATTAACAGTCTTTATCACTTGTATGTTGATACAAATATGAACCTAAATGAGCAAATAGTGAGTGTCGTAGGTCAAAAGAGATCCAGAGATGAAATTAACCAAAAGTACTTATGGCACCATAGACTAGGCCATATTGGAGAGGATAGGATAAACAGACTGGAGAAGGATGGGGTCCTTGGCTCTCTTAACCCAGAGCTGTATCCAGCTTGCAAATCTTGCCTTCGAGAAAAGATGGCCAAGTTACCTTTTGTAGGACATGGAAAAAGGTCTACAGAGCTACTTACCCTGGTACACACCGACGTGTGTGGGCCATTTAATGTGTAGACCAGGGATGGTTATACCTACTTCATTATCTTTACCAATGACCTGTTTAGGTACGGGTATGTGTATCTCATAAAACACAAGTCTAAGACATTTGAAAAGTTCAAAGAATTCAGGCATGAAGTAGAAAAGCAGACAGGCAAACCCATTAAGGTTCTTCGATCTGATCGCAGAGGTAAATACCTTAGTCAGAAATTTTTGAGATATCTTAAGGACAATGGTATAGTCTCTCGATAGATCCCTCCTAGAATACCTCAACTCAACGGGGTATCCGAAAAGAGGAACAGAACCCTATTGGATATGGTCTAGTCTATAATGAGCTTCACTGATCTATCCTTATTTCTTTAGGGACATGCCTTGTTAACTGTCATTCACTTGTTGAATAGGGTTCCATCAAAGTCTGTTCCTATTACACCATATGAGATATGGTTCAGTAAGAAAGTCGAGTCTGGATTATCTCAAGACTTGGAGATGTCCGACCTATGTCAAGAGACAAATGGCGGATAAGCTAGAAGATAGATCTATTATAGCTCGCTTTATAGGGTATCCAAAAGAATCCATTGGATACTACTTATTTCTACAAGATCATAATATGATTGTGAGTCAAAACACCATATTCCTAAAAAAATAGTTTATCCAGAATGGTAGCAATGGGAGATTAATGGAGCTCGAAGAGAAAGTCTCTAAAGAACCCAGAGCTATAGATCCTCAAGAACCCGTAGTCCATGAGCCAATAGTTGATATTCCTCTACCACCTCGTAGATCTAGCAAGATCTCCCGACCTTCAGAAAGGTACATGAGTATGCTTACAGAGGAAGTAAAGAAAATATTTCTTATGGGAGATAGGTATCATAGTGATGATCCTAATACCTTTGATGAGGTAATGTCTGACACCGATCCCAAAAAATGGTTAGATGCTATGAAGTCAGAAATTGACTCGATGCACTTGAACCAAGTCTAAAATTTAGTGGATCCACCTGATGGTATCGTACCCATTGAGTATAAATGGATCTACAAAAGAAAGATAGATGCCAATGGTAAGGTAGAGACCTTTAAAGCTAGGCTTGTGGCTAAAGGTTATAGTTAGTACGAGAGCATTGACTATCAGAAAATCTTCTAGTCCGTACCCATATTGAAATCTATCCATACTTTGCTTGCTGTTGTGGCTTACTATGATTATGAAATCTGACAGATAGATGTGAAAACTGCTTTCCTAAATGGATATCTTAAGGAAGATATCTATATAGAACAGCCTATGAGTTTCACATCCGGTGATGGTGATCACAAAGTCTGCAAGCTGCAAAGGTCTATATACAGATTGAAGCAGGCTTCTCAGAGTTGAACTATCATTTTGATGAGGCAATCAAATCATTTGATTTCATAAAAAATGAAGAGAATCTTGTGTGTACAAAGGGTCTGTAGGAGTGCGATCACCTTCCTCATATTGTACGTAGATGATATTCTCTTTATTGAAAATGACATTCTCATACTGACCATGGTCAAAAGATGGTTGTCCAAAGAATTCTCCATTAAAGACCTAGGAAAAGCATCTTATATTCTCGGAATAAAGGTTTATAGGGATAGACCTATATGGATGCTTGACCTATATAAAGCTGTATATCAAGAAGGTGCTGAAGATGTTCAGCATGAAAAACTCTAAGAGAGGTCTCTTATCTCTTAGGCATGGTATTAGTCTCTCCAAGATGATGTGTCTGACCACATTGAGGAGATACAGCACATGAGTAGGATTTCTTATGCCTCGATTATAGGAAGCCTCATGTATGTCATGCTATATACTCAACCTGATATTGCCCTTACCGTGAGTATCACGAGTAGGTATCAATCAAATCCAGACAAGAACATTGGATAGCTGTGAAAAATATCTTTAAATACTTAAGAAGGACTAAAGATTTGTTCTTGATCTTTGGAGGTGATTTTGAGTTACGAGTCAAAGGCTATACTGACTCAGACTTCATATCTGATTCTGATGATAGAAAGTCTACATCAGGGTACATGTTTATTTACAATGGTAGTGCAGTTAGCTGGAAGAGTTCCAAGCAACCCATCATAGCAGATTCGACCACGGAGACTGAGTATGTCGCTCCTTCGGATGCTGCAAAAGAAGGCTTCTGGTTTAAAAAGTTTGTTGCAAAATTTGAGGTTATGACATCAGATGTCATACCATTGTACTGCGACAACAATGGAGCCATAGCACTTGCTAAGGAGCCAAGGTTTCATCAAAAATCTAAGCACATCGAGTCATATTTTTATATCATACACGACTACCTCAAAAAGAAATATGTCAAGGTGTGAAGAGTAGACTCCGCAAACAATGTGACAAACTCGCTGATTAAGCAGTTGAGCCAACCAAAAATAGAAGTCCACTTTGAGAAGATGAGACCTAGATTTATGGCCAATTGGCTTTAGTCCAAGTGGGAGATTGTTAGATGTATGTCCTAGAAGCTAATATGGATGACACATTGTAATAATTCTAGGATATAATTTTATACTTGATATATTAACATGATCAATAAAAGAGTAATTTCTTTTTCATTCAAGTGTGATGTGTCTTTGAATTATACATGGAATTAGTTTCGATACATATTCTCAAAGTGTTGAGAATTAGAGATATGTATTTAATTCTTAAATACTCTCGGTCAGAGGATCATCATGAGGATGGTGCTAGATCCAGATAGATAGATGCACAAATCACTTTCTTCGAGATAGATGAGTCTCTGGTCTACTGTGTAGAGATACAGGACGACGAGTGTAGGTGGTTGTTAGAGAATAACTAGTATTGAGCGTGACCATACGAGAGATCATTGGATTTTTATTCAATTATCAGTGATTATCTCGATGCCGTAATTGTGTGACTGATCTTTTGACTTGAGATGGTATTGCTACTCGCAATGAGACTGCTGAAGTTTGACTGACACATAAACATGGACCTCAATGAGCCCTTGTAGTGGATGTTGGTGATAGTTAATCCACTGTAGGAGTGGGGTGTACATCAAGACAGGATCTATCGATCTTGATAGAGAGGAGTAGTCTTATAAAATTTGAAAGGCTAAGTCCAAAAATTTATGGCCATAGTAGTGGGATTGATGGAAAGGAGTTTTCATAGAAGTCACAACTGGACTTGAGCTAATTGAATCTATCATATGACTGATGTTGAGATTTGATGATTTATCCATGACCTGCCATCTAGTCGAGACTTATGATAGAGAGACTGAATCACATGTTAACTATATCTAGAGATTTATTTCAGCTCTACTGGATTATCACTACATACTGCTAGGTGTCATTGGTGGATTATGAGAGCTCACTAGGATCATTTTGGATCGACAATCCTTACTGAGTTAGAGTAAAATTATTTCAACCCATTGAAAAGAGTTTCAATGATACAATAATAGAGATCATTTTATATCTCACTATCAGATAGAATTAAATCTTTGGAGTCATGTAATAAAGAGATTAGGCCTGGAATAAGTAATTGAGCTTATAAAGTGTCAATTGGGTTTAGAGAAACTGATTGGGTTCATGATAACCTTACTAGCACATGGATGGACCTAATTTCTCTTTCTATTAGATTATTTATTTGATAAGATAATTCTAACTTAATTATTTCTAATAACCTACAAGAATTAAATTTATGAGACTCTAATTGTTGGGTATCTAAGGTTATAGAATATATTAATTAAGAGTGCAAGTCTCTAATTAATTTTTTTGATAGTTATTTTTGGGCGCCACCTTGATTTGATCAAGTTGGATGTCCATTGATTAGAGAGCTTTTAGTTCTCTTATGAGGTGTCTCTTGAGTGTATTTTAGAGTTTCTAATTATGGGTGCAAGACTCCAATTATTGATGCCTAAAAGGTCTCCTAAAGTAAGTTGGATAACTTAAGTTAATAGAAAACCCAATGCAAGTAGGACTTATATTATGTGATTGAATAGGATTCAATCCTTGTGCCTATTTAAAAGGACCTCCCCTAAAGTCCCTAGAGAATCCAAACTAGTAGCCCCTCATGCCTAAAGGCTCTCCCCACGCCCTTTCTTCCTCTCCCTTTCTCTTCTCTTGGGCATTCTACATGCCCATCCCTTGGGATGCGAGTCCCAAGGAATTCCACGCCCAAGGTGTTGGGCATCCCATAATTTACTGATTGCTGGTGTTTTGTAGCAGCACAAAATAAGGAGAAACTCTAGAGAAGAGGAGAAGAAGAAGATTAAAGAGAAAAATCAAGTGTTGATCACGATCTAGACTTTGTTCAGATTCAACATATTAAATTTTGGGAGAACCAAAATTTAAATTAAAGAGGACTGTTCTAGACTAATCCTGAGTGGATACTCGTAGAGGCCGGATACTTGTGCAGTAAGAGAAAACCTCTTCTCTTTCAGATCCAGATTCAAAGAAAAGATTGTGAAACAGGTATGTGATTTGATCACAATCTAAATTCAGCATATATCAATTTCAGCATAGGAGATAGATCCATGTGATTTTATATTTTTATGTATACATAATTTAGATTAAAAATATTTTAATCTTATTCTCCACTATGGTGTTTAGAAAATAAAATTTTTGAAACATATATGCATGCACCAAACTCTGAATTCCAACATTTATAACCTTCCAGTGATTCTCACCTAGATCGGACTAGTATCTGCTCACTACTCCTAGTGAGTATGCCACTTCCAATTACGTACATGTCATGAGATACATAATAGATCCCACTGCTAAAGCATATGAAATTTTACTCATACGCTCTCTCTCTAGAGGAGTTATTGGACAATCACTCTTCAAGAGAAAAATTCTTTGGCCAATCGGAAGATAGCTTTTCCTAGAATTTTTCATGCTGAACCTTTTCAATACAGTATCAATGTACATCGACTGGGATAATCTAAGCAATCTTTTAGATCTATCTCTATAGATCTTCATCCTAAGGATGAAGGATGCTTCTCACAAATCCATCGTGGAGAACTATGATGACAACCAAATTTTTATTTCCTGTAATGCAAGGATGTCATTCCCGATTAAGAGAACACTATTGACATATAAAATAAGAAATACTATCACAAAGTTATTAAACCACTGGTATATGCAGGGTTCCTCTTCATTCTTAATGAAGCCATACGTTCTGATCACTTTATCAAAATGTATGTTTCAACTCTAAGATGCCTGCTTAAGTCCATAGATGGACCTCTGAAGCTTGCACACACTCATCTGTGGATATGAAACCTTCAGGTTGTACCATATATATCTCTTCTTCTCTCTCCATTTAGGAAGGTTGTGTTCACATCCATTTGTCAGATTTCATAGTCCAGATGTGCTGCTACCGCAAGCATGATCCCAATGGACTTGAGCATTGTCACAAGAGAAAACATCTTGTTATAGTTAATACCATAACACTGACGGTAACCCTTGGCAACCAGAAGACTTTATAGGTCTCCATCTTTCCATCTGCACCCCTCTTCTTTTTGAAGATCTACTTACATCCTATGGGTTTTATTTTTTCAGGTGGATCAATCAATGTCCATACATTGTTGACTTTCATGGACTCCATTTCAGATTTCATGGCTTTCAGCCACTTATCAGAATCAAACCTCTACATCACACCCATATAGGTGATTGGATCCTCATTATTCTCATCGAGTTTAACTGGATCTCCATCTCAGACTAAGAAATCGTAGTATCTATTCGGTTGACGCGATACTCTACCAGATCTCTTAAAGATATTTCTATAATAGGTTCTGGATTTGATCTAATCAAGTCTGACTCTATGGGTTTACTAGATTGTGTCGGTTCTTCTACCAATCAAACTTCATCAAGTTCAATCTTTGAGGTATTGTTTCTTCACCAAGGAACTCTTTTTCTAAAAAGACTATCCTATTGCTGATGAACACCTTCTGTTCGTTAGCAAGATAGAAGTAATATCTTTTGGTCTCTTTTAGGTATCCTACAAATAGACACTTATCAAATCTAGGTCCGAGCTTGTCAGTTTTCAAATATTTGACATAAGCGGACATCCTCAGATCCTAAGGTGAGAGAGTGTTGGTTTATGTCCTGTCCATATCTCATGTGGTATTTTACTTACAAACTTACTCAAAACTTTATTTAAAATATAACAAGCTAACTCGAGTGTATATTCTCAAAAAAGATCGTAGACTTGCAAAGTCCATCATGGATCAAACCATATCTAGCAAGATTCGATTTCTCCTTGTCAATACACCATTATGCTGTGGTGTTTTAGGAGGGATCCATTGTGAGAGAATCTCATTCTCTTCTAAGTATGTCAGAAACTCACTGGAGAGGTATTCTCCTCTTTGGTTAGATCGAAGAGTTTTAATACTCTTTCTAGTTTGTTTCTGTACTTCATTATGGAATCGTTTGAACGTTTCAAATGAATTTGACTTATGTGTCGTTAAGTAGATGTGCCCATACCTCGATAGATCATCTGTAAATATAATGAAATAATAATATCCATCTCTGGCACTAGTGTTCATCAATCCACATACATCAGTATATATCAAACCTAGAACTTCACTAGCTTGCTCATCTTTTTTAGTAAAAGGTGGCTTGGTCATTTTTTCAAGAAGACAGAACTCACAGGTTGAGAATGATTTACAATGACTGACTTCGAAGATTCTCTTTTGTGTCAACCTATTTATTCTATTCTTATTAACATGATCTAACCTACAATGCCAAAGATAGATATCGGAGACATCACTAATTCTAGAGTATTTACTGGATGTGACATTACACTAACAGATCATGACAATATATAAATACTATTGTTCAGTTGTCTATTCATCATATTAACACCATTCATAATGATATTAAAATTATTTTTTTTATTAAAATTTTACAACCGTACATGGCCAAAAGGCCTACAGAAATAATATTTAATAAAAAAGAAAGACAAAAATGATATTCATTTAAAATAATTATATTAGACTTGAATACAAGCTTAATAGTCCCTAATGCTAGAACTGAAACTAATCTTCCATCTCCAACATTAAGAAACTTTTCATCTTCTTCAAATCTTTACTGACCTGCAGATCCTGCAATGAATTACAAATATTAAATAGACTTTGATATCTAGACCCAGGTAGTAGAATCACAAATTGAGAAATTATAAGGTGTTATCATATAATTATCTTATCCAGCAATAACTTGTTTCTTTCTCGACCTGTTCGTATCCAAGGAGGCAATGTATTGAGGATAATTCCTCTTCCAGTGCCCCTGCTTATTACAGTAGAAGCATTCTGCCTGACTCTGATCGGACTTGGATTTCTTGGTCTGATAGGGCTTGGGTGCCCCAGCACTTTGTATCCTTTTTTTGTTCTTCTTGTTCTTTTTTCTTTCTTAAAAGATCGACATCCAAAAGAAGACCTTTCAATAACATTCATCGACTCCTTAAGGAGCTGGTGATCCTTCTCAAAGTTCTATAGTAACTTCAGTAAACTATGGTAGTTGACTGCAGGCTTTATCATTAAAAAATGAATAAAAAAGGGAGGTAGGACTTGGACAGAGTTTAGAATAGCATCTTTCTCCAACTGCTCATGCAAGAGAAAGCCAAGCTTGCTTAGGCACTCAATCATCTCGATCATGTACAATACATGATCAGTGACTGATGCTCTTTCTCTCATTCGAGCATTAAAGATGGTACAACTAGTCTTGTACCTCTCAACATCGTCGGGTGTGTCAAAGGACTCGTTCAACATTTACAGCATGTCCTATGGCAGAGCATTCTCGAAATGACAGTTGAACTCATCATTCATTGTCGCCAGCATGATACAACGAACCGTAGTTCAGTTGTTGAGCCACTTCTGATAAGTGTCTCTGACCGTGCTACGTGCGTTCGAAGCTGGCTCCTCAGGTGCCGGATCTGTCAACACATATAAGATCCGTTCATATTCTAGGATAATTTTAAGCTTTCGATATCAACTATCAAAATTTGATCCCATCAGTTTATCACTATCTAATAGTGATCGGAGTGACAAGGTAGTGGCCATAACTGTAAAAAAAAATCAAAACTCAATTAGTATATGAATTGATTAAGCCTAAAAATATGGATTTTAGTCTAAAATTTTTTTCACTATTTTATTCAAATTGATAGCCTCTACTTTCAATTTGAGAAATTACACTAATTCCTTAGTGGGTACTAGAATCCACATTAACTGCATATGGGCTCGAGTGTAGCTCGACCAATCCTTATGCAACCATGGGTAGGTTCTTAACCAATTATTTCATCAAATAATCTTTAGTATTCAATTTTGCCCCAAACATTTCTTTAGCAGGCGTGTGGTGCCTCCACTAAAAATTCTTGTTAGGTCCAACCATTAACATGTCAGAATTTAATACATCTAACAAATGAGTGATCAGGTCGAGTGTCGCTTGGTCAACCTGACCATTATCAAAAAAATACAACTAAATCAACATATTATGAATGATAATTTCGATAGCCAGATAAGCACCAAGCATGTGGCACCTCCAATGATCATTTAAACTATTGGACTCATTATCATCCAACTTAATGGGAGGCTATGATCTAGTTATCACCATAACTATTTCATTTTTAGGGACCTAACAATTTTAGAAGATTTAATTAGTTGAATTGAGAGAAGAGAAAAGACTTGACCAGTTAATCTTAATCCTTCCACTGACTTCATCAAGTCAGATTAAAGAAGATTAAGCAAAAGCTGGTCCAACCAACTAGTCATAAATCCTCCCATTGACTTCACCAAATCGTGAAGAGGACTCAAGACAAGTTGAACTAGGGGCACCTAAATCAGTCATACTGATTTCTTAGTTAGCATGGGTCCACTCTAATCATTAAGTGATCTAACCAAAACATAATTTACTATATTGGTCAGGTAAGTGAGATCGATGGGAGGGATATGCCATTAACTTGATATAGACTCAATCTATGGAGTAGCTCTCAATTAATGACCACCGATCAAAGCTGCCATACTTATCTTAGACACCAATTGGTTAGTTATTTTTAATTTGATCAAATTATAGACTTGGATTCGACCACGGAGCTATGATCAAAGTTCATATTGGTCTAATCAAAGATATGGACTTGACCAACTACAACTATTGAAATTGATCAAGAGAAGAAATTGATCCAATCAGAATTAGCTTTTAATTAGATTTGATCAATTACTAACATGATTTATTATCAATGATTTCTAATCCTAGGTCTAACCCAGTTAAATAGACTTGACTCAAGCTAACCCATTAATCCATAAATTATGAAATTAATGCCTTAGATCTTTGATTCTCAAATCTAGATCGCTTAATTCTCAATTAAGTTTTGAGCTGACATGGGTTCAAGTTCGGTGTTTAAAAATAATTTTTAATTTTATAAAATTTTTTTATAATCAATTATCTAATGATCAAGACTCTAATTTTAGATCTAATATATATTATTTTAGATCTAAAATAAAATTTTAAAATTTTTTTATTATTTATCATTATGGAAAAGACCGCACAACACCCCTATACTTCATAAGAGATCCCATCGAATGGATAAATAGAATTATGAAATCCTGATTTCTCTATGATCGGATGGCTATGAGGATCTATCCAATTAGATTACTATACTACTTAGATTTAAAATTAATTATTTAGATCTAATCTAAATAATTAAAATCAAATTATATGCAAAAAGTTTATGTCGTAAGAAACCTAGATCTGATACCATCTGAAGGAAAAATGGATAGTTTAAAGCATGTATTTTTAAAATTTTACATGAAATAATAAAAGATTAAACATTTAATCTTTTAAACATGTCTTAGATTAGATCTAAACTACTATTAAGGATCTATGACATAAAAAATTTATATATAAAATATGATATAAAATAAAAAACTGTATCAATTATATCGATACCCTGAATCTAATCTAACCTTTAGATCATATTGGTTGAGTTCAGAATTCATTATCTTTTATAGATTGATGATCTCCACTACTGATAGGCATGGTATGAAGCTCTCACTGATATCGAGTAGCCACACAGATCGTTCAGCCTCTACAGATTGTCCACTCGAAGCCCTGATCGAATCTTCCTTCGTGAGAGTGCTAGCTCACGTCGAAGGCTCTGGATGGCTGATCCAAGCTCTTTTCTTCAGATCTCTCAGACTCTTTCAGATTAGAAGATGAAGCTTTATGAAGAGGTGATGGTGTGAAAGATTGGACAAGACTTACTCTTGTATTTTCTTCTCATAAAACTTAGAGTTGAAACCCTAGAACCACAGCTCATGCCTGAGAGGAAGAACACTTTCTTTGTTTCTCACGCACGGAAGCCCAACCCACTCTCAACTTTTCATGTCCCCACTCTCAAGTTTCTCAAGCCAAAAATTACTCTTAATCTTGCACAAAACTGATCCCCTTTTAAGGTTGGCATCCCATGGAAGATAAGGATAAGAAAGAGATAGTTTCGGTTCAAATTCAAACATTGGTTGATCCTTATCATCAATTCAAATCAAATTTGAATTAAATTTTAAACCAAACTTTATTCTTGTCTTATAAACTTAGAGAGGGGTTAACCAACATTAGAATGGTGCAAAAAATCTCATGCAAAAATATTTATGCATAAAGAAAGTTGGTGGTGTAAAGAGGAGAGTCCAACTCAATTTGGACTCTAGATTTTTATTCAAATTCAAAATCATTTGAACTCAAATTTAAACCAACCAATTTTTAATTCAAAAAAAATCAGATAAAGATATAGAAAAGGCTTCTGAGTATGAAAAAAAATTATGTAAAAATATTTCTCATGTGAAGAATAAGAGGGCGCAAAGAAAGGAGGTGCAAGGGATTCAAATTTGAATTATTTTCTCATCCAATTAGATTCTTAACTCAATCAAATTAGGTTAAATCCAATTGAATCATTAAATTTAATTTAATTAGATAGTAAATAATTTTAATTAAATTTTAATCAAATCAAAAATTAATCGAGCTCAAGTCTTGAACATATTAGAAATCGAACATCCTTAACGATTAGGTCATCTCATAACCTAATCAGATCAAACCAAATTAAATCCAATTCAATTAGATTTGATCCAAAACTTAATGCTCAATCAAATTAAATTAATTAGTAATCTAATTACTAATTAATCTTTTTATAATTCATCAATAATTAGCAAATTGATTTATTACAATTTTGCATAGGGTTAATCATCAATCGAATTGACTGTTTTATCCTAGAATGATTCTTAATCGTTGATCAGTCATATGATCAGTTAAAAATTTTTTTTGAATGTGATCTCATAGGTTCGAACCTAAGTCAGAAGTATAAGAACAATCTTTCTATACCAATCAAAGTAACCATCTAACAATGATACCTGACATCTGGATAGGTTGAAAGATTGTAAAGCTTCATTCAAGAACTTATTGGTATATAGTTACCATATAATTCATCTCTTTGACCCAAATACTCAAGGTGACCTAAGGTTTAACTATCAACCTTGATATGATCATCCACATTGTATTTTAATTTTTAAAATTATCACATGGATTACCTCAACCAAGATTTTACTGAATTGAAACACACTGATACATTAACTCCTACTTATACAGAGGGGTCAATTCTATCTTGACTTACATACCGACTTCGCAAGTACTTGATTGTGTCCAAAAATCTTTTATCATTGAATTAGAAATTCAGATATTCTGATACCAAAGCACAGTGAGTTGCTTGCAAGTCACCGTGTTGATCTCAAATCGGAGGAACACTTATACCCATATCCTTGTGAGCTACTCTTAACAGCAAAGTGCTCAGTAATTGATCACGTTCAGTGAGATGTACTCCTATATCTCACTTGCATACCATGTCAGTGTCTTCATACTTTTTGATTAAGAAAATAACCAATGTACATGACACACAACGATCTATACTTGATATAGCTATCGTCTTAATAATAGTATATCATTTGATGGTGAACTTAAGATTTAAGGACTAAATGATTTATCCTCCTATATCGAATCAAATAGTCCTAAAGATTTTATCATATAATAAAATTCAAAATACGATGTACACAGTGATAAAAAAATTAAATAATATTTATTAATTCAATAATTCATATACAATTATAATAATAAGCTCAACCATCAACAGGTTGATGATTGACTTTGGGACATAATTTTTAACAGATTGAACCTAATCAATGGTTGGTTAGGATTAGGTCAAAGGGGCTCAAAGTCAAGTTTAGTTGTAGTTAGTCATATCAATTTATATTTTGATATGCATTGATTGACTCAAATCAAATTTGACCAGTGGTTCGGGTCTGTTTCAATAGGTTAATCTGATCAATTCTAATCAACTAACTTAATGTCTAAGGTAAGTATTTAGATGGTGGTTATTTTATTGATTTCATTGTCTAATCAGGTTAATTCGTTGGTGTCTAAAGAAAGTAATAGGGAGACCCCCACTTATCTTAACTTATCTGATTATTTTGAGAGATTTAGTTTTGTGTTAGGTTATTTATTGACTCATGTCCACCCATGCCAATTAGATAGGTTAGACATATAGATGTGCTGACATGAATTTGATCAATCGGATGTCATATCTACTAATTTAGAAGAGATCTAAACCTAAATCTTTTTATTAAATATTAAGTCTAGAGGTTTTCGATCATTGTAGAGATACGGGTACCTTCTTGGCATGGATCGCTTTCGACTGGTTACAATGATTCGGTTGCATCGAAAAGATATAACCATTATATTAGCATTTGATGCTTCAGGATAGAGATGGGGTTGGATTCAATAACTATTAGGTGAGAGTTTCAATGACGATTTTACATCCATTAGTGAATGATGCATCTGACTTAACTAAAAAATATGTCAATAACTGTTACGTGAGGCTATAAGATTTAGAAACTAAACCCACTACATCTTGCTTAATGAAGCAATGGATAAGGTGTTGTCCACTCATTGGTCTATGCTCATCAATAACTGTTAGGTGAGATATGTATAGATCAGTAAGACCATAATATCTACTAGAAATCGATTATGTATAGATTTTTTTTTCTCTACTCGAGGAATGTGGGAGATTCAAAAAAATAGTGAGAGCCTTTATTTATTTTTAAAGTTTTTAGAATAAATATTTAATAAGTATAAATATTTAACTAAAAACTATTTTCTCTACAGATAATCATGTCAAGTGCCAACCCCTTAGCCTGTATCCTTGACACAAATAGGTTGATTGGAACAAACTATAAAGACTGACTCCAAAATTTAAAAATCATTCTCAATTTCGAGAAGCTAACCCATATCCTAGACCAGGATGCACCTATTGTAGTACCCCAATTCTCAACCACACAAATCTCAAAGCAATAAAAAAAATTAAAAAAAAATAGAAATTTTGGAGCCAGCACGTGCTTTACACGTTCTAGGCTGCAGACAGAGAGTTTGGAACTGAAAGAATTCATGAAGGAGTTCTCTCCCAATCCAATCCAAATATCATCTAAAAAACCAGATTGAAATCGAATTGAAACTCTCCCTATTTAAGATCTATTTAAAGACCTCAATCTCAATAGTTTGTTTCTCACAAAAATCATCGATTAATCACTGATTTTGTTCCCTTCTTTCATCTTATTTGCCAACGGATTAATCTTCTTGTGGCCATCGAAAATTAAGTCAAACCAAATCCAAATTAGGTAAAATCTCTTCCATTTTATTCCATCAATCTATTAGAGGTTTTTATCTTGGATTTTATAGAGTTTTCTACTAAAAAATCCCTTCAAAAATCTTTATTTTTTGAATCCCCTACTTTTGTCTTTATTCTTGATTGCCGTCACCGTGGGCCGCTGCCGGTCATCGGACCCGACCACTCGACGTCACCGAGGACTACCCCACCAGTCGGAGGGGTGGTCGGCTAGGGGGAGGCCTCTCAGTTTGAGAACAAGAGGGAGGAAGACCTCCCTGTTCCGTGAAGAAAAAAAGGAAAAGATGAGAGGGATGCGAGTTCCCTCTCCCATGAAAGAAGAAGAAAAAAAAAAGAAAAAAGGAAAAAGAAAAGAAAAAAAAGAAAAGAAAAAATAAATAAATAAATAAATAATAAAATAAAAATGAGAGAGAGTTTCTTTCTCTTCTCTCTCTTCTTTCAGTCTGAACCCTTACTTTCTCTCTCTAAAATTGGACTTTCTCTCTCTACTTTCTCTCTCTAGAAATTTCTCACTCTAGATTGTTTCTATCTCTTGATGGATTTCTCTCTCCAAAGCTATCCTTCTAAGATTAGTGTAGTGAAAGGCTTCATTTTGATGATTTTGATCGAGTTTAGGGAAGAGTCTGATTCTAAGTGAGGTTTTGATTTGGGATTTGTTTAGATTTAATTTTGAATTAAAATTAATATAAAAATATAATTTTGGATAATAGACACTGAAAAATCTCTTAGAAGTTAATCGATCTATTCATTCAATGCTCTGTGAAAGATAAGTAATGAATCATCTTCTCGAGATATTTCATATTTATTCTAAAAATAAATAATTATTCTCTGAAATTATGCATGATTTATGAAATTATGTTTTGAAAGAAAAGTACTTTTGAAATATTATGGTACGTCGATTATGCACATGTTCAGTAAAAAATTATGATATATTATGATACAAAAGTATTTTGATACAGATCGGATTTATGCTCTAGCCTAACTATATTTCAGTGGGTCCCACCAATGAGGATTATACGTTGGTACTCAGTGGATCCTGTCAGTAGGGGTTGTGCACTGGTATTTAGTGGACCCTGCCAGTGGGGGTTGTGCGCTGGTGTTTGTGGACCCTGCCAGTGGAGGTTGTGAGCTGGTATTTAGTGGACCCTACCAATAGGGGTTAAACATTGGTCATAGTCGAGGCTGTTGAGTTACGAGTGTTTTGAATCGAACCAAATTTATGATTATATTATATGTAAATATTTGAAAAGATTGAATTTGTATAAAATCAGCATGAAATATATTTTTATGTTTATTTGTAGTATTTTTTTAAAAATTATATAATATCTGAAATATCTAGTTGAGATATTTGTTACTTACTGGGCTGTCTAGCTCATTACCTTTCTTTCTATTTTTCAGATTCAGATAATTAATTTCGAGCGTGAGAAGAAATATTGAGACAGAACTTTTAGAGGCGAGATTTAGCATTGTCAACTTCATTGAACTTAGATCTATTGTTTTATTTTTAGTAAAATTTTATTGGATGTAAGATATTTGTTTTAATTGCTTGAATTAAAGTTGAATAATGATTATTTGAATTTATTCCACTGTGATGCATTGATATCATGATAAGATGCCTTGCATGCTTATGGAGAGAGTTCTTCATAAGTATGCGGCAGTTGCCGCAACCTCCTGCTCGCGATCTCGGGCCGGAGGCGTGACAATTAATATGGTATCAGAGCATAAGTGGATAAATTATGATACATAGAATTAGACATAGTATGAGTGTAGGTGGGTAAACATTAAAAATATTGGGATATTAAAGTATGAGAATCATAATAAACCCATCCTAACAAATAGATAAATGAATTTAATAAGGTTTTACTACTACAAGGTTATCATGCCTCCCCGTAGAATGACAAGAACTACTCAAGAAATTGCAAGAGAGACATCACAACCACGGGATGGTAGCACTCCCCATCTGACCAGTGGCACCCCTCAAGAGGAGAGAGTCGTAGATCCTAATGGGAGTACTTCGAAAATACATCAGGAACCAGATATGGCTCAATTAATGCAAACCCTAATTGAGATGGTACAAATACAACAACAAATACAGCAACAAATGCTTAAACAACAACAGATACAATGAGATTCACAACAACATCAGCATCCACCACCACAACATGGAGAGCAACCAGTACAACGGAATAACATTGCAGAATTTAAAAAGCTTGCTCCTCCAGCTTTCAAGGGGACTACTGAATCTTTGAAGGCTGATAACTGGATAATGGAGATGGAGAAGGCCTTCGCTGTCCAAGAGTGTCTTGATGAAGAAAAGATTCGATATGTAGCTTATTTACTACAAGGAGAAGCATACAACTGGTGTCAGCGACTACAGCGCAAGTATGAACAAGACGGCAAAATACTTATCTGGGAAAGATTTTGGATTGCATTCTATGATCAGTATTTTTCTCAGAGTATAAGGATCCAGAAAGAGCAAGAGTTTATTTATTTGAAGCAAAAGGGTATGAGTGTGACTGAATATGAAGCAAAATTTACAGAGTTAGCAAAATTTGCTCCAAGATTAGTGGATGGTAAGCAAGAACGTATTCACAAGTTTGAGATGGGACTGAGAACTGAGATTCGAAAACAAGTGATTCCATATGAATTGACAACTTATGCAGATGTGGTAAACAAAGCACTGATAATTGAAAGAGAAGTCAATGAAGAACGCATGGAAAGGGAAAGAAAGCTAAGAAAGAGAGCAAAATCAAATGATACACAAGGGCAGAATAATAAAAACATCAAAAGTTCAACTAAGGGAGCAATAGATAATAAGACTCAACAGATTGATGGTGAGCAGTGCTCCAGATGTGACAAAAATCATGCAGACAAGGATTACCATTGGAATACAGGTGTTTGTTTCAAATGTGGTCAGATGGATCATAAATTGCTAGCTGTCCGCTAAATACTGAAAATCAAGTTGGCCAAAGAACTTATGAAGGACAACATAAGGGTGGTGGACAGATTTCTAAAACCCAGGAAGAGTTTATGCGCTTACTAAACAGAAAGCACAGGCTTCCAATACAATGGTGACAGGTAAGAAAAATTTTGAGGATAAAATTTTTTTTTAAGAGGAAAGAATGTAGTACCCCAATTCTCAACCACACAAATCTCAAAGCAATAAAAAAAATTAAAAAAAAATAGAAATTTTGGAGCCAGCACGTGCTCTACTCGTGCTAGGCTGCGGACAGAGAGTTTGGAACTGAAAGAATTCATGAAGGAGTTCTTCTCCCAATCCAATCCAAATATCATCTAAAAAACCTGATTGAAATTGAATTGAAACTCTCCCTATTTAAGGTCTATTTAAAGACCTCAATCTCAACAGTTTGTTTCTCACAAAAATCACCAATTAATCACTGATTTTCTTCCCTTCTTTCGTCTTATTTGCCAATGGATTAATCTTCTTGTGGCCGTCGAAAATTGAGTCAAACCAAATCCAAATTAGGTAAAATCTCTTCCATTTTATTCCGTCAATCTTTTAGAGGTTTTTATCTTGGATTTTACTGAGTTTTCTACTGAAAAATCTCTTCAAAAATCCTTATTTTTTGAATCCCCTATTTTTGTCTTTATTCTTGATTGCCGTCATCGTGGGCCACTGTCGGTCATCGAACCCGATCGCTCGACGTCACCGGGGACTACCCCACCGGTCGGAGGGGTGGTCAGCTAGGGGGAGGCCTCTCAATTCGAGAACAAGAGAGAGGAAGACCTCCCTGTTCCGTGAAGAAAAAAAGGGAAAAGATGAGAGGGATGCGAGTTCCCTCTCCCGTGAAAGAAGAAGAAAAAAAAAGGAAAAAAGGAAAAAGAAAAAAGGAAAAAGAAAAGAAAAAAAAAAAAATAAATAAATAAATAAATAAATAATAAAATAAAAATGAGAGAGAGTTTCTCTCTCTTCTCTCTCTTCTATCAGTCTGAACCCTTACTTTCTCTCTAGAATTGGACTTTCTCTCCCTACTTTCTCTCTCTAGATTTTTTTCTCTAGATTGTTTCTCTCTCTTGATGGATTTCTCTCTCCAAAGTTATCCTTCTAAGATTAGCGTAGTGAAAGACTTCATTTTGATGATTTTGATCGAGTTTAGGGAAGAGTCTGATTCTAAGTGAGGTTTTGATTTGAAATTTGTTTAGATTTAATTTTGAATTAAAATTAATGTAAAAATATAATTTTGGATAATAGCCACTGAAGAATCTCCTAGAAGTTAGTCGATCTATTCATTCAGTGCTCTGTGAAAAGTAAGTAATGAATCATCTTCTCGAGATATTTCATATTTATTCTGAAAATAAATAATTATTCTCTGAAATTATGCATGATTTATGAAATTATGTTTTGAAAGAAAAGTACTTTTGAAATATTATGGTACGTCGATTATACACATGTTCAGTGAAAAATTATGATATATTATGATACAAAAGTATTTTGATACAGATCGAATTTATGCTCTTAGCCTAACAATATTTTAGTGGGCCCCGCCAATGGGGATTATACGTTGGTACTCAGTGGATCCTGCCAGTGGGGTTGTGTGCTGGTATTTAGTGGACCCTGTCAGTGGGGGTTGTGCGCTGGTGTTTGTGGACCCTGCCAGTGGGGGTTGTGCGCTGGTATTCATGGACCCCGCCAATGGGGGTTAAACATTGGTCATAGTCGAGGCTGTTGAGTTATGAGTGTTTTGAATCGAATCGGATTTATAATTATATTATATATAAATATTTGAAAAGATTGGATTTGTATAAAATCAGCATGAAATATATTTTTATGTTTATTTGCAGCATTATTCTTGAAAATTATATAATATCTGAAATATCTAGTTGAAATATTTGTTACTTACTGAGCTGTCTAGCTCATTACCTTTCTTTCTATTTTTCAGATTCAGATAATTAATTTTGAGTGTGGGAAGAAATATTGGGATAGAGCTTTTAGAGGCGAGATTTAGCATTGTCAACTTCATTGAACTTAGTGTGAAAAATTCAGTACAGGGGTAAAATGGTAATTTTAAATTTTTTTCAAAATCATTATTTTACAGTAAAAATTATTAATTAATCTAATTAATTAATATAAATTTATCCTATACTAAGATCTAAATATGATATATAGCATGCATGCATTTAAATTTGAAATTCAAATTTGAACAGTAAACACTTTACTGTAATGTGTTCAGAATACAATACTTTGTGCGGGTAGTAGATGCCGCAATCTGATCACCATCGGGAGAGTTGATCATCGTGATGCAGCCACACAGCATGTCTGGCCTCTGCGGATCGTCCATATGAAGCTCCTGGTATGATCGACTTCACACGAGTGCTAGCTCGTTGTAGAGCCCTTTCGACGGCCGATGCTGATCGAACTCCTTTGATTGATGTCTGTCGATTCTTTGGATGCTTTGAATCATCAGCAAACATGCTTGAGAGGATGTTGAAGATCTTTCTAAAATTTGGTGGGCTCACGACACTCGTAGCTCACCTTCTCACTTCCCGAACTCTAGGCTGAAACACTGAAGAACTCACTGAAACCCTGCGCATACTTTTTCTTTCTTTTCTTTCTTTTTTCTCAGAAGGATATAGACCTTCACCTTGCACACAAGGATTCCTCACGCCCAGATTTTCTCTTCAAAAATTTTCTTGCACATGCCCCACTCTTTTCATCCTTTTAAAATAATGTCAAACGTCTTATCCATGTGAGAGGATAAAGATGAGTAATTGCATATTTGAATTCAAATCAAATTTTGAATTCAAATAGAAATCAATTTATCCCTATCCACTAAGGGCATGAGAAGAGGAGGGTGTGGCTTAATTTGTATGTGATTGATTTCATGAGAAATATTTTCTCGTATAATAAATGGGGCGTTAAAAAAGGATAAGGTCAAGGCGCTAAGATTGGTTGCTCATTCAAATTCAAACTTTGTTTTGAATTTGAATGGCCAACTAATCATCCTTATCCACTCATTTGGTGCATTAAAGTAGGGCATGAGGAGGGCTTTGTGTGAGGAAAAATTTATGAGAACTTCCTTTTCATGAATTCAAAAGGGCGCAGTGAAAGTGAGGTGGCGTAGGGAGAATGGGTCAAGGTGGTTTCATTATTTAAACCAACCTAATTGAACCAAATAAGTTAGGCCCAATTAGACTAATTTAAACCCAACTTAATTAAGCTTAATTAGGCTTAATAAAATCCTAATCAAATCAGGAATTGATTAAGCCAACCCCTGATCAAATCAGGGACCAAACCATCTCGACGATTAGGTCAACTCTTAACCTAATCAGGTCAAACCCAACTGAATCCAATTCAATTGGACTTGATCCAAAAATAATTACTCAATCAAATTGAGTTAATTAGTGATCAAATCACTAATTAAACCTCTCATAAATATTGAGTCTAAATCCGATGGGTAATCGGGCATCAGAATTCATCGATATGTAACCCTGATCAAAGAGTCCTAAACCAGTGGGACTCTTGACCTCGGTATCCAAAATGTGTGGAATTCGTGATCAGAGAATCCTGATTCTCGATCACAGAATCTCAGACATGAAGAACTCTTCACCAGCTATCAGATCAGATAGGAACCTCTAATATGTGTGACCCCGCAGGTTCGAACCTAAGCCGGTAGCACAGGAACAAATTCCTGTACTTATCGAAGTGACCATCTAGCAATGGTACCTGATGATCGGATAGGTCGAATAGTCACAATCGTAATACTCAAAACCTACGTGAATATGGTTACTGTATAATTCATCCTTTTGACCTTTGTATTTAGGATGACTCAGGGTTAAACTGTCCACCCTGATTAAATCATCCGAATCGTGCTCAACTCAAACAGTCCTGTGACTCCTCACAAAGACTGCCCTGGCCAAGTTTTGCTAAATTAAAATACGACTGTACACAGCTCCTAAACTAGAGTGGTCAATCCCATCTTGACACATGCACCGACAAGTCAAGTACTTGACTACACCCAGCAGCCTTCCATCACTGAATTAGAAATTCAGGTAGTCCAGTGCCTAAGTGCAGTGAGTTGCTTGCAAGTCACCGTGGCGGTCTCAGGTCGGAGGGACATTTATATCCATATTCCATCGGAGCAAATTTTGACAGCAGAAATAGCTCCGGAGTCGGTCACGTTCAGTGCAGATGTACCCTTACATCTCACCTGTATGCCATACCAGTGTCTCCACACTCATTGGTTAAGAGGACAACCAACCTATATGGCACACAACGACCTATGCTTGATAAATTGTCGTCCTTGGTAACAACGTATCATTTGGTCACGAACAGATTTAAGGACTAAATGATAAATCCTCCTTTGTCGAGTCTAAATAGTCCTAAGGACTTTACCACAACATAGGAGTTCATTAGAAGATGAAACATTTTATGATGAAAAATATCAAAATAATTTTTATAATTCATAATTCATGTATATATATAAAAATGGACACAACCGTCAACAGGCTGACGATTGACTTTGGGATACTATTTCCAACAATCTCTTACTTGGTCTAAAGCCAATCGGTGCAGTATCTAATACCCATCTTCGACTTGTAGTCATCGAACTCCTTCACCGCAATGGCTTTGGTGAATGGGTCGGTCAGATTCTCCTTTCCGTCGATCTTCTGAAGGTCGACATCACCTCGATCCATAATTTCTCGGATGAGATGGTAGCGGCGCAGAATATGCTTCGTCTGCTGGTGTGCCTTCGGTTCCTTCGCCTGAGCAATGGCTCCAGAGCTGTCATGGTAGAGCAGAATTGGACCAACAAGGGAGGGTGCTACTCCGAGCTCGGTGATGAACATCCTCAGCCACACTGCTTCTTTGGCAGCATCTGATGCAGCGATTGTTGGGAATAGTGTCCCAAAGTCAATCGTCAACCTGTTGACGGTTGTGCTCATTTTTGTATATGTACATGAATTATGAATTAATAAAAATTATTTTGATATTTTTCATCATAAAATATTTCATCTTCTAATGAACTCCTATGTTGTGGTGAAGTCCTTAGGACTATTTAGACTCAACAAAGGAGGATTTATCGTTTAGTCCTTAAATCTGTTCACGACCAAATGATACGTTGTTACCAAGGATGACAATGTTTATCAAGTATAGGTCGTTGTGTGCCATATAGGTTGGTTGTCCTCTTAACCAATGAGTGTGGAGACACTGGTATGGCATACATGTGAGATGTAAGGGTACATCTGCACTGAATGTGATCGACTTCGAACCTATTTCTGCTGTCAAGATTGCTCCGATGGAATATGGGTATAAATGTCCCTCCGACCTGAGACCACCATGGTGACTTGCAAGCAACTCACTGCACTTAGGCACTGGACTACCTGAATTTCTAATTTAGTGACGGAAGGCTGCTGGGTGTAGTCAAGTACTTGACTTGTCGGTGCGTGTGTCAAGATGGGATTGACCACTTCAGTTTAGGAGCTGTGTACAGTCGTGTTTCAATTTAGCAAAACCTTGGCCAGGGTAGTCTTTGTGAGGAGTCACAGGACTGTTTGAGTTGAGCACGATTCGGATGATCTAATCAGGGTTGACAGTTTAACCCTGAGTCATCCTAAACACAGAGGTCAAAAGGATGAATTATACAGTAACCATATTCATGTAGGTTCTGAGTGTTGCGATTGTGACTATTTGACCTATCCGATCATCGGGTAACATTGCTAGATGGTCACTTCGATTAGTACAGGAATTGGTTCCTGTGCTACCGCTTAGGTTCGAACCTACGGGGTCACACACATTAGAGGTTCCTATCTAATCTGATGGCTGATGAAGAGTCCTAATACTCGTGGACTATGAGTCCTACGTGTTTGGGACTCCATGATCGAGAATCAGGATTCTCTGATCACGAGTCTCACACATTTTGGATATCGGGGTCAAGAGTCCCACTGGTTTGGGACTCTTCGATCAGGGTTACATATCGATGAATTCTGATGCCCGATTATCTATCAGATTTGGACTCAATATTTATGAGAGGTTTAATTAGTGATTTGATCACTAATTAACTCAATTTGATTGATTAATTATTTTTGGATCAAGTCCAATTAAATTGGATTCAGTTGGGTTTGACCTGATTAGGTTAAGAGTTGACCTAATCGTCGAGATGGTTTGGTCCCTGATTTGATCAGGGGTTGGGCTTAATCAATTTCTAATTTGATTAAATTTTATTGAGCCTAATTAAGCCTAATTAAATTGGATTTAAATTATTCTAATTGGGCCTAACTTATTTGGTTCAATTAGGTTGGTTTAAATAATGAAACCACCTTGACCCATTCTCCCTGCGCCACCTCACTTCCACTGTGCCCATTTGAATTCACGAGAAGAAAGTTCTCATGAATTTTTCCTCATGCAAAGCCCTCCTCACACCCTACTTTAATGCACCAAATGAGTGGATAAGGATGATTGGTTGGCCATTCAAATTTTGAATTTGAATGAGCAACCAATCTTAGCGCCTTGACCTTATCCTCTTTTAGCATCTCATTTATTACACGAGAAAATGTTTCTCATGAAATCACTCATGCACAAATTAAGCCACGCCCTCCTTTTCTCACATCCTTAGTGGATAGGGATAAATTAGTTTCCATTTGAATTCAAAATTTGATTTGAATTCAAATGTGCAATTACTCATCTTTATCCTCTCACATGGATAAGACCTTGGTTGTTGTTTTAAAAGGAGGAGTAGAGTGGGGCGTGAAAAAGAAGAAAATTTTTGGAGAGAAAATCTAGGCATGAGGAATCCTTGTGTGTAAGGTGAAGGTCTATATCCTTCTGAGAGAAAAAGAAAGAAAAAAAAGAAAAAGTGTGCACAGGGTTTCAGTGAGTTCTTCAGGGTTTCAACCTGGAGTTTGGGAAGTGAGAAGGTGAGCTACGAATGTCGTGAGCCCACCAAATTTAGGAAGATCTTCAACATCCTCTCAAGCATGTTTATTGATGACCCAGAGTATCTAAAAAATCGACAAACATCAATCGAAGGAGTTCGATCAGCATCGGCCGTCAAAAGGGCTCTACAACGAGCTAGCACTCGTGAGGAGTCGATCAGATCGAGAGCTTCGTGTGGACGATCCGCAGAGGCTAGACATACTGTGTGGCTGTATCACAATGATCAGACTCTTTGATGGCGATCAGATTATGACGATCTACTATCCGCACAAAGGTATTGTGTTCTGAACACATTACAGTAAAGTGTTTACTGTTCAAATTCAAATTTAAATTTAAATGCATGCATGCTATATATCATATTTAGATCTTAGTATAGGATAAATTCTTATTAATTAATTAGATTAATTAATAATTTTCACTGTAAAATAGTGATTTTGAAAAAATTTTAAAATTATCATTTTACCCCTGCACTGATTTTTCTCAAAAATGGTATCAGAGCAGGTTCTTAGATATGATATATATATTTGCATGCATAGATTAAGTTGTAATCTAAAAGTTTAAATTTGAAATTTAAAATTTGAAATTCAAAACTTAAAATTTGAATTTTGAAAGTTGTTCGAAATTCAAAATTCAAAAATTTGAAATTCAAAATTTAAAATTTGAATTTTAAAATTTAAATTCAAAATTCAAAAATTTAAAATTTGAAATTTAAATTTGAAATTTGTTTGAAATTTAAAATTTAAAATTTAAAATTTAAAATTTAAATTCTGAAATTGGTATATTTAGATATACTTGATCCAAGTAGCAAGTAATCGAATTAGGTTGGTTGCCATGGCCATCCGATTATAGGAGAAAAGTAGGGTTTAAAGGCCCTCTCTTTCCATTCGATGGGGTCTCCTATGGCGGTAGGGTGCCGATGTAATTATATCCCATGCAGATGAAGCAGCGAAAAGAATATTCATGATTTATTTTGATTGAGTTATTTTTTGTTATCTAATTAGCAATAGGATTGCTATTTATGAAATGTGCTGATATATTTGTGTAATGAGTCAACATATTTGGTGAACAGAAAATAAAATCTTTCAAATTTGAAAATTATTTTCGAAATGCCAAACCCTGACCCATCAGCCCAAATACTTAATTAAAAGAATTAAATATTGTCTAGTAGGTTTAGAATTGTGAATTAAGACCTAAGACAATTGCATAAACTTGTGGGTCAATGGGTTAGATGGATTAGGTCCATAATTGGGTTAGACATAAGGTTAGCTTAAAGAAATGAACTAAATTAGAGTAATTGATCAAATCTAATCAAAAGTTAAATTAGATTAGGTCAAGGATACTCTAGACTCAACTCCAATAGTTGTAGTTGAATGGGTCCACGTCTTTAACTAGACCAAGATGGACTTAATTCATGGCTATATGATGGAACCCTATTTACTAAGTTGATCAAATTAAAACTAATGAACCGGTTGGTGTCTAAGGTAAGTTTGGCAGTTTGACCAGTGGTTTTTAAGCGGGAGCTACTCACAGTGATTCGATCTCTGACGAGTTAACGGCTTATCCCCACCACTGATCTCACTTACCTGGCCAACCTGGTGAATTAGGTTTTGATTAGATCACTTGATGATTAGGGCTCATCCATGTCATTAGGTAAATCAGTTTGACTGATTTAGGTGCTCCTAATGCCAGCTTTAATTAAATTCTTTTTAATCTGACGTGGTGAAGTCAGTGGGAGGATTAAAATTGACTGGTAATTTATCTTCTCATCTATTCTTTAATACAATCCTCAAAAATTATTAGGTCTTAAAAATGATTAAGTTATATTGATAACTAAGTCATAGCCTCCCATTAAGTGAGTGATAATGAATCCATTAGTTTAATAATCATTGGAGGCCCAAAGGCCTGGTGCTTATTGACTAATGGAATTATCATTCGTAGTATGATAATTTGATTTGAGTCTTTCTGATGGTGGTTAGGTTGGCCGACCAAAGTCAGGCTTGATCAATTATTAGTCGATTCACCAAATCAAATCATGTTAATGGTTGGAAATAAACAATTTTTTCAGTGGAGGCCAAAGCCTACTGATTAGGTTCTGGGGCAAAATTAATTACTAGAAGTTGTTTAGAGAAACAACTGGTTATGAACCTACCTATAGATGCACATGGGTTGACCAACCAAAGTTGGGCTCGTGTGTAGTCTGTGTGGATTCTAGTACCCACTAAGGAATTAAAGTAATTCCTCGAATTGAAGGTTGAGGCTACCAATTCGTAAAAATACTGAGAGAAACTTTAGACTAAAGTCCAAATCTTTAGTATTAATAATTTATGTACTAATATAGGTCTGGTTTTCCTTTATGCAGCTATGGCCACTACCCTGTCGCTCCGATCATTATTAGATAATGACAAGCTCATGGACCTAATTTTGATAGCTGGTATCAAAAATTAAAAATCATCCTTGAGCATGAGTGGATCCTTTTGTAGTAACGGATCCGGCACCTGAGGAGCCAGCCCTGAACGTTAGAGGGACGGTCCGAGACACTTACCAGAAGTGGCTCAACGATCGCACCACCAACCGGTGCATAATGCTGGCGGCAATGAATGATGAGTTCAGCCGCAGGTTTGAGAACGCCCAGCCACAGGAGATGCTTCAAATGTTGAACGACTCTTTGGCACGCCTGACGATGTTGAAAGGCACAAAACAAGTTGTGCCATTTTCAATGCTCGGATGAGGGATGGAGCCTCAGTCACTGATCATGTACTGTACATGATCGAAATGATTGAGTGCCTAAGTAAACTGGGTTTTTCTCTGCATGAGCAGCTCGGTAAGGATGCGATCCTTAATTCTCTACCCAAGTCCTTCCTTCCCTTTCTTACTCATTTTCGAATGACAAAGCCTGCAGTGAACTACCACGACTTGTTGGGGTTGCTGCAGAACTTTAAGAAGAATCACCAGCTTCATAAGAAGTCGGTGAATGTTGTGGGAGAGTCTTCTTCTGGTCATCGACCCTTTAAGAAAGGGAAGAAGAACAAGAAGAAGAAGAATAAGAAGGTGCAGCTGCATGCTGGGACGTCTGCACAGGGTCAGACCAAGAAGCGTAAGCCCGACCAGAGCCAGGCGGAGTGCTTCTTTTGCAAGAAGCAGGGGCACTGAAAGAGGAACTGTCCTCTATACATTGCCTCACTGGACCCGAACAGGCCAAAGAAGAAGCAAGGTACTTATATGATAACATCTTGCAACTTTTTCATTTGTGATACTACTGCCTGGGTATTGGATACCGGAAGTCCTTATCATATTTACAATTCGATGAAGGGTCTGCAGGTCAGTAGGAGATTTGATGAAGGTGAGAGGTTCCTGAACGTTAGAGATGGAAGCAAAGTTTCAGTTCTAGCATTAGGAATCATGAACCTTGTAATCAATTCTCGAAATATAATTCTGAGTGAATGTCACTATTGTCCAAGCTTTTCATTAAATATTATTTCTGTAGGTCTTTTGCCTATGTACAATTATCAATTTTTAATAAAAAAAAACGTTTGCAATATCATTTTGAATAGTGTTACAATGTTTGTTGGACAACTTAATAATGAAATTTACTTTCTATCACAACCTGTTAATGTGGTTCAAACCTTCGGTAAACACCCTAGAATAGATAATATATCAGAAGTCAACCTTTGGCACTGTAGGCTAGGTCATATCAATAAGAACAGGATAAACAGGTTGGCTCAAGAAGGAATTCTTGAATTAGGTGATTGTGAATCACTTCCAACCTGTGAGTCCTGTCTTCTTGATAAAATGACCAAGTCACCTTTTACTAGAAAAGGTGAGCGAGCCAGTGAACTCTTGGGTCTGGTACAGTCTGATGTATGTGGACCCATGAGCTCAAGTGCAAGAGGTGGATATTTCTACTTCATAACCTTCACAGATGACCTATCGAGGTATGGGTATGTCTATTTAATGAAGCATAAGTCGGAGTCGTTTGAAATGTTCAAACTATTTCGAAATGAGGTAGAAAAATAAACTGGAAAGTGTATTAAAACTCTTCGATCTGATCGAGGAGGTGAATACCTTTCCAATGAGTTTCTGACATATCTTTGGGAGAATGGAATTCTCTCTCAATGGACTCTTTTTGGAATACCACAGCATAATGGTGTATCTGAAAGGAGGAATCGGACCTTGTTGGACATGGTTCGATCCATGATGGGGTTTGCTGGTCTTCCGATCTCCCTCTGGGGATATGCGCTCGAATCGGTTTGTTACCTTCTAAATAGAGTTTCGAGTATGTCTGTAACCAAAACACCATATGAGATATGGATAGGACGTAAGTCAGTACTCTCACACCTTAGGGTTTGGGGGTGTCTGGCTTATGTTAAACGTTTAATTACGGATAAGCTAGGACCTAGGTCTGACAAGTGTAATTTTATAGGATACCCAAAAGAGACCAAAGGGTATTATTTCTACATGACTGATGAGCAAAAGGTGTTTGTCAGCCTTAAGGCAATCTTTTTGAAAAAGAAGTTCCTTGGTGAAGGGACTGTTGCCTCTAAGGTCGAACTTGACGAAGTTCGACAGGTGGAAAAACCGACACAATTTTGCTGAACCTGAACCAGATTTGATTAGATCAAATTCGAAGCCCATTGTTCAAGCACCCATAAGGCGATCTGGTAGAGTACCCATCAACCGGATAGATACTATAGTTTCTTGATTCGGGATGACGATCCTATCGAACTTGATGAAAATGATGAGGATCCGATCACCTACATAGATGCAATGCAGAGATCCGACTCTGAGAAATGGCTAGAGGCCATGAAATCCGAAATGGAGTCCATGAAGGTCAATGATGTGTGGACATTGGTTGACCCACCCGAAGGAGTAAAATCCATAGGGTGTAAGTGGGTCTTCAAGAGGAAGAGGGGCATAGACGGAAAGGTGAAAACCTATAAAGTCCATCTGATTGCTAAGGGATATCGTCAATGTTATGGTATAGACTATGACGAGACATTTTCTCCTGTGGCAATGCTCAAATCCATTCAGATTATGCTTGCGATAGCTGCCTATCTGGACTATAAAATCTGGCAGATGGATGTGAAGATAGCTTTCCTAAATGGAGAGCTGAATGAAGAGGTGTATATGATACAACCTGAAGGATTCACATCCACTGATGAGTCTAAGGTGTGCAGACTACAGAGGTCCATTTATGGACTTAAGCAGGCATCCGGAGTTGGAACATACATTATGATAGGACAATCAAGACGTATGGCTTCATTAAGAACGGAAAAGAGCCCTGCATTTATAAGTGGGCTAATGGTCCAGTAGTGGTATTTTTTGTATTATATGTGGATGACATTCTCTTAATCGGGAATGATGTCCCTGCATTATAGGGAATAAAGATTTGGCTGTTGTCACAGTTCTCCATGAAGGATTTGGGAGAAGCTTCCTACATCCTAGGGATGAGGATCTATAAGGATAGATCTAAAAGATTGCTTAGTTTATTCCAATCTACGTACATAGATACTATGCTGAAGAGGTTCAGCATGAAAAATTCAAGAAAGGCTATCTATCGATAGGCCATGAAATTTTTCTCTCGAAGAGGGATTGTCCGACAACACCTCAAGAGAGAGAGCGTATGAGTAGAATTTCATATGCTTCAACAGTGGGATCTATCATGTATGCCATGACATGTACACGACCAGATGTGGCATACTCACTAGGGGTAGTGAGTAGATACCAATCTGATCCAGGGGAGAATCACTGGAAGGTTGTTAAAACCATCCTAAAGTATTTAAGAAATACTAAGGACCAGTGGCTTGTTTATGGTGAATCAGACTTGAGACTTATAGGGTTTACAGACTCTAGTTTTCAATCTGATCACGATGACAGCAAAAGTGTGTCAGAATTTATTTTTACCCTTAATGATGGGGCTATCTGCTGGAAGAGTTCCAAGCAACACACAGTGGCTGATTCAATTTGCAAGGCAGAGTATGTCGCTGCATCAGATGCTGCCAAAGAAGTAGTGTGGCTGAGAAAATTTATCACCGAGATCGGAGTAGCACCCTCCCTTGTTGGTCCAGTTCTGCTCTACTGTGATAGCTCTGGAGTCATTGCTCAGGCAAAGGAACCGAAGGCACACCAGTGGACGAAGCATATTCTGCGTCGCTACCATCTCATCCGAAAAATTATGGAGCGAAGTGACGTCGACCTTCAGAAGATCGATGGAAAGGAGAACCTGACCGACCTATTCACTAAAGCCATTGCGATGAAGGAGTTCGACGACTACAAGTCCAAGATGGGTATTAGATACTGCACCAATTGGCTTTAGGCCAAGTGAGAGATTGTTGGAAATAGTGTCCCAAAGCCAATCGTCAGCCTGTTGATAGTTGTGCTCATTTTTGTATATGTACATGAATTATGAATTAATAAAAATTATTTTGATATTTTTCATCATAAAATATTTCATCTTCTAATGAACTCTTATGTTATAGTGAAGTCCTTAGGACTATTTAGACTCGACAAAGGAGGATTTATCGTTTAGTCCTTAAATCTGTTCGCGACCTAATGATACGTTGTTACCAAGGATGACAATGTTTATCAAGTACAGGTCATTGTGTGCCATATAGGTTGGTTGTCCTCTTAACCAATGAGTATGGAGACACTGGTATGGCATATAGGTGAGATGTAAGGGTACATCTGCACTGAACGTGACCGACTCCGGAGCTATTTCTGCTGTCAAGATTTGCTCCGATGGAATATGGGTATAAATGTCCTCCGACATGAGACCGCCACGGTGACTTGTAAGCAACTCACTGCACTTAGGTACTGGACTACCTGAATTTCTAATTCAGTAACGGAAGGCTGCTGGGTGTAGTCAAGTAGTTGACTTGTTGGTGCGTGTGTCAAGATGGGATTGACCACTCTAGTTTAGGAGCTGTGTACAGTCGTATTTCAATTTAGCAAAACCTTAGCCAGGGTAGTCTTTGTGAGGAGTCACAGGACTGTTTGAGTTGAGCATGATTTGGATGATCTAATCAGGGTTGACAGTTTAACCCTGAGTCGTCCTAAACACAGAGGTCAAAAGGATGAATTATACAGTAACCATATTCACGTAGGTTCTGAGTGTTGCGATTGTAACTATTCGACCTATCCGATCATCGGGTACCATTGCTAGATGGTCACTTCGATTAGTACAGGAATTGGTTCCTGTGCTACCGGCTTAGGTTCGAACCTGCGGCGTCACACACATTAGAGGTTCCTATCTGATCTGATGGCTGATGAAGAGTCCTAATGCTCATGGACTATGAGTCTACATGTCTGGACTCTGTGATCGAGAATCAGGATTCTCTGATCATGAGTCTCACACATTTTGGATATCGGGGTCAAGAGTCTCACTGGTTTGGGACTCTTCGATCAGGGTTACATATCGATGAATTCTGATGTCCGATTATCCATCAGATTTGGACTCAATATTTATGAGAGATTTAATTATGATTTGATCACTAATTAACTCAATTTGATTGAGTAATTATTTTTGGATCAAGTCCAATTGAATTGGATTCAGTTGGGTTTGACCCGATTAGGTTAAGAGTTGACTTAATCGTCGAGATGGTTTGGTCTCTGATTTGATCAGGGGTTGGGCTTAATCAATTTTTGATTTGATTAAAATTTTTTTAAGCCTAATTAAGTTGGATTTAAATTAGTCTAATTGGACTAACTTATTTGGTTCAATTAGGTTAGTTTAAATAATGAAACCACCTTGACCCAATCTCCCTGCGCCACCTCACTTCCACTGCGCCCATTTGAATTCACGAGAAGAAAGTTCTCATGAATTTTTCCTCATGCAAAGCCCTCCTCATGCCCTACTTTAATATGCTAAATGAGTGGATAAGGATGATTGGTTGGTCATTCAAATTTTGAATTTGAATGAGCAACCAATCTTAGCGCCTTGACCTTATCCTCTTTTAGCACCCCATTTATTACATGAGAAAATATTTCTCATGAAATCACTCACGCACAAATTAAGCCACGCCCTCCTCTTCTCATGCCCTTAGTGGATAGGGATAAATTAGTTTCCATTTAAATTCAAAATTTGATTTGAATTCAAATGTGCAATTACTCATCTTTATCCTCTCACGTGGATAAGACCTTGGTTGTTATTTTAAAAGGAGTAGAGTGGGGCATGAAAAAGAAGAAAATTTTTGGAGAAAAAATCTAGGCATGAGGAATCCTTGTGTGCAAGGTGAAGGTCTATATCCTTTCGAGAGAAAAAGAAAGAAAAAAAAGAAAAAGTGTGCGTAGGATTTCAGTGAGTTCTTCAAGGTTTCAGCCTGGAGTTCGGGAAGTGAGAAAGTGAGCAACGAAGGTCGTAAGCCCACCAAATTTTCAGAAGATCTTCAACATCCTCTCAAGCATGTCTGCTGATGATCTGAAGTATTCAAAAAATCGACAGACATCGATTGAAAGAGTTTGATCAGCATCGGCCGTCGAAAGAGCTCTACAACGAGCTAGCACTCGTGAGGAGTCGATCAGACCGAGAGCTTCGTGTGGATGATCCACAGAGGCTAGATACGCTATGTGGCTGCATCACGATGATCAGACTCTCCGACAGTGATCAGATTGCGATGATCTACTACCCGCACAAAGATATTGTGTTCTGAACACATTACAGTAAAGTGTTTACTGTTCAAATTCGAATTTCAAATTTAAATGCATGCATGCTATATATCATATTTAGATCCTAGTGTAGGTAAATTCTTATTAATTAATTAGATTAATTAATAATTTCTACTGTAAAATATAATTTTGAAAATTTTAAAATTACTATTTTACTCTTGCACTGATTTTCCCCAAAAGTGACATACTCTGCCTCGCAAACTGAATCAGCCACTGTGTGCTGCTTGGAACTCTTCCAGCAGATAGCCCCAAGATAAAGGGTAAAAATAAATCCCGACACACTTTTACTGTCATCATGATCAGACTGGAAACTAGAGTCTGTAAACCCTATAAGTCTCAAGTCTAATTCACCATAAACAAGCCATTGGTCCTTAGTATTTCTTAAATACTTCAGGATGGTTTTAACAACCTTCCAGTGATTCTCTCCTGGATCAGATTGTTATCTACTCACTACCCTAGTGAGTATGCCACATCTGGTCGTGTACATGTCATGGCGTATATGATAGATCCCATTGCCAAGCATATAGAATCCTACCCATAGCTCTCTCTCTTGAGGTGTTGTCGAACAATCCCTCTTGAGAGAGAGAAATTCCATGGCCTATCAGTAGATAGCCTTTCTTGAATTCTCCATGCTGAACCTCTTGAGCATAGTATCTATGTACGTAGACTGGGATAAACCAAGCAATCTTTTAGATCTATCCCTATAGATCCTCATCCCTAGGATGTAGGAAGCTTCTCCCAGATCCTTCATGGAGAACTGTGACGACAGCCAAATCTTTATTCCCTATAATACAGGGATATCATTCTCCATTAAGAGAATGTCATCCACATACAATACAAGAAATACTACTACTGGACCATTAGCCCACTTATAAATGCAGACTCTTCTCCGTTCTTAACGAAGCCATATGTCTTAATCATCCTATCAAAATGTATGTTCCAACTCTGAGATGCCTGCTTAAGTCCATAAATGGACCTCTATAGTCTGCACACCTTAGACTCATCTGTGGATGTGAATCCTTCAGGTTGTATCATATACACCTCTTCATCCAGCTCTCCGTTTAGGAAAGCTGTCTTCACATCCATCTATCAGATTTCATAATCCAGATGGGCAGCTATCGCAAGCATAATCCGAATGGATTTGAGCATTGCCACAGGAGAAAATATCTCGTCATAGTCTATACCATAACGTTGATAATATCCCTTGGCAACCAGACGGCTTTATAGGTTTCACCTTTCCGTCTGCACCCCTCTTCCTCTTGAAGACCCACTTACACCCTATGGATTTTACTCCTTCAGGTGGGTCAACCAATGTCCACACATCATTGACCTTCATGGACTCCATTTCGAATTTCATGGCCTCTAGCCATTTCTCAGAGTCGGGTCTCTGCATTGCATCCATGTAGGTGATCGGATCCTCATCGTTTTCATCAAGTTTGATAGGATCGTGATGTGCAAATCTTAAAATTTGTAAATAAAACCGCAAGCGCACGGTGTGCAGAGTAGCACGACCAGCGAGTACGGGTCGATCCCACAGAGACTTGGTTTAAAAATGATTTTCAAATCTATGCTCAAGCGAGCTTTAACAAAAATCAAAAGTCGAAAGTTGTTTGCTAAAGACAATAAGACTAAGGATCTAGAGTTTTTGAATCCACTAGATCTAGATTAGGAAATTCTACCTAGAATTTTTCTTATTGATCCTAACGACTACTCCTCTTGTCTTTCTCAAGCATAGATTATGAAGGGACTAAGGCCCAACGATAACCCATCAAGATTCTTTACAGGGGAGTAGTAACTAGGATCCCTTAGGGTTTTCTCCTCCTATGCACTGAATCAAGCATGAACTATGAAGGGACTCTGACCCAACTGTAGTTCATCAAAAATTCTTGGCAAAAGAGGAAGAAAAAGAAACCCTAAGAAAAAGAAAGAACCCTATGTAAAATCCCTACTCATGATCTAGCTTCATCGCAAACCCTAGAAGGGATGCTTAGCTAGACATGATCTAAATCTACATGCAAAATTTAAATGCAGAAAAATAAACTACCCTAATTTCATAAATTAAACTATCCTAATTGCATAAATTTAAACTGCATAATTTAAACTAATCTAATTGCATAAAATTTAAATTGCATAAATTAAACTATCCTATTGCAAGAAAAAGAAATTGCATAATGTAAAGAGATGAAATTGCATAAAAATAAGATTTTATATAAAAAAAAAATTATTACAAAAACCTCAAAGCTCGAGGCTTGAGAAGAGAGCTAAAAACTCCACTATCTAGGGTTACAAGCTTGATCGGAAGGAAGAATACATAAAACAAGGGCCTTTGGGGGCTTTTTATAGGCATTTGGGGGTTATAAGGTTTTCAAAACTTTAGATGTGGGACTAAGAGGTTTTAGAGGGTTGTTAGGGGGATTTATGGTGCGCCGATGGGTCCATGGTCCATGCGCCTGTTGCTGTGGACCAGGCGGCTAACCAGATCACCAAATTAGTTGATTTTTGACCAATTTTGATCTGATTTGATTCGGGTTTGACCCAATTGAGTCTTCTTTCTTCATTCTTCAATTCCTGGGTCAATTTAACTCCGTTTTGCATAAAATTTATGCCGTTGGAATCCTCTTTCCTTGTTCTTTCTATTGATGATCTCTTCTTCTACAAAATATAATAATAAGTATTAATTTCTTAATAAAGTTAGATAATTTAGATATTAATTGATACTTTTTATGTCAATTTGTGACATAAATCACACCCCCCAACTTAATCATTGCTAGTCCCTTAGCAATGTACCAAAATAAGATCATATTCCAAAAAGATCCTTCCTTTGCAAATTAATTTAAGATCAAAATTCAAGAAGTTTTCTAGTATTACTAAGTAATGAGCTTCGAATTAGAATCGGTAGTCAGTCTACTTAGAAGCTTTCTTAGAGTACACTTAAAGTTTTATAGCACTTGTGTGAGTGATAACTAACTTAGTATTTCAGTATTAACTTGTACAGACCAATTGTATCATTTTTCATAACTTAGTTCGATTAATTTTCTATACACCCCAGATTAAACAAAGAACTAAGGTAGCTTTCACACTGTTTTTTTTTTTTTTTTTTTTTTTTTTGCTGAGCATCCTGGTCTTCCCACCACCGTTTGATGCGAATCTCAACACTTGACTTAGGTGAAGAGACCCGGTTACTAGGCTTAGGGCAATCCATATTTACTCTGTGTTTTGCATTTTATTTCAGGCAGGTAGCTCTTTCCTTAAATTCAAATTCTTCAATTGGGGTGTAGAGAAAATTATCTAATTTAAATAATACTCAAATCCTTAATTGGCCTTACAATTAACACCTATTTTACCTTGTTAGTGTGCATGTGCAATTGGAAGTGCTAATAGTCTTTAAATGACCTAAGCCACCAAGAGTCTAACCAGCTAATCTTCTCCGTGACTCACTACATTAGCAAATACTTTCTAACTTACTCTTATTTCTTTTATAGATTAATTTATTTCATATATAAATATATATATTTTTTATTTTTATTTTTTTACATAATATATTAAATGCAAGAAATAACTCATAGTGGAAGGAAAAGGAAATGATAACACCTGATTTTGTTCAAGCTCTCCCCTCAACTTGACCGACATTGTCCCCAATGGAGTTTATCTAATTTATTTATCCTAAGCAAACTGAAAACAAAGAAAGCATTAGAAATTAAATAAGCTGGGTTGCCTCCCGAAGCGCTAAGTTTTATGTCTTCAGCCAGACCAAACCTCGAAGCAACTTAATCAGAATAAGTTGGTTCATAAAGAACCATGGCATCTTCAACAGTCTTGACAGGTAATTCCAAGAATGGTTTTAATCGTTGACCATTAACTTTAAAGATAACACCATTACTTGGGTTTTCAATCTCAACAGCTCCGTGTGAAAAGACTTCCTTTACTAAAAATGGTCCTGTCCATCTAGACCTAAGCTTTCCTGGAAACAGATGTAATCTAGAGTTATATAAGAGCACCTTTTGTCCGATATTGAAAGTTTTTCTTATAATTGATTGATCATGAAATGCTTTGGTTCGTTCCTTGTATATCCTTGCATTTTCATAGGCTTCATTTCTAAGTTCTTCTAATTCATTCAATTGAAGCTTCCTATGGTTTCCAGCGTCGTTCAAATTTGTATTTAGTTGTTTGATGGCCCACATGGCTTTGTGTTCTATCTCAATAGGCAAGTGACATGGTTTACCAAACACAATCCTATAAGGAGACATTCCTAGATTGGTCTTGAAAGCGGTTCGGTATGCCCAAAGTGCATCAATTAATTTCAAAGACCAATCCTTTCTATTGGCACTAACAGTTTTTTCAGGATCTGTTTGATTTATCGGTTTGACACTTCAACTTGCCCACTAGTTTGAGGATAATATGGTGTGGCTAATTTGTGGGTGACATTATACTTTTTCATCAATGTTGCAAAAGGTCGGTTACAAAAATGGATTCCTCGATCACTAATGATTGCCCTAGGAATACCGAAACGGGAGAGAATATTTTCTTTAAGAAACTTAATGACCATTTTGCTATCGGGTGTTCTACATGCAATTGCTTCTACCAACTTTGAAACATAATCAACTGCTACTAGAATATATTCATTTCCAAAGGAATTTGGAAATGGTCCCATGAAATCGATCCCCCAAACATCAAAAACATCAACTACCAAGATTGGGTTGAGTGGCATCATGTGTCGCTTGGTGATTCGACCCATTTTCTGACATTGAGCACAACTTTTACAATATTCATGAGCATCCTTAAACAAATTGGGCCAATAAAAACCACATTGGAGAACCTTAGCAGCAGTTTTCTTAGACACGAAGTGACCCCCACATGCTTGATCATGACAAAAAGATAAAATATTCATGACTTCGTTATCTGGGATACACCTTCTAATAATTTGATCAGGACATTGTTTAAAAAGATAAGGATCATCCCAAATGAAATACTTCACTTGGGCAAAGAATTTATATTTATCCTGCTTAGTCCAATGAGAAGGTATCTTACCTATGGCTAAATAATTTACAATATCAGCAAACCAAGGTTCAGTAGACACAGACATGAGTTGCTCATCTGGGAAAGATTCATTGATGGGTGGTTCACTAGATGGTGCGACTGGAATTCGGGACAAATGATCTGCTACAACGTTCTCAGTGCCTTTCTTGTCCCTAATTTCTAGGTCAAATTCTTGAAGGAGCAAAATCCATCTGATTAAGCGTGCCTTGGCATCCTTCTTTACTAGGAGATGTCTAATGGCTGAGTGATCGGTGTAAACAATGGTGTGGGTCCCAACCAAATAAGATCTAAATTTTTCTAAAGCAAAGACAACGGCAAGGAACTCCTTCTCAGTTGTGGTGTAGTTAAGCTGCGCATCATTTAAGGTTTTACTTGCATAATATATCACTCTAGGCAGCTTATTTATTCGTTGACCTAAGATTGCACCCACAACATGATCGGATGCATCACACATTAATTCAAATGGTTCAGACCAGACAGGAGGATGAATGATTGGAGCTGATACAAGTGCATTTTTTAGAAATTCAAAGGATTCCAAGCACTCATGAGTAAATTCAAATTTGGTATCCTTTGCCAAAAGATTAGTCAGTGGATGTGCTACTTTGCTAAAGTTGGCAATAAACCTTCTATAGAATCCAGCATGACCTAAAAATGAACGTATTTCTTTCACAGATTTAGGTGGTGGAAGACTTGCAATTAGATCTATTTTGGCCTTGTCCACTTCAATCCCCTTTTTAGAAATGACATGGCCAAGAACTATTCCCTGTTTGATCATAAACTGACATTTTTCCCAGTTGAGAACTAGGTGCTTCTCCTTACATCGTTCTAGAACTAATTGCAGGTGATTCAGACACTCGGAGAAGGTTAGGCCAAAAACAGAAAAGTCATCCATAAAAATTTCTAGAAATCGTTCTATCATATCTGAAAACATGCTGATCATGCATCTCTGGAAGGTTGCCGGTGCATTACATAGTCCAAAGGGCATTCGTCTATAGGCAAAAGTACCAAATGGACAGGTGAATGTAGTCTTTTCTTGATCTTCAGCGGCTATGGGGATCTGGTTGTAACCGGAGTATCCATCAAGAAAATAGTAAAACTCTTGTCCGGCTAGTCTTTCCAATATTTGATCAATAAATGGCAAAGGAAAGTGATCTTTCCTTATCGCAGCATTCAACTTTCTATAGTCTATACAGACCCTCCATCCCGTTTGGGTCCTAGTTGGGATAAGTTCGTTTGCATCATTTTGGACCACTGTTACCCCAGATTTCTTGGGTACTACTTGAACTGGGCTTACCCAAGAGCTATCAGAAATAGGATAAATTATTCCACTATCTAGGAGTTTCAGAATCTCCTTTTTAACTACATCCTTCATAACTGGATTAAGCCTTCTTTGGGCTTCTCTTATTGGTTTAGCCTCTTCCTCTAAGTATATTCTATGTTGAACTATATAAGGGCTTATTCCTTTGATATCTGCTATGGTCCAACCTATTGCCTCTTGATTTGCTTTTAGAACTGACAATAACTCCTCCTCTTGCTTGGGATCTAGGTCTGATGCAATAATTACAGGCAAAGTTTTTTTGGGTCCTAGATATGCATACTTGAGATGTTCTGGGAGGGGCTTCAGTTCTAAAATGGGTGCTTCCTCTATCGATGGTTTAGGTGATGAGTTCACCATCTCAATGATTGGTTCAGTAGGAAGTGTCGATTCTGATTAATCTGATTTTCTTTAAGTATTTCATTGACATCCTCAGACTCATGGATTAACCAGGGGTTAGACTCTAGGTCGACTTCATCATCACTAATGTCAATGGATTCATAAATACCATCTTGGACTACATTGACATCAGCATGAGAAGAGGATTCTGTTCTAAGTTAAAAACATTAAGCTCAATGGTCATATTCCCAAAGGATAACTTCATTAGACCATTTCGACAATTGATTTCAGCATTGGCCATAGCTAAGAATGGTCTTCCTAAAATGATAGGTATATGTCCTTTAGGATTCGCAACTGGCTCATCTCTAAAACAATAAAATCTACAGGGAAAATAAAATTTTCAACCTTTATCAGAACATCCTCGACCATTCCCTTAGGGATCCTGAGAGATCTATCGGCTAACTGTAATGTGATCCCAGTAGGTTGAAGTTTTTCTAATCCTAGTTGTTCATACACCGAATATGGAAGGATATTCACACTAGCTCCTAGATCTAGCAAGGCCTTTTTTATATTGGTTTCTCCAATAACACAAGAAATTGTTGGAGCTCCAGGGTCCTTATATTTAATTGGCACATGGCTAGATAGGTATGAACTGACACTTGCAGCCAAAAATGCTTTCTTTGGTACATTAGTGGTCCTTTTCCTAGTGCAGAGATCTTTTAAAAATTTGGCATAAGTTGGAACCTGATGGATTATATCTAAAAGAGGAATATTAACTTGGACTTGTTTAAATACCTCTAAAATTTTGTCTAAATATTCAGATTTATTGGATTTCAGTCTGTTTGGAAAAGGAGCTCTAGGACTTTTAAGTACTGGACTAGGTGAATTTTCAGTTTCTGGTGCTTGAGGTTGAAAGTAGTAGTTTTAGAAGGTGACTCGGCAGATGAGTCATCTATATCATCAAGTGCAACTACCTTATTGTCTATTTGTTTTTCTGATCTTAAGGTATGAATGGCATTTACACCATTAACTTGGTTTCCTTGTTGGGGTCGTGGACCATTTTGGTTCCTAGGATTTGGCTCAGGTTGGCTAGGTAACCTACCATGTTCTCGTTCACTAATGGTCGAAGCCAGCTGACTTACTTGCATTTCCAGACGGGCTATAGCTTGGGTGTTATTATTTATGAGTTGACCCGTGGTTTGCATAAAGCTGGTATGTGTTTTCATCATGGCTTCTAGGCTTTTCTCTAAAGAGGTAATTTTCTTGTCATTATCATGGAAGCCTGGCGGGTTGTTCATCACTGGGTTGGACCTTAGATTTTGCTGATTGAAATTTGGATTACCTACATTAGGATTCTGGGACCATGAGAAATTCGGGTGATTCCTCCAACCTGGGTTATATGTGGGTGCATAAGGATTGTTCAATGGTCCTTGATAGGTGGCATTCACCTGTGCACACTCATTCGAGTAGGAACATTCTTCTAAGACATGGTCTGGTGCATTGCACCCTTTACACATGGGTGCAGATATTTGATTTACATTGGCTGGTCTCTGTAATTCTAAGGCTTCCAATCTACGTGTTAAGGTTGCAATCTTGGCCTCTGATGCTAGGGTTGGTTGAATTTGATGCATTCCTCCTCTTGAAGGTGTAGCTTTATCAGGTTCCCTAGTTGTTTCCCACTGTAAATTTTTTCGACTAGGTCTTCTAAGAATTGCCAAGCTTCAGTAGTTTCTTTGTCCATAAATTGGCCTTGGCACATAGACTCTAGCATGGTTCTTGAGTTTGAATCTAACCCCTCATAGATGATCTGGCATAGTCTCCAAGTTTCTATTCCATGGTGTGGGCATTGGGTCAAAAGATTCTTGAAACGATCAAAGTACTTCCAAAATGATTCACCAGCTAGTTGGTAAAATTGATTTATTTCATTCCTAATCCTAGCTGTTTTATGATGGGGAAAATACTTTTTTAAAAATATTCTCACAAAGCCCTCCCAGGTAGTGATAGAATAGTTTGGCAGACTATAAAGCCACTTCTTAGCATTGTCCTTAAGGGCAAAGTTGATTAATCTAAGTTTGACCTCATCCTCTGTTAATTGCAGTTTCATGGTTGCACATACCTCCTCAAATTCTCTAATAAATATATAAGCATCCTGTAATCCTGTGAATTTTGAAAGCATATTTATGATTTGAGGTTTGATTTCAAAATTGTTAGCTGTGGGTTGTGGCAACCTGATACAAGATGGTTGGATGGAGCCAACTGGATAACACAAATCCTTAAGGGTCATGGGTTGGATTGGTTCAGCCATTGGAACAACAGGAATTGACTCAATTCTAACTAGACGACCCGACACTCTTCTCCACACATGAGGTGTACGGTTCTCGATGTTTATACAATTTTTTTTTTTTTCAAACAAGTGAAACAATAAATTAAACTCAATCTATCCTAGGGTTAACCTAAATCTAGACAGCTCCTAACTTGTTCCAAGATGACCCTTCAAGCCTTCCAAGTGGAGATTGATCAACTAGTTAGCCAGGTAAGTATAAGAGGTGGGAGGTTCACTCATCGTTGCCTTTCTAGACACCAAACGAGTTGGCCAGGCTAGCAACTGAACCAATTTAACAAACCACCCTCAGGGACTTGCCTAGACACCAACTAATCAAACAACTCAAACTTGGTAGAACTCTTAGGGTTCCTTGTCCTATTGAGCTCGAATTCCTTAAGGTTGACGTCTAATTGATTTTAAGATTAAAGGTCTAGGTAATGCAATATGATGGAAATGGTTTTTGGGCTAAGGAAGGGTAATGAAATCCCCACCTTATCTTGTTAATGGGTTGATGCCCTTAGATTAATTATGAAAATGCAAATGCAAATAAACAAGATGACCAAGAATGTAAAAGATTTTAATTTAAATTTTTTTTTTTAATTTTGATATTTTACTTCACGATTATGAAATATCTTTTGTTTTGTTTTATATATATATATTTTTTTATGATTAAGTAAATTCAAATGATTAGGTCCAAAGGAAAAGTAATTAACTAAAAATAATAAAAGAGAAATTAGAAGCATACCTGAGTTTTCCAGCAATCACCAACTAAATATAGAAACCTAAAGGAAAAAGAAAGAGAGTTATAAAGCACGAAGAACAAATATTTGAAAACAATTTAAAACGCCAAATCCCCGGCAACGGCGCCAAAAACTTGATGTGCAAATCTTAAAATTTGTAAATAAAATGCAAGCGCACGGTGTGCAGAGTAGCACGACCAGCGAGTACGGGTCGATCCCACAGAGACTTGGTTTAAAAATGATTTTCAAATCTATGCTCAAGCGAGCTTTAACGAAAATCAAAAGTCGAAAGTTGTTTGCTAAAGACAATAAGACTAAGGATCTAGAGTTTTTGAATCCACTAGATCTAGATTAGGGAATTCTACCTAGAATTTTTCTTATTGATCCTAACGACTACTCCTCTTGTCTTTCCCAAGCATAGATTATGAAGGACTAAGGCCAACGATAACCCATCAAGATTCTTTACAGGGGAGTAGTAACTAGGATCCCTTAGGATTTTCTCCTCCTATGCACTGAATCAAGCATGAACTATGAAGGGACTCTGACCCAACTGTAGTTTATCAAAAATTTTTGGCAAAAGAGGAAGAAAAAGAAACCCTAAGAAAAAGAAAGAACCCTATGTAAAATCCCTACTCATGATCTAGCTTCATCGCAAACCTAGAAGGGTGCTTAGCTAGACATGATCTAAATCTACATGCAAAATTTAAATACAGAAAAATAAACTACCCTAATTTCATAAATTAAACTATCCTAATTGCATAAATTTAAACTACATAATTTAAACTAATCTAATTGCATAAAATTTAAATTGCATAAATTAAACTATCCTAATTGCAAGAAAAAAAATTGCATAATGTAAAGAGATGAAATTGCATAAAAATAGATTTTATATAAAAAAAAAATTTATTACAAAAACCTCAAAGCTCAAAGCTTGAGAAGAGAGCTAAAAACTCCACTATCTAGGGTTACAAGCTTGATCGGAAGGAAGAATACATAAAACAAGGGCCTTTGGGGGCTTTTTATAGGCATTTGGGTGTTATAAGGTTTTCAAAACTTTAGATGTGGGACTAAGAGGTTTTAGAGGGTTGTTAGGGGGGTTTATGGTGCACCGATGGGTCCATGGTCCATGCGCCTGTTGCTGTGGACAGGCGGCTAACCAGATCACCAAATCAGTTGATTTTTGATCAATTTTGATCTGATTTGATTCGGGTTTGACCCAATTGAGTCTTCTTTCTTCATTCTTCAATTCCTGGGTCAATTTAACTCCGTTTTGCATAAAATTTATGCCGTTGGAATCCTCTTTCCTTGTTCTTTCTATTGATGATCTCTTCTTCTACAAAATATAATAACAAGTATCAATTTCTTAATAAAGTTAGATAATTTAGATATTAATTGATACTTTTTATGTCAATTTGTGACATAAATCAGATCGTCGTCCTAGACCAAGAAACCATAGTATCTGTCCGATTGACGTGATACTCTACCAGATCACCTTAAGGGTGCTTGAACAATGGGCTCCAGATCTGATCTAATCAAATCCGGTTCAGGTTCAGCAACTTGTTTCAATTTTTTCACCTGTCGAACTTCATGAAGTTCGACCTTAGAGGCAACAGTCCCTTCATCAAGGAACTCTTTTTCCAAAAAGATTGCTTAAGTCTGACAAACACCTTTTGCTCATCAGCCAGATAGAAATAATATCTTTTGGTCTCTTTTGGGTATCCTATAAAATTACACTTGTCGGACCTAGGTCCTAGCTTGTCCGTAATTAAACATTTAACATAAGCCGGACACCCCCAAACCCTAAGGTGCGAGAGTACTGGCTTACATCCTATCTATATCTCATATGGCATTTTGGTTACAGACTTACTCGAAACTCTATTTAGAAGGTAACAAGCCGATTCGAGCACATATCTCGAGAGGGAGATCGGCAGACCAGCAAACTCCATCATGGATCGAACCATGTCCAACAAGGTCTGATTCCTCCTTTCAGATACATCATTATGCTGTGGTGTTCCAAGAGGAGTCCATTGAGAGAGAATCCCATTCTCTCCAAGATATGTCAGAAACTCATTAGAAAGATATTCACCTCCTCGATCAGATCGAAGAGTTTTAATACACTTTCAGTTTATTTTTCTACCTCATTTCAGAATAGTTTGAACATTTCAAACGACTCCGACTTATGCTTCATTAAATAGACATACCCATACCTCGATAGGTCGTCTGTGAAGGTTATAAAGTAGAAATATCCACCTCTTGTACTTGAGCTCATGGGTCCACATACATCAGAATGTACCAGACCCAAGAGTTCACTGGCTCACTCACCTTTTTCAGTAAAGGTGATTTGATCATTTTACCAAGAAGACAGGACTCACAGATTGAAAGTGATTCTTAATCACCTACTTCAAGAATTTCTTCTTGAGCCAACCTGTTTATTCTGTTCTTATTGATATGACCTAGCCTACAGTGCCAAAGGTAGACTTCTGACACATTATCTATTCTAGGATATTTACCGGAGGTTTGAACCACATTAACAGGTTATGATAGAAAGTAAATTTCATTATAAAGTTGTCCAATAAACATTGTAACACTATTCAAAATGATATTGCAAATATTTCTTTTTATTAAAAATTGATAACCATTCATGGCCAAAAGGCCTATAGAAATAAAATTTAATAAAAAGCTTGGACAATAGTGACATTCACTCAGAATTATATTTCGAGAATTGATTATAAGGTTCATGATTCCTAATGCTAGAACTGAAATTTTGCTTCCATCTCCAACTTCAGGAACCTCTCGCCTTCATCAAATCTCCTACTGACCTGCAGACCCTGCATCGAATTGCAAATATGATAAGGGCTTCCGGTATCCAAACCAGGCAGTAGTATCACAAGTGAAAAAGTTGCAAGGTGTTATCATATAAGTACCTTGCTTCTTTTTGGCCTATTCAGGTCCAGTGAGGCAATGTATAGAGGACAGTTCCTCTTCCAGTGCCCCTGCTTCTTGCAAAAGAAGCACTCCGCTGGCTCTGGTCGGGCTTGCGCTTCTTGGTCTGACCCTGTGTAGACGTCTAGCATGCAGCTACACCTTCTTATTCTTCTTCTTCTTGTTCTTCTTTCCTTTCTTAAAGGGTCAACGATCAGAAGAAGACCCTCCCACAACATTCACTGACTCCTTATGGAGTTGGTGATCCTTCTCAAAGTTCTACAGTAAGCCCAACAAGCCATGGTAGTTCACTGCAGGCTTTGTCATTCGAAAATGAGTAAGAAGGGAAGGAAGGACTTGGGCAGAGAATTAAGGATCGCATCCTTACCGAGCTGCTCGTGCAGGAAAAAACCCAGTTTACTTAGGTGTTCAATCATTTCGATCATGTACAGTACATGATCAGTGACTGAGGCTCCATCCCTCATCCGAGTATTGAAAATGGCACAACTAGTTTTGTGCCTTTCAACATCGTCAGGCATGCCAAAAGAGTCATTCAACATTTGAAGCATCTCCTGTGGCTGGGCGTTCTCAAACCTGCGGCTGAACTCATCATTCATTGCCGCCAGCATTATGCACCAGACGTTGGTGCGGTCGTTGATCCACTTCTGGTAAGTGTCTCGGACCGTCCCTCTAGCATTCAGGGCTGGCTCCTCAGGTGCCGGATCCGTTACTACATAAAGGATCCGCTCATGCTCAAGGATGATTTTTAATTTTTGATACTAGCTATCGAAATTAGGTCCCATGAGCTTGTCATTATTTAATAATGACGGAGCGACAGGGTAGTGGCCATAGCTGCATAAAGAAAAACCTGACCTATATTAGTACATAAATTATTAATACTAAAGACTTGGACTTTAGTCTAAAGTTTCTCCCAGTATTTTTACGAATTGGTAGCCTCAACCTTCAATTCGAGGAATTACTTTAATTTCATAGTAGGTACTAGAATCCACACAGACTACACACGAGCCCAACTTTGGTTGGTCAACCCATGTGCATTTATGGGTAGGTTCATAACCAGTTGTTTCTCTAAACAACTTCTAATAATTGATTTTGCCCCAGAACCTAATCAGTAGGCTTTGGCCTCCACTGAAAAGATCTGGTTAGGTCCAACCATTAACATGATTTGATTTGATGAATCGGACCAATAAATGATCAGGCCCGACTTTGACCGGCCAACCTGACCACCATCAGAAAGACTCAAACCAAATTATCATATTAAGAATGATAATTCCATTAGTCAATAAGCACCTGGCCTTTGGGCCTCCAATGATTATTAAACTAGTGGACTCATTATCACTCACTTAATGAGAGGCTATGATTTAGTTATCAATATAACTTAATCATTTTTAGGGACCTAATAATTTTTGAGGATTTTATTAAAGAATAGATGGGAAAAAAATATCCAGCCAATTTCAATCCTCCCACTGACTTCACCAAGTCAGATTAAAAAGGATTTACTTAAAGCTGGCATTAGGAGCACCTAAATCAGTCAAACTGATTTACCTAATGACATGGGTGAGCCCTAATCACCAAGTGATCTAATCAAAACCTAATTCACCAGGTTGGCTAGGTAAGTGAGATCAGTGGTGGGGATAAGCCATTAACTCATCAGAGATCGAATCACTGCGAGTAGCTCCTGCTTAAAAATCACTGGTCAAACTGCCAAACTTACCTTAGACACCAACCGATTCATTAGTTTTAATTTGATCAACTTAGTAAATAGGGTTCCACCGTGTAGCCATGAATTAAGTCCATCTTGGTCTAGTTAAAGACATGGACCCATTCAACTACAACTATTAGAGTTGAGTCTAGAGTATCCTTGACCTAATCTAATTCAACTTTTAATTAGATTTGACCAATTACTCTAATTTAGTCCATTTCTTTAAGCTAACCTTAGGTCTAACCCAATTATGAACCTAATCTATCTAACCCATTGACCCACAAGTTTATGCAATTGTCTTAGGTCTTAATTCATAATTCTAGACCTACTAGACAACACTTAATTCTTTTAACTAAGTCTTTGGGCTGATGGGTCAGGGTTTGGCATTTTGAAAATAATTTTTCAATTTAAAAGATTTTATTTTTTGTTCACCAAATATGTTGACTCATTACACAAATATATCAGCACATTTCATAAATAGCAATCCTATTGCTAATTACATAATAGAAAATAACTCAATCAAAATAAATCATGAATATTCCTTTAGATCTAATCTAACACATTCATGATAAATTTCATAATTAAACTATACAATTAATTCTTTTCACTGCTTCATCTGCATGGGATATAATTGCAGCGGTACCTCTACCACCATAGGAGACCCTATCGAATGGGAGGAGAGGACCTTTAAACCCTACTTTTCTCCTATGACCGGAGGGCCATGGTAACGAACCCAATTTGATTACTTGCTACTTGGATCAAATATATTTAAATATACTAATTTTAAAATTTAAATTTTAAATTTCAAATTTTATTTTTAAATTTTGAATTTCAAATTTCAAACAAATTTAAATTTCAAATTTCAAATTTCAAATTTAAATTTTGAATTTTAAATTTTAAATTTTAAATTTTAAATTTTAAATTTCTACCAAATTTTAAATTTCAAATTTTAAATTTTAAATTTTTGAATTTTGAATATCAAATTTTAAATTTCAAATTTCAAATTTTGAATTTCAAATTTTTGAATTTTGAATTTCGAACAACTTTCAAAATTCAAAATTCAAATTTTGAATTTTAAATTTTAAATTTAAACTTTTAGATTATAACTTAATCTATGCATGCAAATATATATATCATATCTTAGAACCTTGCTCTGATACCATTTGTGTAGAAAAATTAGTGCAGGGGTAAAATGGTAATTTTAAAACTTTTTTAAAATTATTATTTTATAGTAAAAATTATTAATTAATCTAATTAATTAATAAAAATTTATTCTATACTAGGATCTAAATATGATATATAGCATGCATGCATTTAAATTTAAAATTTGAATTTGAACAGTAAATACTTTACTGTAATGTGTTCAAAACACAATACCTTTGTGCGGGTAGTAGATCGCCGCAATCTAATTACCGTTGGGAGAGTCTGATCATTGTGATGTAGCCACACAGCGTATTTAGCTTCTACGGATCATTCACACGAAGCTCCCAGTCTGATCGACTTCACACGAGTGCTAGCTTGTTGTAGAGCCCTTTCGACGGTTGATGCTGATCAAACTCCTTCGATCGATATCTGTTGATTCTTTGGATACTCTGGATCATCAGCAAATGTGCTTGAGAGGATGTTGAAGATCTCTCTAAAATTTGGTGGGCTCACGACACTCGTAGCTCACCTTCTCACTTGCCGAACTCCAGGCTGAAACCTGAAGAACTCACTGAAACCCTGCGCACACTTTTTCTTTCTTTTCTTTCTTTTTCTTTCGGAAGGATATAGACCTTCACCTTGCACACAAAGATTCCTCACACCCAGATTTTCTCTCCAAAAATTTTTTTGCACATGCCCCACTCTTCTCATCCTTTTAAAACAATGTCAAACGTCTTATCCACGTGAGAGGATAAAGATGAGTAATTGCACATTTGAATTCAAATCAAATTTTAATTCAAATGAAAACCAATTTATCCCTATCCACTAAGGGCATGAGAAGAGGAGGGCATGGCTTAATTTGTGTGTGATTGATTTCATGAGAAATATTTTTTTGTGTAATAAATGGGGCGTTAAAAGAGGATAAGGTCAAGGCGCTAAGATTGGTTGCTCATTCAAAATCAAACTTTATTTTGAATTTAAATGGCCAACTAATCATCCTTATCCACTCATTTGGTGCATTAAAGTAGGGCATGAGGAGGGCTTTGCATGAGAAAAAATTCATGAGAACTTCCTTCTCGTGAATTCAAAAAGGTGCAGTGGAAGTGAGGTCGCGCAGGGAGAATGGGTCAAGGTGGTTCTATTATTTAAACCAACCTAATTAAACCAAATAAGTTATACCCAATTAGACTAATTTAAACTCAACTTAATTAGGCTTAATTAGGCTCAATAAAATTCTAATCAAATCAAAAATTGATTAAGCCCAACCCCTGATCAAATCAGGACCAAACCATCTCGACGATTAGGTCAACTCTTAACCTAATCAGGTCAAACCCAACTGAATCTAATTCAATTGGACTTGATCCAAAAATAATTACTCAATCAAATTGAGTTAATTAGTGATCAAATCACTAATTAAACCTCTCATAAATATTGAGTCCAAATTCGATAGGTAATCGGCATCAGAATTCATCGATACGTAACCCTGATCGAAGAATCCTAAACCAGTGGGACTCTTGACCCCGGTACCCAAAATATGTGGAATTCATGATCAGAGAATCTTGATTCTCGATCATAAAATCTCAGACATGAAGAACTCTTCACCAGCTATCAGATCAGATAGGAACCTCTAATGTGTGTGACCCCGCAGGTTCGAACCTAAGCCAGTAGCACAGAACCAATTCCTGTGCTAATCGAAGTGACCATCTAGCAATGGTACCCGATGATCGGATAGATCGAATAGTCACAATCGTAATACTTAGAACCTACGTGAATATGGTTACTGTATAATTCATCCTTTTGACCTCTGTGTTTAGGATGACTCAGGGTTAAACTGTCCACCCTGATTAGATCATCCGAATCGTACTCAACTCAAACAGTCCTGTGACTCCTCACAAAGACTGCCCTGGCCAAGATTTTGCTAAATTGAAACATGACTGTACACAGCTCCTAAACTGGAGTGGTCAATCCCATCTTGACACACGCACCGACAAGTCAAGTACTTGACTACACCCAGCAGCCTTCCGTCACTGAATTAGAAATTCAGGTAGTCTAGTGCCTAAGTGCAGTGAGTTGCTTGCAAGTTACCATGACGGTCTCAGATCGGAGGAAATTTATACCCATATTCCATCGAAGCAAATCTTGACAGCAGAAATAGCTCTGGAGTCGGTCACGTTCAGTACAGATGTACCCTTACATCTTACCTGTATACCATACCAGTGTCTCCACACTCATTGGTTAAGAGGACAACCAACCTATATGGTACATAATGACCTATGCTTGATAAACGTTGTCATCCTTGATAACAACATATCATTTGGTCACGAACAGATTTAAGGACTAAATGACAAATCCTCCTTTGTCGAGTCTAAATAGTCCTAAGGACTTCACCACAACATAGGAGTTTATTAGAAGATGAAATATTTTATGATGAAAAATATCAAAATAATTTTTATTAATTCATAATTCATGTACATATACAAAAATGGGCACAACCGTCAACAGGCTGACTATTGGCTTTGGGACACTATTCCCAATACTTAGATCTATTATTTTATTTGTAGTAAAATTTTATTGGATGTATGATATTTATTTTAATTACTTAAATTAAAGTTGAAATATAATTATTTGAATTTATTCCACTGTGATGCATTGATATCGTGATGAGATGCCTTGTATGCTTATGGAGAGAGTTCTTCATAAGTATGCGGCGGTTGCCGTGACCTTCTGCTCGTGATCTCGGGCCGGGGGCATGACACCTATATTTCCAACTCATCCATCTCCTGATCAAGGAGCCACACTTGAAATGTGGATGGATGAAGATAATAAGGTGAAGTGTTACATTCTAGCATCTATGTCCAATGATCTTCAACAACAGTATGAAGGCATGAGGACTGCCAAGAAGATGTTGACTCATCTGCAAGAGTTATATGGTGAGCAGAGTCACACAGCTCACTTTGAGGTCTCTCAGAGACTAGTTAGAGCAAAAATATGTGATGGACAGTCTATCAATGATCATTGTTTGATAATAATCAAAGACATTGAAGAGCTTCAGAAGCTCAGGATGAATATGGTCAAGGAATTACAGATGGATTTGATCCTTCAGTTTGTTTCTGATTCGTATGGGTAGTTCATTATGAACTACTATATGAATAAGATTGATAGCACTTTGTTTGAATTGCTGAATATATTGGTGACAGCTGAGGGTATCTTAAAAAGTTCAAAGAGTATAGTTCTGACTATGGAGTGAGCTTTCTCTAAGAGAAAGTCTTCTTTCAAAAAAAAAAGAAGCCTACGAAGAAGCAAAAGAATGAGGCCAAGCCCAAGAAGTAAGTTTCAAAGAAGACTGACAACAAGAGAAAGTGTTTCCATTGCAATGTCGAAGGTCACTGGAGAAGGAACTGTCCAACCTATCTGACGACTGTGAAGAATAAGAAGAAGGACAGGCCTTTTGAAGGTATGTCTGACTTGCTCATAATTAAAATTAATCTAATAATTTTTTCTTCTCTAGTTGGATTCTAGATTCTGGTTCAAGTGCTCATTTATGCACTTCTATGTAAAATTTTGAAGAAGTTAGAGGGTTGAGGAAAGGCGAGAACATTTTCTAGGTCAGCAATGGAGCAAGAGTTACTGCTGTAGCTATCAGAACCTATCCTCTGTGATTATCATTAGGGATTAGTTTAATTTTAAAAGACTGCTATTATGTACCTATAGTCAGTAGAAATTTAATTTCTATATTTATGCTGGCATAGGATAATTATAATTTTTATTTCAATAAAGATATGTGTGTAATTTATTTTAAAAATAAAGTTATTATATATGCTTTCTTAATTGATGATCTTTATCATTTGTATATGGATGTGAGTATTAATATTAATAAGCAAACTATGAATGCTGTAGGATCTAAGAGACTTAGAGATAAGATTAGCTAAAAGTATCTATGGACCTTTGGCTAGGCCATATAGGAGAGAATAGACTCAACAAACTAAAGAAAGATGATCTTCTCAGGCTATTGACTTTCGAGTTTCATTCGATTTGTGAGTTCTGTCTTCAAGAAAAATGGCTAAGCTATCTTTTGTGAAATAAGAGGAAAGGGCCACTAAGATATTAGCCCTGGTACACATTAACATGTGCGATCCATTCAATGTACAAGCCAGGGATGGCTATGTATACTTCACAACTTTTATCGATGATTATTCATGGTATGATTTTGTGTATTTGATGCATCAAAAGTCTGAAGCCTTTGAAAAATTTATAGAATTCAGATATGAAGTAGAAAAATAAATCAAGAAACTCATAAAGGTTCTTCGATCAGATCGAGAAGGAGAATACCTTAGTAGAAAATTTCGGACCATCTCAAGGATAACAGTATAGTCTCATAGTGGATAGTGGATCCCTCTAGGGACCCCTCAACTCAATGGAAATCCAAAAGGAGGAATCAGATCTTTTTAGATATGGTCCGATCCATGATAAGCTTTATAGATCTTCCTGTATTTCTCTAGAGACATGCATTAGTTTCTGCAATTCATCTTTTTAATCGGGTTCTCTCTAAATCCGTTCTTACCACTCCATACGAGTTATGGTATAATAAAAAGCCAGCTCTTGGGTATCTCAAGATTTGAGGATGTCTGATCCATGTCAAGCGACAGCAGGTGGATAAGTTAGAGGCTAGATCTTTTAGGGCTCATTTTATTGGGTATCATAAAGAAACCATGGAATACTACTCTATTTTTTTAGGATTATAATTGAAGCAAAATTCAGTGCAGGGGTAAAATGATAATTTTAAAATTTTTCAAAATTACTATTTTACAGCAAAAATTATTGATTAATCTAATTAATTAATAAAAATTTATCCTACATTAGGATCTAAATATGATATATAGCATGCATGTATTTAAATTTAAAATTCGAATTTGAACAGTAAATACTTTACTGTAATGTGTTCAGAACACAATATCCTTGTGCGGGTAGAAGATCGCCGTAATCTGATCACCATCGGGAGAGTCTGATCGTCGTGATGCAGCCACACAGTGTGTCTGACCTCTACGGATCGTCCACACGAAGCTCCCGATCTGATCAACTCCTCACGAGTGCTAGCTCATTGTAGAGCCCTTTCGATAGCTGATGCTGATCGAATTCCTTCGATCGATGTCTGTCAATTCTTCAGATGCTCTAGATCATCAGCAGACGTGCTTGAGAGAATGTTGAAGATTTCTCTAAATTTAGTGGGCTCATGACACTCGTAGCTCACCTTCTCACTTTTCGAACTCCAGGCTGAAACCCTGAAGAACTCACTGAAACCCTGCGCACACTTTTACTTTCTTTTCTTTCTTTTTCTCTCGGAAGGATAGAGACCTTCACCTTGCACACAAGGATTCCTCATGCCCAGATTTTCTCTCCAAATTTTTTTTTTCTCTCAGAAGGATATAGACCTTCACCTTGCACACAAAGATTCCTCACGCCCAGATTTTCTATCCAAAATTTTTCTTTCACACACCCTACTCTTCTCCTCCTTTTAAAACAGTGTCAAACGTCTTATCTACGTGAGAGGATAAAGATGAGTAATTGCACATTTGAATTCAAATCAAATTTTGAATTCAAATGGAAAACAATTTATTCCTATCCACTAAGGGCATGAGAAGAGGAGGGCGTGGCTTAATTTATGCGTGAGTGATTTCATGAGAAATATTTTCTCATGTAATAAATGGGGCGTTAAAAGAGGATAAGGTCAAGGCGCTAAGATTGGTTGCTCATTCAAATTCAAACTTTATTTTGAATTTGAATGGCCAACCAATCATCTTTATCCACTCATTTAGCGCATTAAAGTAGGGCGTGAGGAGGGCTTTGCGTGAGGAAAAATTCATGAGAACTTCCTTCTCGTGTATTCAAATGGGCACAGTGGAAGTGAGATGGTGCAGGAAGAATGGGTCAAGGTGGTTTCATTATTTAAACCAACCTAATTGAACCAAATAAGTTAGGCCCAATTAGACTAATTTAAACCCAACTAAATTAAGCTTAATTAGGCTCAATAAAATTCTAATCAAATCAGGAATTGATTAAGCCCAACCCCTGATCAAATCAGGGACCAAACCATCTCGACGATAGGTCAACTCTTAACCTAGTCGGGTCAAACCCAACTGAATCCAATTCAATTGGACTTGATCCAAAAATAATTACTTAATCAAATTAAGTTAATTAGCGATCAAATCACTAATAAAATCTCTCATAAATATTGAGTCCAAATCTGATGGGCAATCGGGTATCAAAGTCCATCGATATGAAACCTTGATCGAAGAGTCCCAAACCAGTGGGACTCTTGACCCCGGTACCCAAAATGTGTGGGACTCATGATTAGAGAATCCTGATTTTTGATCACAGAGTCTTAGACATGTAGGACTCATAGTCCACGAGCATTAGGACTCTTCATCAGCCATCAGATCAGATAGGAACCTCTATTGTGTGTGACCCCGCAGGTTCAAACCTAAGCCGGTAGCACAGGAACCAATTTCTGTACTAATCGAAGTGACCATCTAGCAATGGTACCCGATGATCGGATAGGTCGAATAGTCACAATCACAACACTCAGAACCTACGTGAATATGGTTACTGTATAATTCATCCTTTTGACCTCTGTGTTTAGGATGACTCAGGGTTAAACTGTCAACCCTGATTAGATCATCCGAATCGTACTCAACTCAAATAGTCCTGTGACTCTTCACAAGGACTACCTTGGCCAAGGTTTTGCTAAATTGAAACACGACTGTACATAGCTCCTAAACTGGAGTGGTCAATCCATCTTGACACATACACCGACAAGTCAAGTACTTGACTACACCCAGCAGCCTTCTGTCACTGAATTAGAAATTCAGGTAGTCCAGTGCCTAAGTGCAGTGAGCTGCTTGCATGTCACCGTGGCGGTCTCAGGTTGGAGGGACATTTATACCCATATTTCATCAGAGCAAATCTTGACAGCAGAAATAGCTCCAGAGTCGGTCACGTTCAGTGCAGATGTACCCTTATATCTCACCTGTATGCCATACCAGTGTCTCCACACTCATTGGTTAAGAGGACAACCAACCTATATGGCACACAATGACCTATGCTTGATAAATATTGTCATCCTTGATAACAACGTATCATTTGGTCACGAACAGATTTAAGGACTAAACGATAAATCCTCTTTTGTCGAGTCTAAATAGTCCTAAGGACTTCACCACAACATAGGAGTTCATTAGAAGATGAAATATTTTATGATGAAAAAATATTAAAATAATTTTTATTAATTCATAATTCATGTACATATACAAAAATAAGCACAACCATCAACAGACTGACGATTGGCTTTGGGACACTATTCCCAACAATCTTCCACCTGGCCTAAAGCCAATCAGTGCAGTATCTAATACCCATCTTCGATTTGTAGTCATCGAACTCCTTCACCGCAATGGCTTTAGTGAATGGGTCGGTCAGATTCTCCTTTCCGTCAATCTTTTGAAGGTCGACGTCACCTCAATCCACAATTTTTCGGATGAGATGGTAGCGGCACAGAATATGCTTCGTCCACTGGTGTGCCTTGGGTTCCTTCACCTGAGCAATGACTCCAGAGCTGTCATAGTAGAGCAGAACTGGACCAACAAGGGAGGGTGCTACTCCAAGCTCGATGATGAATTTCCTCAGCCACACCACTTCTTTGGCAGCATCTGATGCAGCGACATACTCCGCCTTGCAAACTGAATCAGCCATTGTGTGTTGCTTGAAACTCTTCCAGCAGATAGCCCCACCATTAAGGGTAAAAATAAATCCCGACACACTTTTGCTGTCATTGTGATCAGACTGAAAACTAGAGTTTGTAAACCCTATAAGTCTCAAGTCTGATTCACCATAAACAAGCCACTGGTCCTTAGTATTTCTTAAATACTTCAGGATGGTTTTAACAACCTTCCAGTGATTCTCCCCTGGATCAGATTGGTATCTACTCACTACCCCTAGTGAGTATGCCACATCTGGTCGTGTACATATCATGGCGTACATGATAGATCCCACTGTCGAAGCATATGGAATCCTACCCATACGCTCTCTCTCGTGAGGTGTTATCGGACAATCCCTCTTCGAGAGAGAAATTTCATGGCCTATCGGTAGATAGCCTTTCTTGGAATTCTCCATACTAACCTCTTCAGCATAGTATCTATGTACGTAAACTGGGATAAACCAAGCAACCTTTTAGATCTATCCCTATAGATCCTCATCCCTAGGATGTAGGAAGCTTCTTCCAAATCCTTCATGGAGAACTGTGACGACAGCCAAATCTTTATTTCCTGTAATGTAGGACATCATTCCTGATTAAGAGAATATCATCCACATACAATACAAGAAATACCACTACTGGATCATTAGCCCACTTATAAATGCAGGGCTCTTCTCCATTCTTAACGAAGCCATACGTCTTGATCGTCCTATCTAAACGTATGTTCCAACTTCGGGATGCCTGCTTAAGTCCATAAATGGACCTCTGTAGTCTGCATACCTTAGACTCATCAGTGGATGTGAATCCTTCAGGTTGTATCATATACACCTCTTCATCCAGCTCTCCGTTTAGGAAAGCTGTCTTCACATCCATCTGTCAGATTTCATAGTCCAGATGGGCAGCTATCGCAAGCATAATCCGAATGGATTTGAGCATTGCCATAGGAGAAAATGTCTCGTCATAGTCTATACCATAACATTGACGATATCTCTTGGCAACCAGACGGGCTTTATAGGTTTCCACCTTTCCGTCTGCCCCCCTCTTCCTCTTGAAGACCCACTTACACCCTATGGGTTTTACTCCTTCGGGTGGGTCAACCAATGTCCACACATCGTTGACTTCATAGACTCCATTTCGAACTTCATGGCCTCTAGCCATTTCTCAGAGTCGGATCTCTGCATTGCATCTATATAGGTGATCGGATCCTCATCATTTTCATCAAGTTCGATAGGATCGTCATCCCGGATCAAGAAACTATAGTATCTGTCCGGTTGACGTGGTACTTTACCAGATCACCTTATGGGTGCTTGAACAATGGGCTCCAGATCTGATCTAATCAAATCCGATTCAAGTTCAGCAACTTGTGTCATTTTTTCACCTGTCGAACTTCGTCAAGTTCGACCTTAGAGGCAATAGTCCCTTCACCAAGGAACTCTTTTTCCAAAAAGATTGCCTTAAGGCTGACAAATACCTTTTGCTCATCAGCCAGGTAGAAATAATACCCTTTGGTCTCTTTTGGGTATCCTATAAAATTACACTTGTTAGGCCTAGGTCCTAGCTTGTCCGTAATTAAACGTTTAACATAAGCCGGACACCTCCAAACCCTAAGGTGCGAGACTACTGGCTTACGTCCTATCCATATCTCATATGGCGTTTTGGTTACAGACTTACTCAAAATACTATTTAGAAGGTAACAAGCCGATTCGAGCGCATATCCCCAGAGGGAGATCGACAGACCAGCAAACCCCATCACGGATCGAACTATGTCCAACAAGGTCCGATTCCTCCTTTTAGATACACCATTATGCTGTGGTGTTCCAAGAGGAGTCCATTGAGAGAGAATCCCATTCTCCCCAAGATATGTCAAAAATCATTGGAAAGGTATTCACCTCCTCGATCAGATCGAAGAGTTTTAATACACTTTCCAATTTATTTTTCTACCATATTTCAAAATAGTTTGAACATTTCAAACGACTCCAACTTATGCTTCATTAAACAGACATACCCATATCTCGATTGATCATCTGTGAAGGTTATGAAGTAGAAATATCCATCTCTTGCACTTGAGCTCATGGGTCCACATACATCAGAATGTACCAGATCCAAGAGTTCACTGGCTCGCTCACCTTTTTCAGTAAAAGTGACTTGGTCATTTTACCAAGAAGACAGGACTCACAGGTTGGAAGTGATTCACAATCACCTACTTCAAAAATTCCTTCTTGAGCCAACCTGTTTATCCTGTTCTTATTGATATGACCTAGCCTACAGTGCCAAAGGTAGACTTCTGACATATTATCTATTCTAGGACGTTTACCAGAGGTTTGAACTACATTAACAGGTTGTGATAGAAAGTAAATTCCATTATTAAGTTGTCCAACAAAATTGTAACACCATTCAAAATGATATTGCAAACGTTTCTTTTTATTAAAAATTGATAACTGTACATGGTCAAAAGGCCTACAGAAATAATATTTAATAAAAAGCTTGGACAATAGTGACATTCACTCAGAATTATATTTCAAAAATTGATTACAAGGTTCATGATTCCTAATGCTAGAACTAGAACTTTGCTTCCATCTCCAACGTTCAGGAACCTCTCACCTTCATCAAATCTCCTACTGACCTGCAGACCCTGCATCGAATTGCAAATATGATAAGGGCTTCCGGTATCCAATACCCAGGCAGTAGTATCACAAATGAAAAAGTTGCAAGATGTTATCATATAAGTACCTTGCTTCTTTTTTGGCTTGTTTGGGTCCAGTGAGCAATGTATAGAGGACAGTTCCTCTTTCAGTGCCCCTGCTTCTTGCAAAAGAAGCACTCCGCCTGGCTCTGGTCAGGCTTACGCTTCTTGGTCTGACCCTGTGCAGACGTCCCAGCATGCAGCTGCACCTTCTTATTCTTCTTCTTCTTGTTCTTCTTCCCTTTCTTAAAGGATCGACGACCAGAAGAAGACCCTCCCACAACATTCACCAACTCCTTATGGAGCTGGTGGTCCTTCTCAAAGTTCTGCAGCAACCCCAACAAGCCGTGGTAGTTCACTGCAGACTTTGTCATTCAAAAATGAGTAAGGAAGGGAAGGAAGGATTTGGGCAGAGAATTAAGGATCGCATCCTTACCGAGCTACTCGTGCAGGAAAAATTTAGTTTACTTAGGTGCTCAATCATTTCGATCATATACAGTACTTGATCAGTGACTGAGGCTCCATCCCTTATCCGAGCATTGAAAATGGCACAACTAATTTTGTGCTTTCAACGTCGTCAGGCATGCCAAAAGAGTCGTTCAACATTTGAAGCATCTCCTGTGGCTGGGCGTTCTCAAACCTGCGGCTGAACTCATCATTCATTGCCGCCAGCATTATGCACCGGACATTGGTGCGGTCGTTGAGCCACTTCTAATAAGTATCTCAGACCGTCCCTCTAGCGTTCAGGGCTGGCTCTGGTCATAGCTGTATAAAGAAAAACCATATCTATATTAGTACATAAATTATTAATACTAAAGACTTGGACTTTAGTCTAAAGTTTCTCCCAGTATTTTTACGAATTGATAGCCTCAACCTCCAATTCGAGGAATTACTTTAATTCCTTAGTGGTACTAGAATCCACACAGACTACACACGAGCCCAACTTTGGTTGGTCAACCCATGTGTATCTATGGGTAGGTTCATAACTAGTTGTTTCTCTAAACAACTTCTAATAACTGATTTTGCCCCAGAACCTAATCAGTAGGCTTTGGCATCCACTGAAAAGATCTGGTTAGGTCCAACCATTAACATATTTGATTTGGTGAATCGGACCAATAAATGATCAGGCCCGACTTTGGTCGGCCAACCTGACCACCATTAGAAAGACTCAAACCAAATTATCATATTATGAATGATAATTCTATTAGTCAATAAGCACCAGGCCTTTGGGCCTCCAATGATTATTAAACTAATGGACTCATTATCACTCACCTAATGGAAAGCTATGACTTAGTTATCAATATAACTTAATCATTTTTAGGACTTAATAATTTTTAGAATTTTATTAAAGAATAGATAAGAAGAAAAATTACCAGCCAATTTCAATCCTCCCACTGACTTCACCAAGTCAGATTAAAAAGATTTAATTGAGCCAGCATTAGGAGCATCTAAATCAGTCAAACTAATTTACCTAATGACATGGGTGAGCCCTAATCACCAAATGATCTAATCAAAACCTAATTCACCAGGTTGGCCAGGTAAGTGAGATCAGTGGTGGGGATAAGCCATTAACTCGTCAGAGATCAAATCACTGCGAATAGCTCCCGCTTAAAAACCACTGATCAAACTGCCAAACTTACTTAGACACCAACCGGTTCATTAGTTTTAATTTGATCAACTTAGTAAATTGGGTTCCACCGCGTAGCCATAAATTTAGTCCATCTTGGTCTAGTTAAAGACATGGACCCATTCAACTACAATTATTGAAATTGAGTCTAGAGTATGCTTGACCTAATCTAATTCAACTTTTGATTAGATTTGATCAATTACTCTAATTTAGTCCATTTCTTTAAGCTAACCTTAGGTCTAACCCAATTATGGACCTAATCCATCTAACCCATTGACCCACAAGTTTATGCAATTGTCTTAGTCTTAATTCATAATTCTAGACCTACTAGACAACACTTAATTCTTTTAATTAAGTATTTGGGCTGATGGGTCAGGATTTGGCATTTCAAAATAATTTTAAATTTGAAAGGTTTTATTTTCTGTTCACCAAATATGTTGACTCATTAACAAATATATCAGTACATTTCATAAATAGCAATCCTATTACTAATTACATAACAGAAAATAACTCAATCAAAATAAATCATGAATATTTCTTTTGCTACTTTATCTACATGGGGTATAAACACATCGGCACCCCTATGCCATAGGAGACCCCATCGAATGGGAAGAGAGGGCCTTTAAACTCTACTTTTCTCCTATGACCGGACGGCCATGGCAACCAACCCAATTCGATTACTTGCTACTTGGATCAAGTATATCTAAATATATCAATTTTAAAATTTAAATTTTTAATTTTTAATTTCAAATTTCAAACAAATTTCAAATTTCAAATTTTTGAATTTCAAATTTCAAATTTTAAATTTTGAATTTCAAATTTGAAATTTCAACCAAATTTCAAATTTGAATTTCAAATTTTTCAAATTTTTAAATTTTAAATTTTAAATTTCAAAATTCAAATTTTAAATTTTGAATTTCAAATTTTTGAATTTTGAATTTTGAATAACTTTCAAAATTCAAATTTTGAATTTTGAATTTTAAATTTAAATTTAAACTTTTAGATTACAACTTAATTTATGCATGCAAATATATATATCATATCTAAGAACCCGCTTTGATATCATTTGAAGCAAAATTCAGTGTAGGGGTAAAATGGTAATTTTAAATTTTTTTCAAAATTACTATTTTACAGTAAAAATTATTAATTAATCTAATTAATTAATAAAAATTATTCTATACTAGGATCTAAATATGATATATAGCATGCATGCATTTAAATTTGAAATTCGAATTTGAACAGTAAATACTTTACTGTAATGTGTTCAGAACACAATACCTTTGTGCGGGTAGTAGATCGCCGCAATCTGATCACCGTCCAGAGAGTCTGATTATCACGATGCAGCCATACAGCGTATCTGGCCTCTGCGGATCATCCACATGAAGCTCTCGATCTGATCAACTCCTCACGAGTGCTAGCTCGTTGTAGAACTCTTTCGACGGCCGATGCTGATCGAACTCCTTCGATCGATGTCTGTCATTCTTTGGATACTCCAGATCATCAGCAGACGTGCTTGAGAGGATGCTGAAGATCTTTCTAAAATTTGGTGGGCTCACGACACTCGTAGCTCACCTTCTCACTTCCCAAACTCCAAGCTGAAACCCTGAAGAACTCACTGAAACCCTGCGCACACTTTTTTTTTCTTTTCTTTCTTTTTCTCTCAGAAGGATATAGACCTTCACCTTGCACACAAGGATTCCTCACGCCAGATTTTCTCTCCAAAATTTTTCTTTTTTTTTCTCTTGGAATGATATTGACCTTTACCTTGCACACAAGGATTCCTCACGCCCAGATTTTTTCTCCAAAATTTTTTTTTACACACCCCACTCTTCTCCTCCTTTTAAAACAATGTCAAATGTCTTATCCACGTGAGAGGATAAAGATGAGTAATTGCACATTTGAATTCAAATCAAATTTTGAATTCAAATGAAAACCAATTTATTCCTATCCACTAAGGGCGTGAGAAGAGGAGGGCATGGCTTAATTTGTGCGTGAGTGATTTCATGAGAAATATTTTTTCATGAAATAAATAGGGCGTTAAAAGAAGATAAGGTCAAGCGCTAAGATTGGTTGCTCATTCAAATTCAAACTTTATTTTGAATTTGAATGGCCAACCAATCATCCTTATCCACTCATTTGGTGCATTAAAGTAGGGCGTAAGGAGGGCTTTGTGTGAGAAAAAATTTATGAGAACTTCCTTCTCGTGAATTAAATGGGCGCAATGGAAGTGAGGTGGCGCAGGGAGAATGGATCAAGGTGGTTTCATTATTTAAACCAACCTAATTGAACCAAATAAGTTAGGCCAATTAGACTAATTTAAACCCAACTAAATTAGGCTTAGTTAGGCTCAATAAATTTTAATCAAATCAAGAATTGATTAAGTCCAACCCCAGATCAAATCAGGGACCAAACCATCTCAACGATTAGGTCAACTCTTAACCTAGTCGGGTCAAACCCAACTGAATCTAATTCAATTGGACTTGATCCAAAAATAATTACTCAATCAAATTGAGTTAATTAGCGATCAAATCACTAATAAAATCTTTCATAAATATTGAGTCCAAATCCGATGGGCAATCGGATATCAAAATCCATCGATATGAAACCTTGATCAAAGAGTCCCAAACCAGTGGGACTCTTGACCCCGGTACCTAAAATATGTGGGACTCATGATCAAAGAATCTTGATTCTCGATCATAGAGTCTCAGACACGTAGGACTCATAGTCGACGAGCATTAGACTCTTCATCAGCCATCAGATCAGATAGGAACCTCTAATGTGTGTGACCCCACAGATTCGAACCTAAATCGATAGCACAGGAACCAATTCTGTACTAATCGAAGTGACCATCTAGCAATGGTACCCAATGATCGGATAGGTCGAATAGTCGCAATCACAACACTCAGAACTTATGTGAATATGGTTACTGTCTAATTCATCCTTTTGACCTCTGTGTTTAGGATGACTCAGGGTTAAACTGTCAACCCTGATTAGATCATCCGAATCATGCTCAACTCAAACAGTCTTGTGACTCCTCACAAGGATTACCCTGGCCAAGGTTTTGCTAAATTGAAACACGACTGTACACAGCTCCTAATCTGAAGTGGTCAATCCCATCTTGACACACGCACTGATAAGTCAAGTACTTGACTACACCCAGCAGCCTTCCGTCACTGAATTAGAAATTCAGGTAGTCCAGTGCCTAAGTGCAGTGAGTTGCTTGCAAGTCATCGTGGTGGTCTCAGGTCGGAGGGACATTTATACCCATATTCTATCGGGGCAAATCTTGACAGCAGAAATAGCTCCGGAGTCGGTCAAGTTCAGTGCAGATGTACCCTTACATCTCACCTGTATGCCATACTAGTGTCTTCACACTCATTGGTTAAGAGGACAATCAGCCTATATGACACACAATGACCTATGCTTGATAAACGTTGTCGTCCTTGGTAACAACGTATCATTTGGTCGCAAATAGATTTAAGAACTAAATGACAAATCCTCCTTTGTCGAGTCTAAATAGTCCTAAGGACTTCATCACAACATAGGAGTTCATTAGAAGATGAAATATTTTGTGATAAAAAAATACCAAAATAATTTTTATTAATTCATAATTCATGTACATATACAAAAATGAGCACAACCGTCAACAGGCTGACGATTGGCTTTGGGATACTATTCTCAACAATAATATGATTGTGAGTCATCATGCCATCTTCTTAAAAAAGAGTTTATCCAAAATAGATGCAGTGGAAGAAAGATTGAGCTCAAAGAAAAGGTATCTGAAGAGCATCGAGTCCAAGAACCTAAAGTCAGTAGTGAGCCAGTAGATGTGGTATCTCTCTCACCTCGTAGATCAAGTAGGGTCTCCCATCTTTTGAAAGATATTTAGGTATTCTTACAGAGGATTTAGAGAAAGTATTCCTTATGGGAGATAGAAACACTAGGAATAATCCCACGACCTACGATGAGGCAATGCTAGATATTGACTCTGAGAAATGGATGGAAGCGATGAAGTCAAAATTGACTCTATGCATTCCAATCAGGTTTGATCTTTAGTTAATCAACCTAAAGGTATTGTATCTATTAATGTAAAAAATAGATTTATAAAAAAAATTAGGTTGGATGGTAAGATAGAGACCTGCAAGACAAAGCTAGTTACGAAAGGTTACAATCAATGCGAAGGTATTGACTATAATGAAATCTTTTCATCCGTGACCATGCTGAAGTCCATCCACACTCTACTTGCGATTGTAGCTTTTTATGATAATAAAATTTGACAGATGGATGTTTAAACTACCTTCCTAAATAGATATCTTGAGAAGATATCTATATGGAGCAGCTTTTGAGTTTCACATCCAATGATAGTGATCACATGGTCTGCAAGCTACAAAGGTCTATATATGGACTTAAGCAAGTATCTCGGAGTTGGAACACTCACTTTAATAATGTGATCAAAATATTTGATTTCATCAAAAATAAGGAGGAGCCGTGTGTATATAAAAAGGTCAGGAGAGCACTGTCGCATTCCTCATATTGTATGTGGATGACATCCTCTTGATTGAGAATGATACTCTCATGCTGATATCAGTCAAAGTATGGTTGTCAAAAGAATTCATCATGAAAGATCTAGAAAAAATTTCTTACATTTTTGGTATAAAGATTTATAGGGATAGATCTAAGAGAATGATAGGACTCTCATAGTGCATGTGCATAGAGGAGGTGCTAAAGAGGTTTGGCATGAAAAATTCCAAAGAAAATTTTTGCCCCTTGACATGGCATTCATCTCTTCAAGAAGATGTGTCCTGACACACTTGAGGAGATCTGGTGCATAAGCAAGATCCCTTATGCATCGGTAATAGGGAGCCTCATATATGTCATGTTATGTACATGACCTGATATAGCCCTTGTCGTGAGTGTCACGAGTAGATATCAGGTGAATCTAAATGAAGAATACTGGATTGCTATAAAAAATATCCTTAAGTACTTAAGAAGGACTAAGAATTTGATATTGATCTTTGGTGGAGGATCGGAGCTGAAAGTGGAGGGATACATCGATTTAGATTTTATGACTGATGTCGATGATAGAAAGTCTATATCAGGATATATTTTCTTATGTAATAATGGCACGATTAGCTGTAACAGTTCCAAGCAACTGATCGTTGTAGATTCAATCATGGAAGCCAAGTACATTGCCACCTCTAAAGCTACTAAGAAAGTCTTTTGGTTCCAGAAGTTCATTACAGAACTGGATGTGATGCCATCAGATGCCATTATACTATACTGCAACAACAATGGTGCCATAGTCCTCGCTAAGGAGCTCAGGTCTCACTAGAAGTCCAAGCATATAAAGCGATGGTTCCACATCATCTGCGAATACCTCGAGAAGAAGTTCATTGAGGTACAGAGAGTCGATTCCACACATAACGTGGCGGACCCATTGACCAAACCTCTCAGCCAGCAAAAGATTGAAGCTCAGCTTGAGAAGATGGGCCTTAGATATATAGTCAATTGACTTTAAATCAAGTAGGAGTTTGTTAGATGAGTGCCTTAGAAGTCAATTATTGACTGACATATTTTTTATTTCTAAGACTTATCTTTGTATTTATAATATTTTTATATTAATAAAAGATTTTTTATTTCAATCATGTTTATGTATCCATGATTTATCCTAAAAATTAACAAAGATGATTTTTATATATTCTCAAAATATTGAGAATTTGAGACATACATTAATTAGTGGTTAGTTTCTAAATGCTCCGGATCAAAGGATCGTCATAGAGGATAATGATCAATCTATTTAAGATCGGTACACTGTTCACTTCTCTTATGGACAAATGAGTCTCAGATCTACAGTGTAGGGATACTGGGATGAAAGTATGGATGGTCGTTAGAGAATAACTTGTACTGAGCATGACCAACACGAGAAATCACTTAGATGTCTACTCACTCATCAGTATTTATCTTGATGCTGCAGTAGTGTAAGTGATTTTTTGACCTGTGATATTATCGGCTATTCGCAGCAAGGCTACTGAGTTTGACTGCATATTTTTTTGGTCCCTAACCATTCAGGTCCTTGCTGTGTATGTTGGCTACAGTCGGTTCAACTTCGCTGTTTAGAGTAGGATGCATCTAGAAGGAATCTATCGACCTTGATAGAAAAGGAGAAGTTCTATATGATTTACGAGACTGAGTTCAGAAAATCTTTGGCCAAAACAAGTGTGAATACTGAAAAAATTTTTACGAGATTCACAAATGAACTCGAGTCGAACCAATCTAGCATATGACTAACGATGGTGTCTGACGAGTTCTCCATGGCCTCCATCAAGTCAGAACTTATGATAGAAAGACTAAATCATACGATAACTGTACCTAGAGATTCACACTTTTATTCTACTAGGTTACCACTATATACTACTAGATATTACTGATGGATTGTGGGACTCATCGGGTGTCATCTTGATGATCGATGATCCTCGAAGGGTAGAGTTGGAACTGTTTCAATCTATCGAAAAGAGTTTCGATGATATTATGATGAAGATCACAATATATCTCACTATCATATAGAATGAAACCTATGAGATCACACATTAAAGATTTAATCTTGAATTAATCAATTGGGCTTATGAAGTTCTAATTGGATAAAGATTTAGTAAAATCCTATTGGGTTTATGAGAACCATGCTAGCACATGGTTAAATCTAATTCTTCTTTAAACTTTGATTTTTTATTAGATAAGGATTGGATCAAGTCTATAGCTTTGAACCTAATCTAAATCCATTCTGATTTGAGTTTAGCTGGGCATCTATTTGAGGGCCCAAAAGGATTGGATCAAGTCAATGAGTTGGCAAACTAATCTTCTTATTTTTTTCTTGTTATTTCCTAATGAGATGAGGATTAATTGGAAAGAAGAGATGATGCATGCTCCCTTTTTAGAAACTCCAAGGGGTGCCATCCCTTGGAGAGGGCATGAGATAGAGAGAGGGGCCCACCTCCTCTTTTGCTTTGGCATGGAAGGAAAGAGAGAGGGGCCACGCCACCTCTCATGAGCATAAAACCCTAAGGGCCAACTACCTACTTAATAAATCAAGTGGCGCCACTCATCTTGCCTTATAAGATGAAGGTGCCACATCCACTTGATTTTTGAGGTAAGAGCTTTTTTAATTAGATCTGATTTTCTTAAGAAGAAAATCAGATTAAAAGGTAAGAGACCTTATGAGATAAGATATAACCTTTTTAGCCTGATTGGATAACGATTTAGAATCAAGAAAGACCTATTTAAGGAGATAGTCTCCTAAGATTTAGAAGAATTGAATTTTGAGATTCAAAACCTCCTCCTCTCCTCCACGCCACCCCTTCTTCCTTTCTTCCAATGCCTAATGTTGGGCGTCCCATCTTCCCACACATCCAAGGTAAAGGGTGTTTTCTTCTACATCAAGTAAAAGGGAAAAAGACTACAGTTCAAGTGTTGACACCGCAGTTAGAGATAAATAGTTGATCAAAAGTTCAAAAGACTGAGATCCTACTTAGAGAAGAAAGATCTACAATGAGAAAATAAGTTCAAGATTGATCCCGATGGATATATATAGAGGCTGGACACGTGTGCGGCTCAGGAACCTTCAGATATAAGATCATTGATTACGGTAAATTTCAATTCGCACAAGGTATTGAGATCTGATCTCAATTTTATTTTAATTTTCAGATTATATGCATGTCTTAGATCTAGGGTTCGGATAGATATAGATTAGATTTATTGTATGTGGGTTAAAGGATTTAACCTATGTCATTTCCACTGCTATTTCAAAAAAAATTTGAAATCTATGCATGCGACCCTACCCGACCTTCTAACAGTCATTACTGTAAAATAAGTATTCAAATATTTTGTATTCATCAAAATTAATTTTTGGATCAATACTCTAATAGCTATTTAATAGCTTCAGAAAAATGCCCACTTAACGTATTATCCCTTAGATGCAGATACCTTAGTGATGATGGTACATGTTGAACGATGCTAGAACTTCATGAAGTTAATAATACTTTCGGCTCATAGTTATGCAGCAAGGAAGGTGCATGATTAGTAAACGGAGCAAATGGAGTCGTGGGACATAGCTTGTTGGAGATACATAATAAATGCAGTAGGTAATGAGTATGGAAAACCAGCAGCTATTTAGTGGTTTAGAATCACGTTGTATAAATAAGAATATGTAATCTAAATGAAAAAACCCTCTACCCATCAAACAACAAGTCATTATCTTTATCTTTAATTTATTGTTGCTTCAATTCTTTGAGTTCCTTGCATTTAATTACCTAGTTCAACTCTAGTTGGTTTAGACTCATAACCTTAGCCACATCCTACCTCCTCTTCTAGCTTGGTGGTTTTAGGATAATGAAAGTCCTTAAAAGTCACGATATTTGATCCATACTATTATCTCATTTTTTAATCTTTTTTTGGCTATTTGATGCTAGTATTGTGCTCGCACACACGCAGGAACCTATCGAGGGAAGCCCACACCATCCATATCCCTAGAGTAGACAATTTTCTGGTCAAGAATATATTTTTCTTAGTTGCTTTATGATTCCATATTTTCTTTTGATAAAATATTTTCATCAATCAAATACTAGTTTTATTAATGCCAAGCAAGAGTGGATTCAAAGTAAAAGTAAAAACAAATTCTGGCATATTGATGAATTTGTTAGATACATCGTAGGTAGTAATATTTTTAATTAATTCACAAAACAGACTTGTTTCCCTCTCTATAAAAAATTGGAGTATTTCTTTCATCTTGATCATTTGATCTAATATCTCATTCCTCAACATAGTGATGAACAATTAGAAAACAATTCCATCCTACATTACTAAAATACTAGTCAAAATAAGAGTTAGTTTATTAATACGTAACGAAACTACAATGATACAAATCTTTTCTTCTCGAAAGAAATGATAGAATTACATCCAAAGGGTTTTATTTGTTATTTTAAGTTGAAAGCTAGGAGGCCACCTATTTTCATTTTGCCATACAAGGTCTGATTATCCCATCAACTAGATAAAAATATGCAACTCTTCAAGATATCTTCAATAATAATATGCGGAGAAAATTCCAAAATCCAACTACAAATCCGAGCACCAAGCCGGGGTAAAGCCATAAAGATTCAAGTTCCCCATTATCTTCAGTATTAATTGTTGGTGAGGAAACTCCAGGTATCTGGTCACCTAGTTACTTCTTTGGTAATGAGCTACCATATAAATCAGGATTGCTGATATAAATGGATCAATTTGTAAGAACTTAAAGCTGGTTGCCTGATGGATTCCTTCCTAATAAGTTATCAGTTGATAAGTTAAAATTGCTTAGGGAGGTCAATGAGGATATGTTTGATGGGATCTAACTAGATAGCAAGTTCCTTGAGAATCAATATATTCTAACCGATGCAAATCGCCAATATTTCCTGGCATATTTTTTGTCAAATTATTTTCAGATATGCCCAAGCTTTGCAACCCAATTAGTTCTTCAAGAATTCCTCCAGACCAATCATTTTCTAAAAGGTCCAAGGTCACCACCAAAGAAAGTGTTTTGCTAAATTCGTATTGTCTCACTTTAATGGACACCAACAGGCTCTTTTCAGGTACGGTGTCGAACTCAAATTCCATGCCAGTGCTGACACCAATGTATACTGTAGGATAATTGCTCGTAATCTACAAAGTGATAATAGGGAATAGTTCCTCATATTCTATTACTTTATGCTCCAATATTTGAGATTTAGCATCTTTATTAATATATTTTTTTTTAATTTATAACATCTTAGAATCTCATCTAAAAATATTAGTTAAAATATATTATTTAGATTATTTAATCCTATATAAATATTTAAGATCTTTTCAATAAATAATCAATATAAGACTAAATACATATCCGTATAATTTTTTATACAAAAAATTCGAAGAGAGAATGAAAACTTCTAATTAATTTTATCAAATTTATCAAGTAAGCCTCCCAACTAGCACATACGAAAAAATTGAAGCTGAGATCTAAATAATTAAATAGCTCTGAAAGCTATCCAAGCACTTCAAGTATAGGCCCTCCTAATATATTATCACTTAGATGTAGATACCTTGCAATGATGGTGCATGCTGGATGATGCTAGAACTTCATGAAGTTAATAACAATTTTTGCTTAGGAAGACACATGTACATCTAGTTACTAGAGCACGTAGAGCCGTGTGACATTACAGCAATTATAAGTTTAGCAATTTAGGAGCATATTGTATAAATAAGAAGATGTAATCGGAACAAAGAAATCTTCTGCCAATCAAACTAATTGTTATCTTAATTTTTAGCTTTAAATTATCATTATTTCTATCCTTTAAGTTTTTTGCTTTTAGTTACCTAATTTTACTTTAGTTTTGATTAATTGCAGCGTAGACTTGTAAATCTAGCTATCTTCTGCATCCTTCTCTTTTATAAGTAGAGTACGATATTATAATAGCTAAGTCCTTGAAGGTTGAGATACACGGACCCACACTACCACCTCTTTTCCTTATCTTTCTTCTCAAGTAATGCACCTGTGCACACGTAGGAAGCTATCAAGGGAAGCTTGCACCGTTTATATCCTCCAACTAGCGAATTTTATGGCCAACAATATGCTTTTCTTAATTTTTATTATCATTCCAAATAGTTTCTCTTTTTATATAAAAGTATTTTTATTAATATAAATACTAGTTTTATTTAGACTAAGCATGAATATATTAAGAAGTAAAATGTAAACAAATTCTAATATATCATTTATCCGATAACAAGAGCTGGTGCATGCTTAAGTAAGTGGGACCAACGTATGAGACAAATTTATAAGCCAACTAATGTTGCATCATTTTTTCGGTCAGCATGACATGAATTGGCCGTTCAAAACACTGCACACTGAAAAATATTATCTTAGATATATATGTGGGCCCCAGCTCTGTTGCACTCGCGCTAATCCGAAATCTCTCGCAAAAAAAAAAAAAAAAAAAAAAAACAGAGAAAAAACTAAAAAATTCTCCGCACAAATCCCCCTCGAAGACTTGAAAGAAGACCAAGCCACCTATATTTTTTTGCCCCTTCTTCCAGCCGGCAACCGCATGCCTTGACATAAAGAGTACCCGGACTTCCAACCTCCTCCATTAAGGAGACTGGGAAGAAGAGGCTTTTGGTAACATGGGCCAAAGGAAACACTCCATGGATCAAGACTCGAGTCTCTGCTTCCAATCTCCTCCCTTCTTCGAATGGCTCAAAGCACCTTCCTCCTCTTCCTTAGCCTCACCACTAGCACCGGAGTGCTTGCCTCTTTTGAGTAGGTTTGAAGAACCTGAGAAGACCATTGAGGAAGAAGAGGTCATTATTGCGAAGGATATCAGCCAAGAAAAGATCACTGTGGCCTTGAACATTGGACTGCCAGGTGCTTCAGAAGAACTTGATGGGGGGATGGAGCCGTTGAACTGTAAGAAAGAAGAAGAAGAGGAGATGGAGAGCTCACAGGATTTGGATTCCGGCAATGGAAAAAAGTTTTGGATCCCAACGCCAGCGCAGATCCTTATAGGGCCAGTGCAGTTCTCTTGCACTGTGTGCAATAAGAGCTTCAGTCGGTACAACAACATGCAGGTTAGCCTCTAAACAGCTCCTGAGAATATAATTGACCTTTTGATTTGCTTCCTTCTTCCTTTTATTTTCTAATGATGGTATCTAAGTTCATACAACATTACTCTTCCAAACATGAATATAAAGAAGATCAGTTATTCTTCTCCCCAAAAAAACAGAAGACTAAATATTCTTTTTTCCAAATTCGGAACTTTAATTTTCTTATATTTTTTACTTTTTCTTATTGATGATCTTGAGTGCAAGATTCTTAATTTATTCCATGATTCACTATACTTCTTATATCAGTCTTTTGAGAATTAGGAAAGAACTGAAAAAATTTATTTCCTCCTTCAAGCGACACCAACCCTTTGTGATGCTAAGCATATCATCAAAAATCCTGGAGATTGAACTGAAGAAAAAAAATTTTGACCACAGTCATGCATGGCCACCAGAGCATACACTTGTGATAGTTTCACTTGGCTTATACTTTTAATCACCTATGCAGATAATATCTTCAGGCTGGTCTAAATTTTCTTTTTATGTTTTTCTTGTTTTCATGGGTGTTCTATATGCATAACGAATTTAGTACAGAAGAAATATGTGACACAAATTACAGATTATGCAATTTTTTTGTTATTTTATCCATTTATTTCATCTTGTTTTTAAATTCACACAGTCTAGTGTCTGATCTTTGGTGTCGTTACAAACATATAGCCAATGAAGAAGATAGATCTAGCGAATGGATAACAATCATTGTTAAGAGATATGTTTCCCTAATTATCGGATTATCCTACTTAATTTATTCTTCCCCTTATATCTATCTGGTTACTATTAGCTTAACATGTACCTACCACTTTGTCTTGTTTGATTGTAACTGACTGGTTTGTGATATTAATGGACATAGATGCATATGTGGGGGCATGGATCAGAGTATAGAAAGGGACCAGATTCTCTTAAAGGCACACAACCAATAGCAATGCTCAAACTCCCTTGTTATTGCTGTGCTCATGGGTGCAAAAATAACATCAATCATCCTCGAGCGAAGCCATTGAAGGACTTCAGAACCCTTCAGACTCACTACAAGAGGAAGCATGGATTGAAGACCTTCAAATGTAGGAAGTGCAGCAAGCCGTTTGCTGTTAGAGGAGATTGGAGGACCCATGAGAAGAATTGTGGGAAGCTGTGGTTTTGTACCTGTGGATCTGATTTCAAACACAAAAGATCGCTAAATGATCACATAAGATCATTTGGAAAGGGTCATTCTCATTACCTTCCCCCAAAGTTTCCTGAGGTCGAGAAGGAATGCATCATAAGGTTCGACGATGAAGTGTTCACAGGAAAACATCGTTCCATTGCATTAAACTAACACGAAAGTTCGAAGATATTAGGCTTATCTGGTGCTCGGTAACAAAAAACTTCTGGGATGTCTTTCCATTAGAAGACACACGGAGTAGTTTGTTGCTGAGCACTAGAATAGCGATGAGTACTAGTATATTTACAAGTGGCTTGGTTAGTTTATGCCTCAAATAAAAGAGAGAGTACTTCTGGGAAGACTGTGAAGTAGCTGAATTTTCTTCTGTCTCAAGGTCATAGAGTGTCATAAAAATCCATCTTGGTAGCTAGAGAACTCAGCTGTAATCTATGTATTGGAGAAAATTTCCCAACTTCACAGACTATTTGAGTAATTACAATGACAAACTTTTTTCATCATGCTGAATGTAAGTGCAATTTTATATGCATTAATTGTTATACCTTTTTTTCATTTTATATTTCTCCAATCATTTCTTGGGATAAAGTGTCAACCATAAGTAAGATCTACGCAAGTATGATAACGCATCAACTTAAAATATTCAAAATCATGTGTCATTAGATACAAAGTAGATGTCACTTATGCCTTGCAAGATTAAGTGCACAAAGAATAAAGAATGGTGGCAACCATTTAAAACCCATATATCCTTTCCTTTTACGGTCTAAGAAAATATTAACTTTTTCCAAGTCCAACTTTGAGGCCCAAAGGCACCTAACTGATCCACCACTAGCCATTCTGCGTCCACACACTCATGGGGGGAGAAAGAGAGGGAAGGGGGGGGGGGGGGGTTGGTGTTGTCAATAAATCGTTGTGGTTTAATTACCTTGAAGGTACCTTTGACTGCAGGCGTTCATGACCCTTGTCCATTAATGTTTTATGAAGCAAATCTAGTGGCCTTGTGAATTGCGGTATCTAGAGTCTAAATGGCGTGCATCGAGTGCCATCTTGTCTCTCTAAAATCTACGAGACATTGTCATCAAAATAAAAACAAAAAGTAGATTACATATGATGTAGGTAGCATGAATAGATGTCAGGACTAATGTAAATTCTGCAATTAGTATATATTAGATTCAATTGGTGACATACATGCTTATTATTAAAATTTTTAATAAAAACTAATTTAATAAAATATACGTCACTCATTAGAGACTTTTATGTCAAAGTATAATACATGGAGTCAACTGGTGTCATAATGGTGCAATCTAGGTCGTATCTAGACCTCACCATGATAGATACACACTTAGAAGTAGGAAAGTGGGTGGGTAAATAAATTTATGCGATTTACGATGGAGACATGCGGGCGCCTAAAATTACAGGTACTTATGAACCAGTATCCAGCGGCCCTTGTGAACCATGAAATTTTGGCTGGTATGTATGCTGTGATTCTCACTAGATATTCTCAAGAGTCCATGTCGTGGATTGCATGGAATCTACTCTCATAATGATCAGAACATTTTTACCTCAAAAAATGCACGCCTTATGAGAGAGAGAGAGAGAGAGAGAGAGAGAGAGAGGGAGGATGAATAAAGAGAGGGGATTCACATGAATAAAGAGAGGGGACTTGCTGTTACTGAAAGTTGGGTTGGGTTTGACCAGGTGAAAAGGTGTGGGAAAACTTTCAGCAATGTTTGAAATTTCGAAGTTAGGAGGATTCAAAAGTGAGGCTTGATTAGTAGAAAAAGGGTGGGTGTGTGGGGTGAGGAGACCACCACTAAGCTTTGTCGGGAAGACACGGAGGAAGAAGAGTCTACCTCTTTCCCATTGGCAGTACTTAGCCGCTTCTCATTAAGCTCAGCCTTCTCAAGCCCCCAACAAGACTCGTATTGGGCTTTTCTCATCTAGCCAGCTCGGTTAGGGAAGCCAACGCACGCAAGTGGGGACAACGTAAGAAGAGGAAATCTTGGTCCGGTGATGGTGGCAAAAAGTGTCAGGTTGAGGAAGAACGGTGTACAAAGTTTGGTGAAATGAGCCAAAGGCGTACGTTGGTGTCCTTTAATAATCTACTAGCCAAAATTGCAGCTAAGGATTTCACCCCAAAAAAAGATTGCGGTTAAGGAAGCATAATGCCACTAAAGGAATATGTGGAACTCATTAGTTTTGCGACGTTTACCGGAACATAGGAAAATGGTGGCAGAAAATTCTGGCCTTTGGATAGATTTGTCAAAATGGAAATTTAAGTCTTATTGACGTAACATTTTATTTCTTGTCCTTGATTAATGATCATTTTTTTTTTTTAATTTCTATCATGTGCATGTCTGTTGACCATGTCAAATATAACTATATAATAAAAATGCCAATCAATAATGGAAACTTGACTAGGGTCTCATTATAAAACGACAGTAAAACAAAGAATGGGAAATGGCAGCAAAATAGGCACTACCAACTGGGGATCCTCTACAAGCCAAATTACAGGAAATTCTTACAAAACACGTATGTAGCATATATCAGGCTATAAGAGTTTTCTAGAGGATTTTTTTCGCCATTCCACAATCTTCCAAGGAATAGCAGCAATCTCTTCTTTCCGTGAACGTAGTGGGGCCACAATATATTACTTCTTTCGGGTGATAATGCTTTCTCTGCCAAAACCTCTCTGAATCTGTTCCGAACTCGTATTTTTTCTGAACTGATGGAGGCAAAGTTGGCATTTTTACCCTTAATTAACAATCAACAGGGGTCAAACGAGTTTAGCCGCTCACGATCTACTCAAATTCGGCTCGATTTGATTATTATCGAGCTCAAACAGCAAGATATTCGACACAAAATTTTTGAACCTACTCAAATTTATATATATTTTTAATAATATTATTTTTATTTATAATATATATATAATATATATTATTAGTAGACTAAGATTTGATTTTGTGTTCAAACTCGAGTTCATATATAGTTTGATTGAAATTCGATCAAATCAAATCGGCTTCGAGTTTTGCCTATTTATCATTGAGTCGAACTTGAGCTTAGAATATTAAGGTTGGTTGATCTCAAATTAAATTTCAAATCCAGATATTTTGAGTCGAATCGAACTTGAACTTCTAGCTATTCGATTCGGTTTGATTTAATTACATCCCTAACCACCGAGATCTATTGTATTTGGTAAGTTAAAAAATGATATAAAAAAAATTTATATAATTCCGGAAAGATTATGAGATAAATGCAGGAGCGTCCTTGCAATTTCTTAGTATTCAATAACTTTGTAAAATTTATTTTTTTGAATAACTTATTGAAGTTCATAACTAGATGAATAGTAACTAATTACCATTTCTGAATCTTAGCGAGTCATTGCTTTACGTCATGGTACTTAAACCCAGACTAGACTGCCTCGTCAGTCGTAAATTGGTGAATCAAACTCTTGGCCGGTCAGATTTTCAAATGAGACTAGGGATGCTATGGTCAGAAACCACCAACCCAGCAAGTTTTCAGAGGAAACCAGTGAGCCAAGTGGGTTTAAACCGAGAAAACATTAGTTTAATTATAAATTCTAAAATAATAGAGCTTTAATTGTGATTCAAACATGTCAAATCTAGCGTGCTATATGGTCTCTCAAGAGATGCTCTTTATACCTGCTCTAAATAGTTGAGTGGAGCTATCCTGAAAAAATATTTTTTAATTATTGCCATAAACCTCCGAAGGTTGGTGCCTAGTTGAGCTTGAGATATGCCTGCATCCGAAATGAAGAACAGTGCACTACTTTCTACAACCAAAAGTCTGCTTATCAAAATTTATCATACTAAAAATTCTCTGATACTTAAGTCAGTTAAAACTTAGAGAACAATAAGAGAAAAAGAGGAAGTAAAAAATTTTCTTTTAAGTTCAACTTATCTGAGGTCCTCTCCTCTTCTTTTTTTATGTAGAGGGGAGATTGTCGACCATTATCTAAGGTTTTGAGATTTTGCCATGTCATTCGATAATGGAGTCGGATCATGTGTGCCTACATTGCACATGACTGTCATAGGTGGCCATTATGTTGGAGATGTCTAATCAGAACACTACCTCCACAGAATCTTTTCAATACCGCATATTGCAGTAGAAAGAAAAAAAAATAAAATAGAAACAATCAAATATGTAGATCAGCTAAAAAAGGCTCACTTCCACGGGGCATGCAAGCTTCATTATGAGAAAAGAGAAAAATTACAAGAGAAGATCATATCTTTAACTTTTGTACACTCAATCTCTCCCTCACAAAAATCTTTCTCTCACAAAAGCTCTCTCTAGGAAGACCCCCCTGAACCCCTGAAGCGACCGCTATTCACTGCCTGACAATCTGCCTGAAGTACCGTGCTCCTGCTCTTTGTTGGCACCTCGCCTCTACTGCTGCTCTGGATTCTCTGCCGAACAACCAACCGCTATCCACATCTCTGTTCTGTAAACAGGGGCCTTTAAAGCCCTGAATCTGAGCGGAAATAACAGTCATGGACTCCTCACAGTACCCAAACAGGTCCCTGAACCATCAGATCAAGACCGGCAAAGTTCCAAGTCATCCGATTGCGCAATTGATCCACGAAAAATTCTGTAGACCGCAAGAAACTAGAGGAAAATGCCCGCTAGTCCATCGTGGACTGCAAAAAACTAAGAAAAAATGCCCTCTCGATCCATGTGGGTCCCCATGGACCGTCGATCCATGCACTGTGGGTGGACCATGTGAGAAGCATCGCACGGGCCGCACCTGCGTGTGCCCTCCTAAGCCTGGGCTGTGCCCGCACGCGTGCCTGCTCGGGCCTAGGCTGTGCACTATGCACACCCGTGCGTCCGCATGTTGGGCCGTGCGCTTATGGCTGGGCCGTGCACCGCCGCACGAGGTCACGCCACCGCGGCCTCCGCCGGCCTCCACCACTCAATTTTTGTACCATCTTCTATCGAGCGCATCTCCTTCATCTGATATCTATTTGGACTGATCTTGGGCTCGTTGGACTTTGTTCGTCATCGCAGATCTCACTGTGAGCTCAGTTTGGATCGAATCTCAAGGCATCAAATCTTAACAATCTCCATCTCGACTCGATATTCGGCCTCCTCCTAACTCTGAGAGCTTCTAGATCTCCTCTCCCCATGTCCTAGGGCAATCGCCTATTGAATATGGATGGGTACATATGGGAGTCGAGCCAGGCCACTCGATCTCATTTTCATCATATATTGTGCTCCTCCTGACTTGAGATCTGCTCTGAGTATCGTCTTGTGACAATATAAATCTCACCCTATGATATCACCTCTCATCTTTTTGAGTCTCACATCTCGTGCTCGACCCACCTCCACCTGGAGCTCCATCTTGCTCTAGGCTCCTTCTGGCTCCTAAAGCTTTACCTCACATTGGGCTTTCTGTTAGATAGTAATGTCTTTCTGTCCTCTTCTTTCTCTCCAAAATAATCCTATCGTCGTATAATATCTTTAGGATTCTTCCACCAGCTACTGTCCTGTAGCCTCTCGAATTCAGTTTGCTCAGTGAGATAAGATTCTGTCTGAAATTGGATATGTATCAGACCTTCTCCAATCTCCTCATTACACCATCATGTGTCTTCCAGCTAACTATCTCGATGCCTCTGATCGTACAGTTCGATCCATCCAGCAAATAAACAATGCCCTCACTACTTTTCAGAGAGTCAAACTGCTCTTCTCTGCAACATATATGAAGGTGTATGTAAAATCTAAAATTCATTACTGAAAAGAAGTAGATACCTCATCAGATATCTTCAGAGCATCACCCTCTGACTCGCTACTGGCCGTCATTGCAGTAACCCTCATCTGAACCCTGAGTTGCGAGCATTCTCTGACTAGATGTCCCAACTCGTCACATCAATAACATCTGATCTTGCTTAAGTCCCTCATCCTAGACTTGGATCATCCTTGTCGCAATCTCTTGTCGCTCTGTCAACCACCTCCTACTCCTCTAGAAACCACCAAAGCTGAGCTACTACCTAAGCTTGAAGCTGGGTTCTCCCTCCTGAGAATCTCATTCTGAAGAATCACCACGGTAACCTCGTCCATCTTGATAGTACTCTTTTTTACTAGAAGAACAGTCATCGAGGACTCATACGAAGAAAAAAGTGATGCTAGCAAGACCAACGCTCTGATCTTCTTCTCAACTTGCTCACCAATGCTAAGGATGTCGGTGAGGATCTTTTGAAAGTAGCTGAGATGCTCCTGAACGTTCTGTCCCTCAGTCATCCGCAACTAGTAGAACTACCTCCAAAGAAAGAGGGTGTTGGTGAGAGGCTTCGCTATGTACAACTCCTCGAGCTTCGACCACAGTACCATCGGAGAAGTCTTGCCAAGTACATGGATCACCACCTCATCCACTAGGTACAAGTAGATCGTACTCACCGTCTGTATCTAAAATTATCTCCAATCCTACACCTCCATGGTAGTCGACTTCTCTTCATATAAGAAAGCATCGATCAACTCTTGCTGGATGAGCACGTCCTTCACCTTTACCTGCCATAAGAAGAAATTACTTTTTTCATCAAACTTATTAATCTCTATCTTGATTGAGCATATCTTTTCTATCTTCAATCTTGCTCACCACCATTGTAATCTGTATTTTGGTACCACCTCGCTCTGATACTACTTGTTGGAGATGTCTGGATAGGACACCACCTCCATAGGACCTTTTTGATACCGCACGTCGCAGTAAAAAGAAAAAAAATAAAATAAAAATAATCAAATAATAGATCAGCCAAAAAAGACTCATCTCAATGGGGCATGCAAGCTTCACTATGAAAAAAAAAAAATTATAAGAGGAGATCACACCCTTAACCCTCGTACACCCAATCTCTCCCTCACAAGAAGCTCTCCCTTACAAAAGCTCTCTCTCTAGAATGACCCTCTGAACTCTTGAAGCGATCGCTGTCTGCTGTCTAACAGTTTGTCTGAAGCACCCTGCTCCTGCTCTCTATCGGTACCTCGCCTCTGCTGTTGCTCTGGGTTCTCTGCCGAACAACCAACCACTATCCACATCTCTGTTCTGTAAATAGGAGCTTTTAAAGCCTTGAATCTGAGCAGAAATAAAAGTCATGGACTTCTCACAGCACCCAAACAGATTTCTAAACCATCATATCAAGACCGACAATGCTCCAAGCCATTCGATCGTGCAATCGATCCATAAAAAATCTTGTAGACCATGAGAAATCAGAGGAAAATGCCCATCGATGCACTGTGGATCGCAAGAAATCAAGAGAAAATACCCTCTTGATCCACATGGGTCCCCATGGACCGTCGGCCCATGCATTGCGTGTGGATTGCATGAGAAGTATCGTGTAGGCCGTGCCCGTGTGCGCCCGCTTGGGCCTGGGCTGCGCCCGCATGCGCGCCTGCTCGAGCCTGGGCCGCACACCGCATGTGCCCGCACGTCCACGTGCTGGGCCATGCTCTCATGATCGGGTTACGCGCCAACATGCGCGATCACACCACCGTGGCATCCACTGACCCGCCACCAGCCTCCATTATTTCAATTTTCGTGCCATCTTCTATCGAGCGTATCTCCTTCATCTGATCTTCATTTGGATTGATCTTAAACTTGTTGGACTCTGTTCGTCATCGTAGACCTCGCTATATGTTTAGTATGGATCAAATCTCGAGACATCAAATCCTAACACATTACGCATGTGGGGTAGAAATTTTGACCCACATGCATGTGGACAGAGAAAATAGCCTAGGTTATATAGAGTCCAGTAGGGCTGAATTTCTCTTGAAGAGGATAGTCGATAAAGGCCTCGTCAGAGTCATCAATCGGCATCATCGGTGAATCATCAAGGTGGCTCTTAGGTCGGAAAATTACCTATGGACGCTACAATACGCCCTCCACTTCTGAGCTCAAAATAGTTTTACTAGTTTGGATAAAGGGAGTAGTTGATTATTTCTCATCCTTTGCCAAATCTCAATTGTTGGTTTAAATTGAAAGTGGAAGCTCTTCTTACAAGGGCTTGGGTTGGTTTTGCATGTAATGTCATATCCTAGGGGTGAAGAAAAAGGTTCTAGATTTGCATTAATATGTCAGTTCGTGGATTGTCTTTTCAAAATGAGGTGCATATGGGGTGGCATGGTGCATCGGAATGATTTGAAATGATGAAATGGCAATCCCGATGGTCATCTTACACCTTATCCTAACTTGCCACATGGCGTGATCCAGGCATTTTTTGTCATGCTGCATAGATCAGGCTAGTGGTTCTTCTGCAATCTCTGCAGCTAATGCTTGCACAATCATAAGGTTGGTGTGATGAACCATCATACAATCTACAACTACAGATGTTGCCACATGGCAAGATCTAAGGTCCATACATTAAACCATCATGCCAATCTTGGCCACAGGAGAGAGACATGAATAGGAAAGGGGTTGCCTTCATTTTCCATTTTCCTTTGCTCACTCGATTGCTCTCTATTAAATCTAGTCACCTCTACTGGCATCTGACCCTATACTACTAGCACCTGTTTCACCACCTTCTTCTTCGGCACCGGTCATGATCATCATTTCCTTCAGCTCCGATCCTAAGGCATTATCAGTTGATCTCTTTCTCTTCCTTTTTGTTGCTCTCTTTGGGTCCTCTTCCTCTATTTCTTCTTCATTTCTTCTGCTTTCTTAATGGCATTAAGCGGTAGTGAGGTCGAGTCTGGTGGCTGGGTTACCTAGTCATCTATTCCTTGAGTCATGTTCGAGGATTTGCCTTGGGTTTTCTCCTCTGCTGCAGCCTTCTCATTGTAGTCCATGTCTCATGAATCCTAATGCATGGGTTCAAGGCATTCTACGGGCCTACGAACGAGGAGTCAAGTCTAACTGAGCCTCACCTAGAAAAGCTTTAGGCTCAATTCTTTATTCCTGACTAGTATCACTTGGAGCTCCTTGGTTAGGATGACTAGATGATTGAGCTCTAGAGGGACATCTCGACACTTATGAGGAGTTTCTGCTCATCTCACTTCAAACTCCTTTCGCATCATCACCATTTTCATGGTCATGTGTAATTGCCTCAACATTGTGCAAAGGTGTCCACTATTTTGGGCTATATTTACCTTGAAGAAGCATCCCTATAAGAGGGTGGATAGTATCTTTTGCCTCAAATTGGCTGCCAGTTCATCTGGGAGTTGGTCTCCTAGTTCAAGGGTGGAAGAGCCACTTCATTTTCATTTCTACTAACCATCCTTGGGGATTTAGTTGGATCTGGGATGAGCCCAGGCTATCTACAAATAAGACTCTCATCCTAATCTAGAGGATGAGGACTTCGACATTTTGCTTAAGATCGAGGTGCCACTACTACGAGAGATCATAATGGAGGAGATGCTATATGATGCCAGACTAAGTTCGGCCAATCCTAGGGATATGACTCGTTGGTCCCTTTTCCTTTTATCTTTTATTTGTAGTTTTGATTGATAAATGTTGTTGTCAGTTTTGTAGCAACAAGGCCGATCACTGACTTAATTAGGAGTGTCTTATGAAGGGAGGCAGCTAGTTCCTAAGATGAGCTAGCTAAGAAGAAAGTGAGAGTCTCGATGTCGGCAACCAGCATGCCGCCTCCAGCTATGCAAGCCCCTAGGGCATCAAGCTCATGGCCAATTGAGATTGATGACAACCCCAGGGTGGTTGTCGTAGCCCTAATCAGGTCGGCCCCTTTGGTATGTTTGAGATCAAGCAAGGGATAGAGCCCAACTAGATCTCCCCTACCATTCTATGTAGCTGCCATCTCCATCACCAGCTCTAATTTCAATGTTGGCATTTGCATCGACCACTTTCGTGCCAACCATGTTCGCCCCTTCAATTGCTAAGTCTGGACAGGACATCTTCCATCTCAAGATGATTGTCCATGCCAGAGGCTCCGCACTCCACAGTGACTAGCTCACCCAGGAGCAGGTCCAAATAATCCTACTATCGGCTAACAAGTCAAAATGGAAAGGTCATCCACTCTACGAGATTTTGGATCAGAGCTATGCCATAATCCTTGAGATAAGCTCTTTCATATCTTAGATAAAATTGAAGTCCTATGTTTGCATTTTTTTTATAGCTTGCTTATGATATCGACCTTCTCCATGATGGCCTCACCAGCTTTAGTCGCCTGAGCTGGGTCAATGAAGATAAATTTTGGGCAGCCAAGGTCTGTGGAAGGCCTTGGAGGAGCATGCATAGGTGGCTAAGGAGAAATTGAAGGTTGCTAAGGAGCAGATGAGGGTTGTTGAGGATGGAGCGAAGACAGCCCTGGAGGAGTTGGCTCAAATTAGAGTTGAGCTATTGGCAGCCTGGGAGAGGACCGAAGCCATGGAAGGCTAGGCTATTAATACTAGTGCTATTAATTTAACTAAGAAACTAATTCAATATTCTAGATCAAAGCATATAGAAATTAAATATCATTTCATTAGAAATCATGTATAAAATTATGATATTACACTTGAATTTGTATCTACTAATAATCAAATTATTGATATTTTTACTAAATCTTTAAATAAAGAAAGATTTTACATGATTAGAAAGGAATTAGGCTTTTGTAATCCCTATAGTTGATTTATTTATCATATTTAAATTACTTTTATAAGGTTCAAATTCATTGAATTTATACATGTTTTCAATATGTATTTGAATGTATATTTGAATATTAATTTAATTGATTTTAGTGTACATTAAATGTGGTATGATTGATTGCATCATTTTTAGAAAGCCCAATTCTGAAACTTTCTCTTTGTCAGTCTGAGTCGGCTAACCTAAAATCTTCATCGATCCATCATTAGCTGACTAATTCAAAAATTTTAGTCAAATCACTTTGAGTCAATTAATCTAAAAAATTAATTGACCCAAATGTAGGGATCTAATTTTTAAATGGAAGCCCTAGGGGACCCCATTCATTGGTTCTCTTTTGTTTACTTAGCCGTCCCTTTCTAAACACCTTGCCCCATGAAATACCTTTCTCCATTATTGTTTTCCATCAATTTGTGATGGATTTTAGTATTCAAATGGCTCCAAAGAAGCAGCTAGCTTATTGGATGAAGTGACCATGGCAACATCCTCCACCAAGAATGCATATTTATGGATCTTCATTGGACGAAAGAAGGACAAAACTTATATCGGATCCACAGGTGGAAATAGATAATACACAAGTCATTTCTTCATCCTCATGGGTTGAAGCACCATCTCACCCTCCTCCTCAACCATGGGCACCAACTCCAACTCCACCGCAGCCTGTGGCACCACCTCCTCTTTTCTTTCTAAGTCAAGTTGTTTCATTATCTTCAAGGTTAGTCACAACTAGTGAAAGGAACCAAATCTAGGGTTTCAGGATTAGATCTTGAAACTTTTTCAAGATCATGCAGCGGAAGACTAAAAAAAATCAAAATTTATTTTTTAAAATCAGAGAATCTCTAAATCTAAGATCCTATTACATGATTATTATATAGCATTAAATCAGAAATTAAAATATATAGAGCATGAACTACATGTTGATCATATCAACATGTTTCTATACTACATCTAATGTATGTATTAAACAATAGATCAGATCTATTACCTTGCAAGTTAGTCATTCTAACCTTGCTGATCCGAGCTTAAGGATGATGTTGCAAGCCACACACATGTCTGGCCTCTAGGAGACCTCCACACAAGCCCACGAATCTCGATCAGAAGTCCTGCTTCAGAAAATCAGCACAGTATGCTAGTACTGCGCTGATCCTTCTTTGATGGTTGATCAGGTACCTCCTTCTTCTTGATTTGGGCTCTTCCAAAGATGAGAAGTAGGAGGAAGAGTTTTAGATCTGAGATGCTCTTAGAAAACTCAAGATGAAGGAAGGGAAGAGATGAAAACAAACAACCCTAGAAGAAGATCCTCTTTTTCTTCTCATTTCTCTCTCTAAACACCCTATCTTGTATCTATTATATCTCCACGATCCAAAAGTCTTTCTCTTTGATTTTTGCATGGCCCAAAGGTATCTTTTAATCTCTGTCTTCTTCAAAAATTTTATGAAGAAACTCATTTTATAGAGAGAGATATGATAGAGTCCTTGTCTAGGTCAAATACCTAGTCAAGGCTTATCCAAACATGGCAAGATAAGGGGCGCCCAACTTTTGAGCACCTCCTCCTTATTTTCGTGTATGGACCATCAAAAAAGGATGCACAATGTGTACCCTAAAAGCCATGAAAATTTTTAAAAAAAATTGGATAAATTCAGTGCAAAATTGAAAGAGTTTTGGATTTTTAAAATGCTATCTCATAGAATTCGAAATCCAAACTTATTCCTCTTTGATTTGATCCAAACCACCTTCCATGTAAGAAAGAAGAGAGAAAACCTTTTATGGACGTGGGAGAGACCTGGGAGAGGACTTTTGTCACACAAAATAAGAGGGGATAGGCATAGAATAAGAGAGAGGGCATGGGGGGGGGCTTATGTGGCGCAAGGTGGAATCCTAGTCTTACTAGGATTCTATCTTATGACTTGTTTTAATTTGGTTTCTCAAACCAAATCAAACCAAAATTAGATCAACCTAATTAAAATAGGTCTTCACCCAATTAAGAATCTAATTTAATCAGATTAAATTAGATTTAAATCTAATTTAATTTTTTAATCAAATTAGAAATTTGGTTGACCCAATCCTAATGGAACTAGGACTAGTTTTTCCTTACAATTGGCTTATCCAATAAATCAATTGGACTTGATCCAATCAAGTCTAAACTAAATCTAATTAAATTATATTTAATTAGACTTAATCTCAATCCATTAGCTTAATCAAATTAAGCCAATTAGTAATCAAATTGCTAATCGATCCTCCTGCAACACTTGCACTGGGTTAAATATCAATCATATTGATCATTTAACCCTAGAACGATTCTTAATCGTTGATCAACCATCCGATCGGATCATGAACTCTAATGTGTGTGATCTCATAGATCCGAACTTAAGTCGATAGTACAGGAATAAATTTCTGTACCAATCGAAGTGACCATCTAGCAATGGTACCTGATGATCGGATAGGTCGAATGTGTAGAACAACATCCTTAGAACCCATGCGGATATAGTTTCCATATAATTTATTTTCTTAACCAAAATAATCATAGGATATCTCAGAGTTCAACTGTCAACTCTGATCAAGTTATCCACATTGTATTTTAAAATATCAAATCCATCTGATGGATTATCCTGGCCAAGATTTTGCTAAATTGAAATACAGCGACTCATTCTTCTCCAACTCTTGGAGTGGTCAATCCCATCTCGATCACACTCTGACTTTGCAAGTACTTGACTGTATCCAGAAGCCTTCCATCTTTGAATTAAAAATTCAGTTAGTCCAGTACCAAAGCACAGTGAGTTGCTTGCAAGTCATTGAGGCGATCTCAGGTCTAAGGGACACTTATACCTATATCCCATCAGAGACATTCTCGACAGCAGAATGTGCTGGAGTTGGTCACGTTCAATGATGATGTACCTTTACATCTCATCTGTATGTCATACCAGTGTCTCCACACTTCTTGATTAAGAGGACAACCAACCCATATGGCCTACAGTGACCTATGCTTGATAGAAGCTGTCGTCCTTATTAACAGTTTATCATTTGGTCGTGAACAGTTTTAAAGACTAATCAATAAATCTTCTTTTTATCAAACTTAAATAGCCCTAAGGACTTCATCATAACAACGGAGTTCATTAGAAGATGAAGACTTATGATGAAAATGCCAAAAATATATTTTATTTATTAACAAATCAATTACAATACTTGATTGCTCAACCGTCAACAGCTTGATGATTGACTTTTGGGACACATTTCCCAACAACTAGGAGAAACATTAATTTTGGATTTCTAAAGAAAGAAGATTTTGAGATTAGGAGAAACATTAAGAGTCTCAGTTGGAAATTTTTATAGACTTTGAAATTACCCACATACCCAAATTTAGTTGGAGAGTTTAATGAAAATGGTAAAGTAGGAGCAAGCACAATTAAGTCTGAAGTTCTTGTGAATGTTGCTTCCCTTGGCTATTTGCTTCAAGCACCCACAAATGGAGCAGATAGATTAGAAGACAAATGCAATAGATTGAAGACTATTATGGCAAGAGAAGATGTGGTCGCATTTGAAAAAATCCTTGCTAGTTGATTGTCTATTGAAATGAGATTGCTACATCATATGAGGGCTAGGATCTTCATTCCAAGAGTTGGATACTTTGACTTTGTCACTGAAAGGGATGTCACCATTATGCATCACTGAAGGAACCAGATCTAGGATTTCAGGGTTAGATCTTGAAACTTTTTCAAGACCATGCAGCGGAAGACTAAAATAAATCAAAATTTATTATCTAAAATCAGAGAATTTCTAGATCTAAGATCCTATTACATGATTATTACATAGCATTAAATCAAAAATTAAAATATATAGAGCATGAAGTACATGTTGATCATATCAACATATTTTTATACTACATCTGATGTATGTATTAAACAATAGATCAGACTATTATCTTGCAAGTTAGATGTTCTAACCTCACTGATCCAGGCTTGAGAATGATGTTGCAAGCCGCACACACATCCGGCTTCTAGGAGTCATCCACACGAGCCCACGAATCTCGATCAGAAGTCCTGCTTCAGAAAATCAGTACAGTATACTAGTACTGCGCTGATCCTTCTTTGATGGTTGGTCAGGTGCCTCCTTCTTCTTGATTTGGGCTCTTCCAAAGATGAAAAGTAAGAGGAGGAGTTTAAAATCTGAGACATTCTCAGAAAACTCAAGATGGAGGAAGGGAAGAGATGAAAACAAACAACCCTAGAAGAAGACCCTCTTCTTCTTCTCGTTTCTCTCTCTAAACACCCTATCTTGTGTCTATTATATCTCTATGACCCAAAGGTCTTTCTCTCTGATTTTTGGATGGCCCAAAGGTATCTCAAATATCTATGTTCATCAAAATTTTCATAAAGAAACTCATTTTATAAAGAAAGATATGATAGAGTCCTTGTCTAGGTCAAATACCTAGTCAAGACTTATCCAAACATGGCAAGATAAGGGGTGCCCAACTCTTGAGCACCTCCTCCTTATTTTTGTGCATGGACTATTAGAAAAGGGTGCACAATGTGTACCCTAAAAGCTATGAATATTTTAGAAAAAATTTGGATAAATTTGATGTAAAATTGAAAGAGTTTTGGATTTTTAAAACTCTATCTCATAGAATTCGAAATACAAACTTATTCCTCTTTGATTTGATCCAAACCACCTTCCATGTAAGAAAGAAGTGAGAAAACCTTTTGTGGACGTGAGAGAGACCTGGGAAAAGATTTTTGTCACACAAAATAAGAGGAGATTGGCGTGGGGGGGGGGGGCTTATGTGGCGCAAGGTGGAATCCTAGTCTTACTAGGATTCTAACTCATGACTTGTTTTAATTTGGTTTCTCAAATCAAATCAAATCAAAATTAGATCAACCCAATTAAAATAGATCTTAACCTAATTAAGAATATAATTTAATCAGATTAAATTAGATTTAAATTTAATTTAATTTTTTAATCAAATTAGAAATTAGGTTGATCCAATCCTAATTGAACTAGGACTAGTTTTTTCTTGCAATTGGCTTATCCAATAAACCAATTGGACTTGATCCAATCAAGCCCAAACTAAATCTAATTAAATTATATTTAATTATACTTAATCTCAACCCATTACCTTAATCAAATTAAGCCAATTAATAATCAAATTGCTAATCGATCCTCCTGCAACACTTGCACTAGGTTAAATGTCAATCGTATTGATCATTTAACCCTAGAACGATTCTTAATCATTGATCAACCATCCGATCAGATCATGAACTCTAATATGTGTGACCTCATAGATCTGAACCTAAGTTAGTAGCACAAAAATAAATTTTTATACCAATCGAAGTGACCATCTAGCAATGGTACCCGACGATTGGATAGGTCGAATGTGTAGAACAACATCCTTAGAACCCATGCGGATATAGTTTCCATATAATTCATCCCTTTGACCAAAATGATCATAGGACATCTCAAAGTTCCACTATCAACTCTGATCAAGTTGTCCACATTGTATTTCAAAATATCAAATCTATCTGATGGATTATCCTAGCCAAGGTTTTGCTAAATTGAAATACAGCGACTCATTCTTCTCTAACTCTTGGAGTGGTCAATCCCATCTCGATCACACTCTAACTTCATAAGTACTTGACTGTGTCCAGAAGTCTTTCATCTCTGAATTAAAAATTCAGTTAGTCCAGTACCAAAGCATAGTGAGTTGCTTGCAAGTCACTGAGGTGATCTCAGGTCTAAGGGACACTTATACCTATATCCCATCAGAGACATTTTCGACAGCAGAATGCTCTGGAGTTGGTCATGTTCAATGATGATGTACCTTTATATCTCATCTGTATACCATACCAGTATCTCCACACTCCTTGGTTAAGAGGATAACCAACCCATATGGCCTACAGCGACCTATGCTTGATAGAAGCTGTCATCCTTATTAACAGTTTATCATTTGGTCGTAAACAATTTTAAGGACTAATCGATAAATCCTCTCTTTATCGAACTTAAATAGTCCTAAGAACTTCATCATAACAACGGAGTTCATTAGAAGATGAAAGCTTATGATGAAGATGCCAAATATATTTTATTTATTAACAAATCAATTACAATACTTGGTTGCTCAACCATCAACAGCTTGACGATTGGTTTTTGGGACATATTTCCCAACAACTCTCACTTGTCCTAAAGCCACTCTGCATAGTATCTAATACCCATCTTTGACTTGTAGTTGTCGAACTCCTTTATTACCAAGGCTTTAGTGAAGGGGTCGGTCAGGTTCTCCTTTCCATCGATCTTCTGAAGGTCGACGTCACCTTGATCCACGATCTCCCAGACCAGGTGGAAGCGGTGCAAAATGTGCTTCATCTGCTGGTGTGCTTTGGGTTCCTTCGCCTGAGCTATGGCACCAGTGCTGTCGCAATAGAGCAAGACTGGACCATCGAGGGAGGGTGCTACTCTGAGCTCAGTGATGAATTTTTTCAGTCACACAGCTTTCTTCACGGCATCCGATGCTGCGATGTACTCTGCTTCACAAACAAAGTCTGCAACAGTATGCTGCTTGGAACTCTTCCAGCAGATAGCTCCACCATTCAGAGTAAAGATATAACTCGACACACTTCTGCTGTCATCATGATCAGATTGAAAGCTGGAGTCTGTGAACCCCATAAGTTTCAGATCTGACTCGTCATAAACCAACCATTGGTCCTTAGTATTTCTCAAATACTTAAGGATGGCTTTAACCACTTTCCAGTGATTTTCTCCAGGATCAGATTGGTATCTACTCACTACTCCTAGTGAGTATGCCACATCTGATCTTGTACATATCATGGCGTACATGATATATTCCATGGTCGAAGCATATAGGACTCTACTCACACGCTCTCTCTCTTCAGGACTTGTCGGACAATCCTTCTTAGAGAGAGAAATTCCATGGCCTATCGGTAGATAGCCCTTCTTGGAATTCTCCATGCTGAACCTCTTCAGCACAGTATCTATGTACGTGGACTGGGATAATCCAAGTATTTTTTTAGATCTATCCCTATAGATCTTCATCCCTAGGATGTAAGATGCTTCACCCAAGTCCTTCATGGAGAACTGCGATGACAACCAAATTTTTATTCCCTATAGTGCGGGGATATCATTCTTGATTAAGAGAATGTCATCCACGTACAAGATAAGAAATACCACAACTGGACCATTTGCCTATTTATAGATGTAGGGCTCTTCTCCATTCTTAATGAAGCCATACGTTTTGATCACCTTATCAAAATGCATGTTCTAACTCCGAGAAGCTTGCTTTAATCCATAAATGGATCTCTGAAGCTTGCACACCTTGGACTCATCTGTGGATGTAAACCCCTCAGATTGTATCATATACACCTCTTCGGTCAGCTCTCCATTCAGGAAAGCTATCTTTACATCCATCTATCAGATCTCATAATCTAGATGGGTAGCTATTGCAAGCATTATCCGAATGGATTTGAGCATTGCCACAGAAAAAAATATCTCGTCATAGTCAATACCATAATGTTGACGATATTCCTTGGCAACCAGACGGACTTTATAGGTCTCTACCTTTTCGTCTGTGCCCTTCTTCCTTTTGAAGACCCATTTACACAATGGATTTAACCCCTTCAAGTGGGTCAACCAATGTCCATACATCGTTGACCTTTATGGACTCCATTTCAGATTTTATGGCTTCAAGCCATTTTTCGAAATCAGATCTCTGTATTGCATCCATATAGGTGATTGGATCCTCATCGTTCTTATCGAGTTCGATGGGATCACCATCCCGAACCAAGAAACCATAGTATCGTCTGGCTGATGCGGTACTCTACCGGATCGCCTTAATGGTGCAGGAACATTAGGCTTCGGATCTGATCCAATCAAATCCGACTCAGGTTCAGCTATTTGTGTCAGTCTTTCTACCTGTTGAACTTCATCAAGTTCAACCTTAGAGGCAACGGTTCCTTCATCAAGGAACTTTTTTTCTAAGAAGATTGTCTTAAGGTTGACGAACACCTTTTGTTCATCAACATGATAGAAAAAATATCCTTTCATATCTTTGGGGTACCCTATGAATGTGCATTTGTCAGACCTAGGTCTAAGTTTGTCTATGACTAATTGTTTGACATAAACCAAGCACCTCCAGACCCTAAGGTATGAAAGTGCTAGCTTACGCCCTGCCCATATCTCATATGGAGTCTTAATTACAGACTTACTTGGAACCTTAGATAACAGGCCGGTTCGAGTGTATATCCCTAGAAGGATATCGGCAAGCTAGCAAAACCCATCATGGATCGGACCATGTCTAACAGAGTCCGATTCCTCCTTTCCGACACACCATTATACTGTGGTATTTCTAGAGAAGTTCATTAGGAGAGAATCTCATTCTCTCCTAGATATGTGAGAAACTCACTAGAAAGGTATTCTCCTCCTCAATCAGATCGAAAAATTTTAATACTCTTCTCAGTTTATTTTTCTACTTCACTTTGGAATCGTTTGAATATTTTAAATGAATCCGACTTATGTTTCATCAGATAGACATATCCATATCTGGATAGATCATCCGTGAAAGTTATGAAGTAGAAATATCTACCTCTAGCACTTGTGCTCATGGGTCCGCAAACATTAGTATGTACTAGGCTCAAGAGCTCAGTAGCTCTCTCACCTTTTTCAGTAAAAGGTGACTTGGTCATTTTACCAAAAAGACAGGACTCAGGTTGGAAGTGATTCACAATCACTGACTTCGAAGATTCCCTCTTGAGTCAACCTGTTTATTCTGTTCTTGTTTATATGACCTAGCCTACAGTGCCATAAGTAGATATCTGACACACTATCTAATCAAGGGTGCTTGCCAGTTGAATAGACTCTTATCGGGCTTGATCTTTTTGGTCTGGCTCTGCACTGATGTCCCAGCCTAAACTTGCACCTTCTTCTCTTTCTTCTTCTTGTTCTTCTTCCCTTTCTTAAAAGGTTGAGAACCAGAAGATGAACCTCCCACTAAGTTCATCGACTCCTTGTGAAGTTGGTGATCCTTCTCAAAGTTCTGAAGCAATCCCAGTAACCCATGATAGTTTAGTTCAGGCTTTGTCATTCTATAATGAGTGAGGAATGGGAGATAAGACTTGGGCAGCGAGTTCAGTATTGCATCTTTTTCAAGCCGCTCATGTAAGAGAAAGCCGAGCTTGCTTAATCGTTCCATCAGTTCGATCATGTACAATACATGATCAGTGACAGAGGCACCATCCCGTATTTTGGCGTTGAAGATGGCAAAACTAGTCTTGTGCCTCTCCACGTCATCGGGTGTGCCAAAGACATCCTCCAACACTTGAAGCATGTCCTTTGGCTGAGCTGTCTCAAATCTGTAACTGAACTCATCGCTCATGGCAGCCAGCATGATACAGCACACCATGGTCCGATCACTGAGCCACTTCTGGTAAGTGTCTCTGACTGTTCCACGTGCATTGGTAGCTGATTCCTCAGGTACAGGATCCATTATCACATATAGGATCCATTCATGCTCTAGGACTATTTTCAACTTTCAGTACCAGCTATCGAAGTTGGATCCCACCAACTTATCATTGTCCAACAATGATCGGAGCGATAGGGAAGTGGCCATATTTGCATAAAGGAAAACCATAACCTAATTAATAATTGATTCATTAAATCTAAAGATTTAGACTTTAATCAAAAGATTTCTTCTACTATTTTATTCGAATTGATAGCCTCTACCTCCAATTCGAGGAATTACCCTAATTCCTTAGTGGGTACTAGAATCCACTTAGACTGCACACAAGCCCAACTTTGGTTAGCCAACCCATGTACATCTAAGGGTAGGTTCGTAACCAATTATTTCTCTAAATAATTTTTAGTAATTTTAATTTTATCCTAGAAACCTAATCAGTAGGCTTTGGCCTCCACTGTAAGGATCCGGTTAGGTCCAACCATTAACATGACCATACTTGGTGCATCTAACCAATGAATAATTAAGTCCAACTTTGGTTGGCTCACCTAACCACCATTAGAAAGACCCTTCCAAGTCATCATATGATGAGTGATAATTCCATTAGTCAACAATCACCAGGCCTTTGGGTCTGCAATGATTATTGAGTTAATGGACTCATTATCAAACACCTTAATGGGAGGCTATGACTCAGTTATCTCCATAACTTTATCATTTTAAGGATCTAATAATTTTAGAGGATTTAAATGATTTAGAGGATGAGGTCAGATGAACCAGCATATCATGATCCTCCCACTGGCTTCACCAAGTCAGCTTAAGGGAGACCATTAAAAGGCTGGTCTAGGAGCACCTAAATCAGTCACACTGATTTATCTAGCTGACATGGGTCAGCTCGAATAGTCAAGTGATTCGATCAAAATATAATTTCACCAAGAGGCCAGGTAAGTTCGATCAGTGGGAGGGTCGCCAAAGCTTG
>NC_026001.2:78489552-78510325 GCF_000442705.2 Elaeis guineensis | reverse complement strand
CTGAAGGAACAGATCTAGGGTTTCAGGGTTAGATCTTGAAACTTTTTCAAGATCATACAGCGGAAGACTAAAATAAATCAAAATTTATTTTCTAAAATCAGAGAATCCTAGATCTAAGATCCTATTACATGATTATTACATAGCATTAAATCAAAAATTAAAATATAATAGAGCATGAACTACATGTTGATCATATCAACATGTTTCTATACTACATCTGATGTATGTATTAAACAATAGATCAACTATTACCTTGCAAGTTAGATGTTCTAACCTGCTGATCCAGGCTTGAGGATGATGTTGCAAGCCGCACACACATCCGGCTTCTAGGAGTCATCCACAGAGCCCACGAATCTCGATCAGAAGTCCTGCTTCAGAAAATCAGCACAGTATACTAGTACTGCGCTGATCCTTCTTTGATGGTTGGTCAGGTGCCTCCTTCTTCTTGATTTGGGCTCTTCCAAAGATGAGAAGTAGAGAGGAGGAGTTTTAAAATCTGAGACTTCTCAGAAAACTCAAGATGGAGGAAGGGAAGAGATGAAAACAAATCAACCCTAGAAGAAGACCCTCTTCTTCTTCTCGTTTCTCTCTCTAAACACCCTATCTTGTGTCTATTATATCTCCACTGACCCAAAGGTCTTTCTCTCTGATTTTTGGATGGCCCAAAGGTATCTCAAATCTCTATTTCTTCAAAATTTTCATGAAGAAACTCATTTTATAAAGAGAGATATGATAGAGTCCTTGTCTAGGTCAAATACCTAGTCAAGGCTTATCCAAACATGGCAAGATAAGGGGCGCCCAACTCTTGAGCACCTCCTCCTTATTTTTGTCATGGACTATAGAAAAGGGTGACAATGTTTACCCTAAAGCATGAAATTTTAAAAAAAATTGGATAAATTGGTGCAAAATTGAAAGAGTTTTGATTTTTAAAACTCTATCTCATAGAATTCGAAATCCAAACTTATTCCTCTTTTGATTTGATCCAAACCACCTTCCATGTAAGAAAGAAGAGAGAAAACCTTTTGTGGACGTGGGAGAGACCTGGGAGAGATTTTTGTCACACAAAATAAGAGGAGATTGGCATGAATGAGAGGGGGGGGGGGCTTATGTGGCGCAAGGTGGAATCCTAGTCTTACTAGGATTCTAACTCATGACTTGTTTTAATTTGGTTTCTCAAATCAAATCAAATCAAAATTAGATCAACCCAATTAAAATAGATCTTAACCTAATTAAGAATATAATTTAATCAGATTAAATTAGATTTAAATTTAATTTAATTTTTTAATCAAATTAGAAATTAGGTTGATCCAATCCTAATTGAACTAGGACTAGTTTTTTCTTGCATTGGCTTATCCAATAACCAATTGGACTTTGATCCAATCAAGCCCAAACTAAATCTAATTAAATTATATTTAATTATACTTAATCTCAACCCATTAGCTTAATCAAATTAAGCCAATTAATAATCAAATTGCTAATCGATCCTCCTGCAACACTTGCACTGGTTAAATGTCAATCGTATTGATCATTTAACCTAGAACGATTCTTAATCGTTGATCAACCATCCGATCAGATCATGAACTCTAATATGTGTGACCTCATAGATCTGAACCTAAGTTAGTAGCACAAAATAAATTTTTATACCAATCGAAGTGACCATCTAGCAATGGTACCCGACGATCGGATAGGTCGAATGTGTAGAACAACATCCTTAGAACCCATGCGGATATAGTTTCCATATAATTCATCCCTTTGACCAAAATGATCATAGGACACTCAAGTTCCACTGTCAACTCTGATCAGTTGTCCACATTGTATTTCAAAATATCAAATCTATCTGATGGATTATCCTGGCCAAGGTTTTGCTAAATTGAAATACAGCGACTCATTCTTCTCAACTCTTGGAGTGGTCAATCCCATCTCGATCACACTCTAACTTCATAGTACTTGACTGTGTCCAGAAGCCTTCATCTCTGAATTAAAAATTCAGTTAGTCCAGTACCAAAGCATAGTGAGTTGCTTGCAAGTCACTGAGGTGATCTCAGGTCTAAGGGACACTTATACCTATATCCCATCAGAGACATTTTCGACAGCAGAATGCTCTGGAGTTGGTCATGTTCAATGATGATGTACCTTATATCTCATCTGTATACCATACCAGTGTCTCCACACTCCTTGGTTAAGAGGATAACCAACCCATATGGCCTACAGCGACCTATGCTTGATAGAAGCTGTCATCCTTATTAACAGTTTATCATTTGGTCGTAACAATTTTAAGGACTAATCGATAAATCCTCTCTTTATCGAACTAAATAGTCCTAAGACTTCATCATAACAACGGAGTTCATTAGAAGATGAAAGCTTATGATGAAGATGCCAAATATATTTTATTTATTAACAAATCAATTACAATACTTGGTTGCTCAACCATCAACAGCTTGACGATTGGTTTTTGGGACATATTTCCCAACAACTCTCACTTGTCCTAAAGCCACTCTGCATAGTATCTAATACCCATCTTTGACTTGTAGTTGTCGAACTCCTTTATACCAAGGCTTTAGTGAAGGGGTCGGTCAGGTTCTCCTTTCCATCGATCTTCTGAAGGTCGACGTCACCTTGATCCACGATCTCCCAGACCAGGTGGAAGCGGGCAAAATGTGCTTCATCTGCTGGTGTGCTTTGGGTTCCTTCGCCTGAGCTATGGCACCAGTGCTGTCGCAGTAGAGCAAGACTGGACCATCGAGGGAGGGTGCTACTCTGAGCTCAGTGATGAATTTTTTCAGTCACACAGCTTCTTCACGGCATCCGATGCTGCGATGTACTCTGCTTCACAAACAAAGTCTGCAACAGTATGCTGCTTGGAACTCTTCCAGCAGATAGCTCCACCATTCAGAGTAAAGATATAACTCGACACACTTCTGCTGTCATCATGATCAGATTGAAAGCTGGAGTCTGTGAACCCCATAAGTTTCAGATCTGACTCGTCATAAACCAACCATTGGTCCTTAGTATTTCTCAAATACTTAAGGATGGCTTTAACCACTTTCCAGTGATTTTCTCCAGGATCAGATTGGTATCTACTCACTACTCCTAGTGAGTATGCCACATCTGATCTTGTACATATCATGGCGTACATGATATATTCCATGGTCGAAGCATATAGGACTCTACTCACACGCTCTCTCTCTTCAGGACTTGTCGGACAATCCTTCTTAGAGAGAGAAATTCCATGGCCTATCGGTAGATAGCCCTTCTTGGAATTCTCCATGCTGAACCTCTTCAGCACAGTATCTATGTACGTGGACTGGGATAATCCAAGTATTTTTTAGATCTATCCCTATAGATCTTCATCCCTAGGATGTAAGATGCTTCACCCAAGTCCTTCATGGAGAACTGCGATGACAACCAAATTTTATTCCCTATAGTGCGGGGATATCATTCTTGATTAAGAGAATGTCATCCACGTACAAGATAAGAAATACCACAACTGGACCATTTGCCTATTTATAGATGTAGGGCTCTTCTCCATTCTTAATGAAGCCATACGTTTTGATCACCTTATCAAAATGCATGTTCTAACTCCGAGAAGCTTGCTTTAATCCATAAATGGATCTCTGAAGCTTGCACACCTTGGACTCATCTGTGGATGTAAACCCCTCAGATTGTATCATATACACCTCTTCGGTCAGCTCTCCATTCAGGAAAGCTATCTTTACATCCATCTATCAGATCTCATAATCTAGATGGGTAGCTATTGCAAGCATTATCCGAATGGATTTGAGCATTGCCACAGAAAAAAATATCTCGTCATAGTCAATACCATAATGTTGACGATATTCCTTGGCAACCAGACGGACTTTATAGGTCTCTACCTTTTCGTCTGTGCCCTTCTTCCTTTTGAAGACCCATTTACACAATGGATTTAACCCCTTCAAGTGGGTCAACCAATGTCCATACATCGTTGACCTTTATGGACTCCATTTCAGATTTTATGGCTTCAAGCCATTTTTCGAAATCAGATCTCTGTATTGCATCCATATAGGTGATTGGATCCTCATCGTTCTTATCGAGTTCGATGGGATCACCATCCCGAACCAAGAAACCATAGTATCGTCTGGCTGATGCGGTACTCTACCGGATCGCCTTAATGGTGCAGGAACATTAGGCTTCGGATCTGATCCAATCAAATCCGACTCAGGTTCAGCTATTTGTGTCAGTCTTTCTACCTGTTGAACTTCATCAAGTTCAACCTTAGAGGCAACGGTTCCTTCATCAAGGAACTTTTTTTCTAAGAAGATTGTCTTAAGGTTGACGAACACCTTTTGTTCATCAACATGATAGAAAAAATATCCTTTCATATCTTTGGGGTACCCTATGAATGTGCATTTGTCAGACCTAGGTCTAAGTTTGTCTATGACTAATTGTTTGACATAAACCAAGCACCTCCAGACCCTAAGGTATGAAAGTGCTAGCTTACGCCCTGCCCATATCTCATATGGAGTCTTAATTACAGACTTACTTGGAACCTTAGATAACAGGCCGGTTCGAGTGTATATCCCTAGAAGGATATCGGCAAGCTAGCAAAACCCATCATGGATCGGACCATGTCTAACAGAGTCCGATTCCTCCTTTCCGACACACCATTATACTGTGGTATTTCTAGAGAAGTTCATTAGGAGAGAATCTCATTCTCTCCTAGATATGTGAGAAACTCACTAGAAAGGTATTCTCCTCCTCAATCAGATCGAAAAATTTTAATACTCTTCTCAGTTTATTTTTCTACTTCACTTTGGAATCGTTTGAATATTTTAAATGAATCCGACTTATGTTTCATCAGATAGACATATCCATATCTGGATAGATCATCCGTGAAAGTTATGAAGTAGAAATATCTACCTCTAGCACTTGTGCTCATGGGTCCGCAAACATTAGTATGTACTAGGCTCAAGAGCTCAGTAGCTCTCTCACCTTTTTCAGTAAAAGGTGACTTGGTCATTTTACCAAAAAGACAGGACTCAGGTTGGAAGTGATTCACAATCACTGACTTCGAAGATTCCCTCTTGAGTCAACCTGTTTATTCTGTTCTTGTTTATATGACCTAGCCTACAGTGCCATAAGTAGATATCTGACACACTATCTAATCAAGGGTGCTTGCCAGTTGAATAGACTCTTATCGGGCTTGATCTTTTTGGTCTGGCTCTGCACTGATGTCCCAGCCTAAACTTGCACCTTCTTCTCTTTCTTCTTCTTGTTCTTCTTCCCTTTCTTAAAAGGTTGAGAACCAGAAGATGAACCTCCCACTAAGTTCATCGACTCCTTGTGAAGTTGGTGATCCTTCTCAAAGTTCTGAAGCAATCCCAGTAACCCATGATAGTTTAGTTCAGGCTTTGTCATTCTATAATGAGTGAGGAATGGGAGATAAGACTTGGGCAGCGAGTTCAGTATTGCATCTTTTTCAAGCCGCTCATGTAAGAGAAAGCCGAGCTTGCTTAATCGTTCCATCAGTTCGATCATGTACAATACATGATCAGTGACAGAGGCACCATCCCGTATTTTGGCGTTGAAGATGGCAAAACTAGTCTTGTGCCTCTCCACGTCATCGGGTGTGCCAAAGACATCCTCCAACACTTGAAGCATGTCCTTTGGCTGAGCTGTCTCAAATCTGTAACTGAACTCATCGCTCATGGCAGCCAGCATGATACAGCACACCATGGTCCGATCACTGAGCCACTTCTGGTAAGTGTCTCTGACTGTTCCACGTGCATTGGTAGCTGATTCCTCAGGTACAGGATCCATTATCACATATAGGATCCATTCATGCTCTAGGACTATTTTCAACTTTCAGTACCAGCTATCGAAGTTGGATCCCACCAACTTATCATTGTCCAACAATGATCGGAGCGATAGGGAAGTGGCCATATTTGCATAAAGGAAAACCATAACCTAATTAATAATTGATTCATTAAATCTAAAGATTTAGACTTTAATCAAAAGATTTCTTCTACTATTTTATTCGAATTGATAGCCTCTACCTCCAATTCGAGGAATTACCCTAATTCCTTAGTGGGTACTAGAATCCACTTAGACTGCACACAAGCCCAACTTTGGTTAGCCAACCCATGTACATCTAAGGGTAGGTTCGTAACCAATTATTTCTCTAAATAATTTTTAGTAATTTTAATTTTATCCTAGAAACCTAATCAGTAGGCTTTGGCCTCCACTGTAAGGATCCGGTTAGGTCCAACCATTAACATGACCATACTTGGTGCATCTAACCAATGAATAATTAAGTCCAACTTTGGTTGGCTCACCTAACCACCATTAGAAAGACCCTTCCAAGTCATCATATGATGAGTGATAATTCCATTAGTCAACAATCACCAGGCCTTTGGGTCTGCAATGATTATTGAGTTAATGGACTCATTATCAAACACCTTAATGGGAGGCTATGACTCAGTTATCTCCATAACTTTATCATTTTAAGGATCTAATAATTTTAGAGGATTTAAATGATTTAGAGGATGAGGTCAGATGAACCAGCATATCATGATCCTCCCACTGGCTTCACCAAGTCAGCTTAAGGGAGACCATTAAAAGGGCTGGTCTAGGAGCACCTAAATCAGTCACACTGATTTATCTAGCTGACATGGGTCAGCTCGAATAGTCAAGTGATTCGATCAAAATATAATTTCACCAAGAGGCCAGGTAAGTTCGATCAGTGGGAGGGTCGGCTAAAGCTTGCCTTAGACACCATCAGAAATGGCCAGGTAAGCGGGCTCCCAATTAAAAACCACCGGTCTGGTTTACCTTAGACACCAACTGGTTTAATTAGTTTCGATTAGATCAACCTAACAGTTTGTGCTAGACCGCTTAGCCAAGAATCAAGTCCATTTGGTTCTCGTTAAAGACATGGACTTGACCAACTACAACTATTGTAATTGATCTAAAAAATTTTTGACCTAATCTAAGACAATAATTGATTAGATTTAGTCAATTCTCTAATTAAGTCCATCTTTAATCTAACGATAGGTCTAACCCAATTAATGGACCTAATTCCCACTAACCCATTAACCCAATGTGTTATGGTTTGTGTCTTAGGTTCTTCAATTCACAATCCTAGAACCTAATCAAAATAACTTCTTAATTCTCAATTAAGTTTTGGGCTGAGGGTTGGGTTCGGCTTTTCAAAAAATAATTTTTATATTTATAAAATAATTTTATAATATGATTCTACCAACCATATTGCATGTTTGATTCATAATCAAGATGCAAGTGAAATAAACATGAAACTACTTTAGATCTAATCTAAACAGGTTCATGTAATTGAAATAATTTCAACTTTAAATAATTTTTTTGCACAAAAATTATTAACAAAAAGATTTTATTTTAGATTTAAATATTTTTTAAATCTAATAAATTATAAATTTAATCTAGATCATATCTAATAAATTTATGATTAAAGACAGATCTACACGAACTAGGATAACCTTTGCACTGTAAGGGATAAACCTTACAGTAGGACAATCTTGCAGTTTGTGATTGATCTAAAATTTTAATTTTAGATTTAATAATCAGATTATAAATTAGATATAATCTAAAAAATAATCTAAGCATGTATAAATAATCATATAATGAAAAACTTAGGCTCTGATACCAATTGAAGGAACCAGATCTAGGATTTCAGGGTTAGATCTTGAAATTTTTTCAAGATCATGCAGCGGAAGACTAAAATAAATCAAAATTTATTTTCTAAAATCAAAAAATTTTTAGATCTAAGATTTTATTACATGATTATTATATAGCATTAAATCAAAAATTAAAATATATAGAGCACGAACTACATGTTGATCATATCAACATATTTCTATACTACATTTGATGTATGTATTAAACAATAGATCAGATCTATTACCTTGCAAGTTAGACATTCTAACCTCACTGATCCAGGCTTAAGGATGATGTTGCAAGCAGCACACGCATCCGGCCTCTAGGAGTCATCCACACGAACCCTCAAATTTCGATCAGAAGTCCTGCTTCAGGAAATCAGCACAGTATGCTAGTACTGCGCTGATCCTTCTTTGATGGTTGATCAGGTGCCTCCTTCTTCTTGATTTGGGCTCTTTCAAAGATGAGAAGTAGGAGGAGTTTGAGATCTGAGATGCTCTCAGAAAACTCAAGATGGAGGAAGGGAAGAGATGAAAACAAACAACCCTAGAAGGAAATCCTCTTCTTCTTCTCGTTTCTATCTCTAAACACCCTATCTTGTGTCTATTATATCTCCATGACCTAAAGATCTTTCTCTCTTATTTTTGGATGGCCCAAGATATCTCAGATCTCTATGTTCATCAAAACTTTCATGAAGAAACTCATTTTATAGAGAGAGATATGATAGAGTCCTTGTCCAGGTCAAATACCTAGTCAAGGCTTATCCAAACATGGCAAGATAAGGGGCATCCAACTCTTGAGCACCTCCTCCTTATTTTCATACATAGACCATCAAAAAAGGATGCACAATATGTACCCTAAAATTTATAAAATTTTCAAAAAAAATTTGGATAAATTCGGTGCAAAATTGAAAGAGTTTTGGATTTTTAAAACTCTATCTCATAGAATTCGAAATCCAAACTTATTCCTCTTTGATTTGATCCAAACCACCTTCCATGTAAGAAAGAAGAGAGAAAATCTTTTGTGGACATGGGAGAGACCTGGGAAAGGGTTTCTGTCACACAAAATAAGAGGAGATTGGCGTGGAATAAGAGAGAGGACGTGGGGGGGGGGCTTATATGGCGCAAGGTGGAATCCTAGTCTTACTAGGATTCTAACTCATGACTTGTTTTAATTTGATTTCTTAAATCAAATCAAACCAAAATTAGATCAACCCAATTAAAATAGTTCTTAATCCAATTAAGAATCTAATTTAATTAGATTAAATTAGATTTAAATATGATTTAATTTTTTAATCAAATTAGAAATTAGGTTGACCCAATCCTAATTGAACTAGGACTAGTTTTTTCTTGCAATTGGCTTATCCAATAAATCAATTGGACTTGATCCAATCAAGCTCAAACCAAATCTTATTAAATCATATTTAATTTGACTTAATCTCAACCCATTGACTTAATCAAATTAAGCCAATTAACAATCAAATTGCTAATCGATCCTCCTGCAACACTTGCACTAGGTTAAATATCAATCGTATTGATCATTTAACCCTAGAACGATTCTTAATCGTTAATTAACCATCCGATCGGATCATAAAATCTAATGTGTGTGACTTCATAGATCCGAACCTAAGTCGATAGCATAGAAATAAATTTCTGTACCAATCGAAGTGACCATCTAATAATGGTACCCGACGATCGGATAGGTCGAATGTGTAGAACAACATCCTTAGAACTCATGCAATATAGTTTTCATATAATTCATCTCCTTGACCAAAATGATCATAGGACATCTCAGAGTTCAACTATCAACTCTGATCAGGTTGTCCACATTGTATTTCAAAGTATCAAATCCATCTGATTGATTATCTTGACCAAGGTTTTGCTAAATTGAAATACAGCGACTCATTCTTCTCCAACTCTTGGAGTGGTCAATCCCATTTTGATCATACTCTGACTTCGCAAGTACTAGACTGTGCCCAGAAGACTTTTGTCTCTGAATTAAAAATTCAGTTAGTCCAGTACCAAGCACAGTGAGTTGCTTACAAGTCACTGAGGCGATCTCAGGTCTAAGAAACACTTATACCTATATCCCATCAGAGACATTCTCGATAGAAAAATGCTCTGGAGTTGGTCACGTTCAATGATGATGTACCCTTACGTTGTTGGGAATAATGTCTTAAAGTCAATCATCAGCCTATTGACGGTTATGCTCATTTTTGTATATGTACATGAATTATGAATTAATAAAAATTATTTTGATATTTTTCATTACAAAATATTTTATCTTCTAATGAACTCCTATGTTGTGGTGAAGTCCTTAGGATTATTTAGACTCGACAAAGGAGGATTTTCGTTTAGTCTTTAAATCTGTTCATGATCAAATGATACGTTGTTACCAAGGATGACAACGTTTATCAAGCATAGGTCATTGTGTGCCATATAGGTTGGTTGTCCTCTTAACCAATGAGTGTGGAGACACTGGTATGGCATACAGGTGAGATGTAAGGGTACATCTACACTGAACATGACCGACTCCGGAGCTATTTCTGCTGTCAAGATTTGCTCCGATGGAATATGGGTATAAATGTCCCTCTGACTTGAGACCGCCACGGTGACTTGCAAGCAACTCACTGCTCTTAGGCACTGGACTACCTGAATTTTTAATTCAGTGACGGAAGGCTGCTGGGTGTAGTCAAGTACTTGACTTGTCAGTGCATGTGTCAAGATGGGATTGATCACTCCAGTTTAGGAGCTGTGTATAGTCATGTTTCAATTTAGCAAAACCTTGACCAGGGTAGTCTTTGTGAGGAGTCACAAGACTGTTTGAGTTGAACACGATTCGGATGATCTAATCAGGGTTGACAGTTTAACCCTGAGTCGTCCTAAACACAGAGGTCAAAAGGATAAATTATACAATAACCATATTCACGTAGGTTCTGAGTGTTGCGATTGTGACTATTCGACCTATCCAATCATCAAGTACCATTGCTAGATGGTCACTTCGATTAGTACAGGAATTGATTCCTATGCTACCGGCTTAGGTTCGAACCTGCGGCGTCACACACATTAGAGGTTCCTATCTGATCTGATGGCTAATGAAGAGTCCTAATACTCATAGACTATGAGTCCTATATGTCTGAGACTCTGTGATTGAGAATCAAGATTCTCTGATCATGAGTCCCACACATTTTGGGTACCGGGGTCAAGAGTCCCACTGGTTTGGGACTCTTCGATCAGAGTTACATATCGATGAATTCTGATGCCCGATTACCCATCGAATTTAGACTCAATATTTATGAGAGATTTAATTAGTGATTTGATCACTAATTAACTTAATTTGATTGAGTAATTATTTTTGGATCAAGTCCAATTGAATTGGATTCAGTTGGGTTTGACTCGATTAGGTTAAGAGTTGACCTAATCGTCGAGATGGTTTGGTCCCTGATTTAATCAGGGGTTGGGCTTAATCAATTCCTGATTTGATTAGGATTTTATTGAGCCTAATTAAGCCTAATTAAGTTGAGTTTAAATTAGTCTAATTGGGCCTAACTTATTTGGTTCAATTAGGTTGGTTTAAATAATGAAACCACCTTGACCCATTCTCCCTCGCCACCTCACTTCCACTGCGCCCATTTGAATTCATGAGAAGGAAGTTCTCATGAATTTTTCTTCATCAAATCCCTCCTCACACCCTATTTTAATGCGCCAAATGAGTGGATAAGGATGATTGGTTGGCCATTCAAATTCAAAACAAAGTTTGAATTTGAATGAGCAACCAATCTTAGCACCTTGACCTTATCCTCTTTTAGTGCCCCATTTATTACACGAGAAAATGTTTCTCATGAAATCACTCATGCACAAATTAAGCCACACCCTCCTCTTCTCACACCCATAGTGGATAAGGATAAATTGGTTTCCATTTGAATTCAAAATTTTATTTGAATTCAAATGTGCAATTACTCATCTTTATCCTCTCACGTGGATAAGATGTTTGACATTATTTTAAAAGGAGGAGAAGAATGAGGCGTGTGCAAGAAAAATTTTGGAGAGAAAATCTGGGCATGAGGAATCCTTGTGTACAAGGTGAAGGTCTATATTTTCTGAGAGAAAAAGAAAGAAAAGAAAGAAAAAGTATGCGTAGGGTTTCAGTGAGTTCTTCAGGGTTTCAGTCTGGAGTTTGGAAAGTGAGAAGGTAAGCTACGAGTATCGTGAGCCCATCAAATTTGAGGGAGATCTTCAATATCCTCTCAAGCATGTCTGCTGATGATCCAGAGTATTCAAAGAATCGACAGACATCGATCGAAGGAGTTCGATCAGCATCGACCGTCGAAAGGGCTCTACAACGAGCTAGCACTCATGAGGAGTCGATCAGATCGGAAGCTTCATGTGGACGATCCACCGAGGCCAAACATGCTATGTGGCTACATCACGATGATCAGAGTCTCCCGATGATGATCAGATTATGATGATCTACTACCCGCACAAAGATATTGTGTTCTGAACACATTACAGTAAAGTGTTTACTGTTCAAATTTGAATTTCAAATTTAAATGCATGCATGCTATATATCATATTTAGATCCTAGTTTAAGGTAAATTCTTATTAATTAATTAGATTAATTAATAATTTTTGCTGTAAAATAGTGATTTTGAAAAAAATTTTAAAATTACCATTTTACCCCTGCACTAAATTTTTTTCACAAATGATATCAGAGCGGGTTCTTGGATATGATATATATATTTATATGCATAGATTAAGTTGTAATCTAAAAGTTTAAATTTAAAATTTAAAATTTAAAATTTGAAATTTGAATTTTGAAAGTTGTTCAAAATTCAAAATTCAAAAAATTAAAATTCAAAATTTGAAATTTGAATTTTGAATTTTGAAATTCGAAATTCAAAATTCAAAAATTTGAAATTTAAAAATTAAAATTTGAAATTTGGTTGAAATTTCAAATTTAAAATTCAAAATTTAAAATTCAAAATTTGAAATTCAAAATTTGAAATTCAAAAATTTAAAATTTGTTTGAAATTTGAAATTTAAAATTTAAAATTTAAAATTTAAATTTTGAAATTGGTATATTTATATATACTTGATCCAATTAGCAAGTAATCGAATTGGATTGGTTGCCATGGCCGTCCGGTCATAGGAGAAAAGTAGGATTTAAAGGCCCTCTCTTCCCATTCGATGGGGTCTCATATGGCGGTAGAGGTGCTAATACGATTATATCCCATGCAAATGAAGCAGCGAAAGGAATATTCATGATTTATTTTGATTGAGTTATTTTCTATTATGTAATTAGCAATAGGATTGCTATTTATGAAATTGCTGATATATTTGTGTAATAAGTCAACATATTTGGTGAACAAAAAATAAAACCTTTCAAATTTGAAAATTATTTTCGAAATGCCAAACCCTAACCCATCAGCCCAAATACTTAATTAAAAGAATTAAGTGTTGTCTAGTAGGTCTAGAATTATGAATTAAGATCTAAGATAATTGCATAAACTTGTGGGTCAATGGGTTAAATGGATTAGGTCCATAATTGGGTTAGACCTAAGGTTAGCTTAAAGAAATAGACTAAATTAGAATAATTGGTCAAATCTAATCAAACATTGAATTAGATTAGGTCAAGGATACTCTAGACTCAACTCCAATAGTTGTAGTTGAATGGGTCCATGTCTTTAACTAGACCAAGATGGACTTAATTCATGGCTACATGGTGGAACCCTATTTACTAAGTTGATCAAATTAAAACTAATGAACCGATTGGTGTCTAAGGTAAGTTTGGCAGTTTGACCAGTGGTTTTTAAGCGAGAGCTACGCGCAGTGATTCGATCTCTGACGAGTTAATGGCTTATCCCCACCACTGATCTCACTTACCTGGCCAACCTGGTGTTAGGTTTTGATTAGATCACTTGGTGATTAGGGCTTACCCATGTCATTAGGTAAATCAGTTTGACTGATTTAGGTGCTCCTAATGCCAGCTTTAAGTAAATCCTTTTTAATCTGACTTGGTGAAGTCAGTGAGAAGATTGAAATTGACTGGATATTTTCTTCTCATCTATTCTTTAATAAAATTCTCAAAAAAAAAATTATTAGGTCCTAAAAATGATTAAGTTATATTGATAACTAAGTCATAGCCTCCCATTAAGTGAGTGATAATGAGTCCATTAGTTTATTAATCATTGGAGGTCCAAAGGCCTGGTGCTTATTGACTAATGGAATTATCATTCATAGTATGATAATTTGGTTTGAGTCTTTCTAATGGTGGTTAGGTTGGCCGACCAAAGTCGGGCTTGATCATTTATTGGTCTGATTCACCAAATCAAATCATGTTAATGGTTGGACCTAACCAGATTTTTTCAGTGGAGGCCAAAGCCTACTGATTAGGTTTTGGGGCAAAATTAATTACTAGAAGTTGTTTAGAGAAACAACTGGTTATGAACCTATCCATAGATGCACATGGGTTGACCAACCAAAGTTGGGCTCGTGTGTAGTCTGTGTGGATTCTAGTACCCACTAAGGAATTAAAGTAATTCCTCGAATTGGAGGTTGAGGCTACCAATTCATAAAAATACTGGGAGAAACTTTAGACTAAAGTCCAAGTCTTTAGTATTAATAATTTATGTACTAATATAGGTCTGATTTTCTTTTATGCAGCTATGGCCACTATCCTGTCGCTCCGATCATTATTAGATAATGACAATCTCATGGGACCTAATTTCGATAGCTGGTATCAAAAATTAAAAATCGTCCTTGAGCATGAGCGAATCCTTTATGTAGTAACGGATCTGGCACCTGAGGAGCCAGCCCTGAACGCTAGAGGGATGGTCCGAGATACTTACCAAAAGTGACTCAACGACGCACCAACATCCGGTGCATAATGCTGGCGGCAATGAATGATGAGTTCAGTCGTAGGTTCGAGAATGTCCAGCCACAGGAAATGCTTCAATTATTGAACGACTCTTTTAGCACGCCTGACGATATTGAAAGGCACAAAACTAGTTGTGCCATTTTCAATGCTCGGATGAGGGATGGAGCCTCAGTCACTGATCATGTACTGTACATGATCGAAATGATTGAGCGCCTAAGTAAACTGAGTTTTTCCCTGTACGAGCAGCTCGATAAGGATGCGATCCTTAATTCTCTGTCCAAGTCCTTACTTCCCTTCCTTACTCATTTTTGAATGACAAAGCCTGTAGTGAACTACCACGGCTTGTTGGAGTTGCTGCAGAACTTTGAGAAGGATCACCAGCTCCATAAGGAGTCGATGAATGTTGTGGGAGGATCTTCTTCTGATCGTCGACCCTTTAAGAAAGGGAAGAAGAACAAGAAGAAGTAGAATAAGAAGGTGCAGCTGCATGCTGGGACGTCTGCACAGGGTCAGACCAAAAAGTGCAAGCCCGACCAGAGCCAGGCGGAGTGCTTCTTTTGCAAGAAGCAGGGGCACTAGAAGAGGAACTTTCCTCTATACATTGCCTCACTGGACCCGAACAGGCCAAAGAAGAAGCAAGGTACTTATATGATAACACCTTGCAACTTTTTCATTTGTGATACTACTGTCTGGGTATTGGATACCGGAAGCCCTTATCATATTTGCAATTCGATGCAGGGTCTGTAGGTCAGTAGGAGATTTGATGAAGGTGAGAGGTTCCTGAACGTTGGAGATGGAAGTAAAGTTCCAGTTCTAGCATTAGGAATCATGAACCTTGTAATCAATTCTCGAAATATAATTCTGAGTGAATGTCACTATTGTCCAAGCTTTTTATTAAATATTATTTCTGTAGGCTTTTGACCATGAACGGTTATCAATTTTTAATAAAAAAAAATGTTTGCAATATCATTTTAAATGGTGTTATAATGTTTATTGGACAACTTTATAATGGAATTTACTTTCTATCACAATCTGTTAATGTGGTTCAAACCTCCTGTAAACGTCCTAGAATAGATAATGTATCAGAAGTCTACCTTTGGCAGTATAGGCTAGGTCATATCAATAAGAACAGGATAAACAGGTTGGCTCAAGAAGGAATTCTTGAAGTAAGTGATTGTGAATCACTTTCAACCTGTGAGTCCTGTCTTCTTGGTAAAATGACCAAGTCACCTTTTACTGGAAAGGGTGAGCGAGCCAGTGAACTCTTGGATCTGGTACATTCTGATCTATGTGGACCCATGAGCATAAGTGCAAGAGATGGATATTTCTATTTCATAACCTTCACAGACGACCTATCGAGGTATGGGTATGTCTATTTAATGAAGCATAAGTCGAAGTCGTTTGAAATGTTCAAACTATTCCAAAATGTGGTAGAAAAATAAACTAAGAAGTGTATTAAAACTCTTCGATCTGATCGAGGAGGTGAATACCTTTCCAATGAGTTTTTGACATATCTTGGAAAGAATGGGATTCTCTCTCAATGGACTCCTCTCGGAACACCACAGCATAATGGTGTATCTGAAAGGAGAAATCGGATCTTGTTGGACATGGTTCGATCCATGATGGGGTTTGCCGGTCTGTCGATCTTCCTCTAGGGATATGCGCTCGAATCGGCTTGTTACCTTCTAAATAGAGTTTCGAGTAAGTCTGTAACCAAAATACCATATGAGATATGGATAGGACGTAAGCCAGTACTCTTGCACCTTAGGGTTTGGGGATGTCCGGCTTATGTTAAATGTTTAATTATAGACAAACTAGGACCTAGGTCTGACAAGTATAATTTTATAGGATACCCAAAAGAGACTAAAGGGTATTATTTCTACCTGGCTGATGAGCAAAAGGTGTTTGTCAGCCTTAAGGTAATCTTTTTGAAAAAAGGGTTCCTTAGTGAAGGGACTGTTGCCTCTAAGGTCGAACTTGACGAAGTTCGACAGGTGAAAAAACTGACACAAGTTGCTGAACCTGAATCGAATTTGATTAGATCAGATCTGGAGCCCATTGTTAAGCACCCTTAAGGTGATCTGGTAGAGTACCACGTCAACCGGACAGATACTATGGTTTCTTGGTCCGGGACGACGATCCTATCAAACTTGATGAAAACGATGAGGATCCGATCACCTACATGGATGCAATGCAGAGACCCGACTCTGAAAAATGGCTAGAGGCCATGAAATCCGAAATGGAGTCCATGAAGGTCAATGATGTGTAGACATTGGTTGACCCACCCAAAGGAGTAAAACCCATAGGGTGTAAGTGGGTCTTCAAGAGGAAGAGGGGCACAGACGAAAAGGTGGAAACCTATAAAGCCCATCTGGTTGCCAAGAGATATCGTCAACATTATGGTATAGACTATGACGAGATATTTTCTCCTGTGGCAATGCTCAAATCTATTCGGATTATACTTGCAATAGCTGTCCATCTGGACTATGAAATCTGACAGATGGATGTGAAGACAGCTTTCTAAATGGAGAGCTGGATGAGAGGTGTATATGATACAACCTGAAGGATTCACATCTACTGATGAGTCTAAGGTGTGCAGACTATAGAGGTCCATTTATGGACTTAAGCAGGCATCCCGGAGTTGGAACATACTTTTGATAGGATGATCAAGACGTATGGCTTTGTTAAGAATGAAGAAGAGCTCTACATTTATAAATGGGCTAATGGTCCAGTAGTGGTATTTCTTGTATTGTATGTGGATGATATTCTCTTAATCGGGAATGATGTCCCTGCATTACAGGAAATAAAGATTTGGCTGTTGTCACAGTTCTCCATGAAGGATTTGGGAGAAGCTTCCTACATCCTAGGGATGAAAATCTATAGGGATAGATCTAAAAGGTTGCTTGGTTTATCCCAGTCTACGTACATAGATACTATGCTGAAGAGGTTCAGCATGGAGAATTCCAAGAAAGGCTATCTACCGATAGGCCATGAAATTTTTCTCTTGAAGAGGGATTGTCCGACAACACCTCAAGAGAGAGAGTGTATGGGTAGGATTCCATATTCTTTGGTAGTGGGATCTATCATATACGCCATGACATGTACATGACCAGATGTGGCATACTCACTAGGGGTAGTGAGTAGATACCAATCTGATCCAGGGGAGAATCACTGAAAAGTTGTTAAAACCATCCTAAAGTATTTAAGAAATATTAAGGACCAGTGGCTTGTTTATGGTGAATCGGACTTGAGACTTATAGGGTTTACAGACTCTAGTTTCCAGTCTGATCACGATGACAGCAAAAGTGTGTCGGGATTTATTTTTATCCTTAATGGTGGGGCTATCTGCTGGAAGAGTTCCAAGCAATACACAGTGGCTGATTCAGTTTGCGAGGTGGAGTATGTCGCTGCATCAGATGCTGCCAAAGAAGCGGTGTGGCTGAAAAAATTCATCACCGAGCTTGGAGTAGCACCCTCTCTTGTTGGTCCAGTTCTGCTCTACTGTGACAGCTCTGGAGCCATTGCTCAGATGAAGGAACCCAAGGCACACCAGCGGACGAAGCATATTCTGTGCCGCTACCATCTCATCCGAGAAATTATGGATCGAGGTGACGTCAACCTTCTGAAGATCGATGGAAAGGAAACCTGATCGACCCATTCACTAAAGCCATTGCGGTGAAGGAGTTCGATGACTACAAGTCGAAGATGGGTATTAGATACTGCACCGATTGGCTTTAGGCCAAGTGGAGATTGTTGAGAATAGTGTCACAAAGCCAATCGTCAGCCTGTTGACGCCGTGCTCATTTTTGTATATGTACATGAATTATGAATTAATAAAAATTATTTTGATATTTTCATCACAAAATATTTCATCTTCTAATGAACTCCATATTGTGGTGAAGTCCTTAGGACTATTTAGACTCGACAAAGGAGGATTTATCGTTTAGTCCTTAAATCTGTTCGGACTAAATGATATATTGTTACCAAGGATGACAATGTTTATCAAGCATAGGTCGTTGTGTGCCATATAGGTTGGTTGTCCTTTAACTAATGAGTGTGGAGACACTGGTATGGCATACAGGTGAGATGTAAGGGTACATCTGCACTGAACGTGACTGACTCCAGAGCTATTTCTGCTGTCAAGATTTACTCTGATGGAATATGGGTATAAATGTCCCTCCGATCTGAGATCGCCATGGTGACCTGCAAGCAACTCACTGCACTTAGGCACTGGACTACCTAAATTTCTAATTCAGTGACGGAAGGTGCTGGGTGTAGTCAAGTACTTGACTTGTCGGTGCGTGTGTCAAGATGGATTGACCACTCCAGTTTAGGAGCTGTGTACAGTCGTGTTTCAATTTAGCAAAACCTTGGCAGGGTAGTCTTTGTGAGGAGTCACAAGACTGTTTGAGTTGAGCACGATTCGGATGATCTAATCAGGGTTGACAGTTTAACCCTGAGTATCCTAAACACAGAGGTCAAAAGGATGAATTATACAGTAACCATATTCACGTAGGTTCTGAGTTTGCGATTGTGACTATTCGATCTATCCGATCATCAGGTACATTGCTAGATGGTCACTTCGATTAGTACAGGAATTGGTTCCTGTGCTATCGGTTAGGTTCGAACCTGCGGGGTCACACACATTAGAGGTTCCTATCTGATCTGATGGCTGATGAAGAGTCATAATGCTTGTGGACTATGAGTCTATGTGTCGAGACTCTATGATCGAGAATCAGGATTCTCTGATCATGAGTCCCACACATTTTGGGTACCGGGGTCAAGAGTCCCACTGGTTTAGGACTCTTCGATCAGGGTTACATATCGATGAATTCTGATGCCCGATTACCCATCAGATTTGGATTAATATTTATGAAGATTTAATTAGTGATTTGATCACTAATTAACTCAATTTATTGAGTAATTATTTTTGGATCAAGTCCAATTGAATTGGATTCAGTTGGGTTTGACCCGATTAGGTTAAGAGTTGACCTAATCGTCGAGATGGTTTGGTCCCTGATTTGATCAGGGGTTGGGCTTAATCAATTCTTGATTTGATTAAGATTTTATTGAGCCTAATTAAGCCTAATTAAGTTGGTTTAAATTAGTCTAATTGGGCCTAACTTATTTGGTTCAATTAGGTTGGTTTAAATAATGAAACCACCTTGACCATTCTCCCTGCGCCACCTCACTTCCACTGCCCCATTTGAATTCACGAGAAGGAAGCTCTCATGAATTTTTTCTCATGCAAAGCCCTCCTCACGCCCTACTTTAATGCGCCAAATGAGTGGATAAGGATGATTGGTTGGCCATTCAAATTCAAAACAAAGTTTGAATTTGAATGAGCAACCAATCTTAGCCCTTGACCTTATCCTCTTTTAGCACCCATTTATTACATGAGAAAATGTTTCTCATGAAATCACTCATGCACAAATTAAGCCACGCCCTCCTCTTCTCATGCCCTTAGTGGATAGGATAAATTGATTTCCATTTGAATTCAAAATTTGATTTGAATTCAAATGTGCAATTACTCATCTTTATCCTCTCACGTGGATAAGACGTTTGACATTGTTTTAAAAGGAGGAGAAGAGTGGGCGTGTGCAAGAAAAATTTTGGAGAGAAAATCTGGGTGTGAGGAATCCTTGTGTGCAAGGTGAAGGTCTATATCCTTCCGAGAGAAAAAGAAAGAAAAGAAAGAAAAAGTGTGCGCAGGGTTTCAGTGAGTTCTTCAGGGTTTCAGCTGGAGTTGGGAAGTGAGAAGGTGAGCTACGAGTGTCGTGAGCCCACCAAATTTTAGAGAGATCTTCAACATCTCTCAAGCAGTCTGCTGATGATCTAGAGTATCCAAAGAATCGACAGACATGATCGAAGGAGTTCGATCAGCATGGCCGTCGAAAGGCTCTACAATGAGCTAGCACTCGTGAGGAGTCGATCAGATCGGAGCTTCATGTGGATGATCGCAGAGGCCAGACACACTGTGTGGCTACATCACATGATCAGACTCTTCCGACGGTGATCAGATTGCGGTGATCTACTATCGCACAAAGGTATTGTTTCTGAATACATTACAGTAAAGTGTTTACTGTTCAAATTCGAATTTCAAATTTAAATGCATGCATGATATATATCATATTTAGATTCTAGTGTAGGATAAATTTTATTAATTAATTAGATTAATTAATATTTTTATTATAAAATATGATTTTGAAAAAATTTAAAATTACCATTTTAC